>NC_091269.1:16078106-16381136 GCF_042477335.2 Ovis canadensis
GGCCCACGTGATTTCCGGGTGGGGCCCATGTGATTTCCGGGTGGGGCCCACGTGAATTCCCCTGGGGGCCCACGTGATTTCCCCTGGGGGCCCACGTGATTTCCCCTGGGGGCCCACGTGATTTCCCCTGGGGGCCCACGTGATTTCCCCGTGGGGCCCACATGATTTCTGGGTGGGGCCCACGTGATTTCCACGTGGGGCCCACGTCATTTCCGGTTGGGGCCCACGTGATTTCCCCGTGGGGCCCACGTGATTTCCCCGTGGGGCCCACCTGATTTCCCCTTGAGGCCCACGTGATTTCCCCGTGGGGCCCACGTGATTTCCCCTGGGGGCCCACGTGATTTCCCCTGGGGGCCCACGTGATTTCCCCGTGGGGCCCACGTGATTTCCCCTGGGGGCCCACGTGATTTCCCCGTGGGGCCCACGTGATTTCCCCGTGGGGCCCACATGATTTCCGGGTGGGGCCCACGTGATTTCCGGGTGGGGCCCACGTGATTTCCCTGTGGGGCCCACGTGATTTCCCCGTGGGGCCCACGTGATTTCCCCTGGGGGCCCAAGTGATTTCCCCTGGGGGACCACGTGATTTCCCAGTGGGGCCCACGTGATTTCCCGGTGGGGCCCACGTGATTTCCCCGTGGGGCCCACGTGATTTCCCCGTGGGGCCCACATGATTTCCGGGTGGGGCCCACGTGATTTCCGGGTGGGGCCCACGTGATTTCCCTGTGGGGCCCACGTGATTTCCCCGTGCGGCCCACGTGATTTCCCCGTGGGGCCCACATGATTTCCGGGTGGGGCCCACGTGATTTCCGGGTGGGGCCCACGTGATTTCACCTGGGGGCCCACGTGGTTTCCCCTGGGGGCCCACGTGATTTCCGGGTGGGGCCCACGTGATTTCCCCGTGGGGTCCACGTGATATCCCCGTGGGGCCCACGTGATTTCCGGGTGGGGCCCATGTCATTTCCGGGTGGGGCCCACGTGAATTCCCCTGGGGGCCCACGTGATTTCCCCTGGGGGCCCACGTGATTTCCCCTGGGGGCCCACGTGATTTCCCCTGGGGGCCCACGTGATTTCCCCGTGGGGCCCACGTGATTTCTGGGTGGGGCCCACGTGATTTCCACGTGGGGCCCACGTGATTTCCGGTTGGGGCCCACGTGATTTCCCCGTGGGGCCCACGTGATTTCCCCGTGGGGCCCACCTGATTTCCCCTTGAGGCCCACGTGATTTCCCCGTGGGGCCCACGTGATTTCCCCTGGGAGCCCACGTGATTTCCCCTGGGGGCCCACGTGATTTCCCCGTGGGGCCCACGTGATTTCCCCTGGGGGCCCACGTGATTTCCCCGTGGGGCCCACGTGATTTCCCCGTGGGGCCCACATGATTTCCGGGTGGGGCCCACGTGATTTCCGGGTGGGGCCCACGTGATTTCCCTGTGGGGCCCACGTGATTTCCCCGTGGGGCCCACGTGATTTCCCCTGGGGGCCCAAGTGATTTCCCCTGGGGGACCACGTGATTTCCCCGTGGGGCCCACGTGATTTCCCGGTGGGGCCCACGTGATTTCCCCGGGCGGCCCACGTGATGTCCGGGTGGGGCCCACGTGATTTCCCCGTGGTGCCCACATGATTTCCCCTGGGGGCCCACGTGATTTCTCCTTGGGACCCACGTGATTTCCCCAGGGGGCCCACGTGATTTCCCCGTGGGGCCCACGTGATTTCCCCGTGGGGCCCATGTGATTTCCGGGTTGGGGCCCACGTGATTTCCCCGTGGGGCCCATGTGATTTCCCCGTGGGGCCCACGTGATTTCCCCTGGGGGCCCACGTGATTTCCCCGTGGGGCCCACGTGATTTCTGGGTGGGGCCCACGTGATTTCCACGTGGGGCCCACGTGATTTCCGGTTGGGGCCCACGTGATTTCCCCGTGGGGCCCACGTGATTTCCCCGTGGGGCCCACCTGATTTCCCCTTGAGGCCCACGTGATTTCCCCGTGGGGCCCACGTGATTTCCCCTGGGGGCCCACGTGATTTCCCCTGGGGGCCCACGTGATTTCCCCGTGGGGCCCACGTGATTTCCCCTGGGGGCCCACGTGATTTCCCCGTGGGGCCCACGTGATTTCCCCGTGGGGCCCACATGATTTCCGGGTGGGGCCCACGTGATTTCCGGGTGGGGCCCACGTGATTTCCCCGTGGGGCCCACGTGATTTCCCCGTGGGGCCCACGTGATTTCCCCGTGGGGCCCACATGATTTCCGGGTGGGGCCCACGTGATTTCCGGGTGGGGCCCACGTGATTTCCCCTGGGGGCCCACGTGATTTCCGGGTGGGGCCCACGTGATTTCCCCGTGGGGCCCACGTGATTTCACCTGGGGGCCCACGTGGTTTCCCCTGGGGGCCCACGTGATTTCCCCGTGGGGCCCACGTGATTTCCGGGTGGGGCCCACGTGATTTCCCCGTGGGGTCCACGTGATATCCCCGTGGGGCCCACGTGATTTCCGGGTGGGGCCCATGTGATTTCCGGGTGGGGCCCACGTGAATTCCCCTGGGGGCCCACGTGATTTCCCCTGGGGGCCCACGTGATTTCCCCTGGGGGCCCACGTGATTTTCCCGTGGGGCCCACGTGATTTCCCCTGGGGGCCCACGTGATTTCCCCGTGGGCCCCACGTGATTTCCCCTGGGGGCCCACGTGATTTCCCCTGGGGGCCCAAGTGATTTCCCCGTGGGGCCCACGTGATTTCCCCTGGGGGCCCACATGATTTCCCCGTGGGGCCCACGTGATTTCCCCTGGGGGCCCACGTGATTTCCGGGTGGGGCCCACGTGATTTCCGTGTGGGGCCCACGTGATTTCCCTGTGGGGCCCACGTGATTTCCCCTGGGGGCCCACGTGATTTCCCCTGGGGGCCCACGTGATTTCCCCTGGGGGCCCACGTGATTTCCCCGTTGGGCCCACGTGATTTCCGGGTGGGGCCAACATGATTTCCCCGTGGGGCCCTCGTGATTTCCCCGTTGGGCCCACCTGATTTCCCCTGGGGGCCAACGTGATTTCCCCGTGGGGCCCACGTGATTTCCCGTGGGGGCTCACGTGATTTCCCCGTGGGACCCACGTGATTTCCCGTGGGGCCCACGTGATTTCCGGGTGGGGCCCACGTGATTTCCGGGTGGGGCCCAAGTGATTTCCCCTGGGGGCCCACGTGATTTCCCCTTGGGACCCACGTTATTTCCCCGTAGGGCCCACGTGATTTCCCCATGGGGCCCACGTGATTTCCGGGTGTGGCCCACGTGATTTCCGCGTGGGGCCCACGTGATTTCCCCGTGGGGCCCACGTGATTTCCCCGTGGGGCCCACGTGATTTCCCCTGGGGGCCCACGTGATTTCCCCTCGGGGCCCAAGTGACTTCCCTGTGGGGCCCACGTGATTTCCCCTGGGGGCCCACGTGATTTCCCCTGGGGGCCACGTGATTTCCCAGTGGGGCCCACGTGATTTCCCGGTGGGGCCCACGTGATTTTCCCGTGGGGCCCACGTGATTTCCCCGTGGGGCCCACGTGATTTCCCAGTGGGGCCCACGTGATTTCCCTGTGGGGCCCACTTGATTTCCCCTGGGGCTCACGTGATTTCCCCGTGGGGCCCACGTGATTTCCCCTGGGGGCCCACGTGATTTCCCCTGGGGGCCCACGTGATTTCCGGGTGGGGCCCACGTGATTTCCCCGTGGGGCCCACCTGATTTCCGGTTGGGGCCCACGTGATTTCCCTGTGGGGCCCTCGTGATTTCCCCGTGGGGCCTACATGATTTCCGGGTGGGGCCCACGTGATTTCCCCGTGGGGCCCACGTGATTTCCCCGTGGGGCCCACGTGATTTCCCCTGGGGGCTCACGTTATTTCCCCTGGGGGCCCACGTGATTTCCCCGTGGGGCCCACGTGATTTCAGGGTGGGGCCCACGTGATTTCCGGGTGGGGGCCACGTGATTTCCACTGGGGGCCCACGTGATTTCCCCGTGGGGCCCACGTGATTTCCCCTGGGGGCCCACGTGATTTCCCCGTGGGCCCCACGTGATTTCCCCGTGGGGCCCACTTGATTTCCGGGTGGGGCCCATGTGATTTCCGGGTGGGGCCCACGTGATTTCCCCGGGGGGCCCACGTGATTTCCCCGTGGGGCCCACGTGATTTCCCCGTAGGGCCCACGTGATTTCACCTGGGGGCCCACGTGATTTCCCCTGGGGGCCCACGTGATTTCCCCGTGGGGCCCACGTGATTTCCGGTTGGGGCCCACGTGATTTCCCCGTGGGGCCCACGTGATTTCAGGGTGGGGCCCACGTGATTTCCACGTTGGGCCCACGTGATTTCCCCGTGGGGCCCACGTGATTTCCCCTGGGGGCCCACGTGATTTCCCCGTGGGGCCCACGTGATTTCCGGGTGGGGCCCACGTGATTTCCCCGTGGGGCCCACGTGATTTCCCCGTGGGGCCCAAGTGATTTCCCCGTGGGTCCCACGTGATTTCCGGGTGGGGCCCACGTGATTTCCCCGTGGGGTCCACGTGATTTCCCCCTGGGGCCCACGTGATTTCCGGGTGGGGCCCATGTGATTTCCGGGTGGGGCCCACGTGAATTCCCCTGGGGGCCCACGTGATTTCCCCTGGGGGCCCACGTGATTTCCCCTGGAGGCCCACGTGATTTTCCCGTGGGGCCCACGTGATTTCCCCTGGGGGTCCACGTGATTTCCCCGTGAGCCCCACCTGATTTCCCCTGGGGGCCCACGTGATTTCCCCTGGGGGCCCAAGTGATTTCCCCGTGGGGCCCACGTGATTTCCCCTGGGGGCCCACGTGATTTCCCCATGGGGCCCACGTGATTTCCCCTGGGGGCCCACGTGATTTCCGGGTGGGGCCCACGTGATTTCCGGGTGGGGCCCACGTGATTTCCCTGTGGGGCCCACGTGATTTCCCCTGGGGGCCCACGTGATTTCCCCTGGGGGCCCACGTGATTTCCCCTGGGGGCCCACGTGATTTCCCCGTTGGGCCCACGTGATTTCCGGGTGGGGCCAACGTGATTTCCCCGTGGGGCCCACGTGATTTCCCCGTTGGGCCCACCTGATTTCCCCTGGGGGCCAACGTGATTTCCCCGTGGGGCCCACGTGATTTCCCGTGGGGGCTCACGTGATTTCCCCGTGGGACCCACGTGATTTCCCGTGGGGCCCACGTGATTTCCGGGTGGGGCCCACGTGATTTCCGGGTGGGGCCCAAGTGATTTCCCCTGGGGTCCCACGTGATTTCCGGATGGGGCCCACATGATTTCCCCGTGGGGCCCACGTGATTTCCCCTGAGGGCACACGTGATTTCCCCGTGGGGCCCACGTGATTTCCGGGTGTGGCCCACGTGATTTCCATGTGGGGCCCACGTGATTTCCCCGTGGGGCCCACGTGATTTCCCCGTGGGGCCCACGTGATTTCCCCGTGGGGCCCACGTGATTTCCCCTGGGGGCCCACGTGATTTCCCCTCGGGGCCCAAGTGACTTCCCTGTGGGGCCCACGTGATTTCCCGTGGGGGCCCACGTGATTTCCCCTGGGGGCCACGTGATTTCCCAGTGGGGCCCACGTGATTTCCAGGTGGGGCCCACGTGATTTTCCCGTGGGGCCCACGTGATTTCCCCGTGGGGCCCACGTGATTTCCCAGTGGGGCCCACGTGATTTCCCTGTGGGGCCCACTTGATTTCCCCTGGGGCTCACGTGATTTCCCCGTGGGGCCCACGTGATTTCCCCTGGGGGCCCACGTGATTTCCCCTGGGGGCCCACGTGATTTCCCCAGGGGGCCCACGTGATTTCCCCGTGGGGCCCACGTGATTTCCCCTGGGGGCCCAAGTGATTTCCCCTGGGGGCCCACGTGATTTCCCCTGGGGGCCCACGTGATTTCCGGGTGGGGCCCACGTGATTTCCCCGTGGGGCCCACGTGATTTCCGGTTGGGGCCCACGTGATTTCCCCGTGGGGCCCACGTGATTTCCCCGTGGGGCCTACGTGATTTCCGGGTGGGGCCCACGTGATTTCCCTGTGGGGCCCACGTGATTTCCCCGTGGGTCCCACGTGATTTCCCCTGGGGGCTCACGTGATTTCCCCTGGGGGCCCACGTGATTTCCCCGTGGGGCCCACGTGATTTCAGGGTGGGGCCCACGTGATTTCCGGGTGGGGGCCACGTGATTTCCACTGGGGGCCCACGTGATTTCCCCGTGGGGCCCACGTGATTTCCCCTGGGGGCCCACGTGATTTCCCCGTGGGCCCCACGTGATTTCCCCGTGGGGCCCACTTGATTTCCGGGTGGGGCCCATGTGATTTCCGGGTGGGGCCCACGTGATTTCCCCTGGGGGCCCACGTGATTTCCCCGTGGGGCCCTCGTGATTTCCCCGTAGGGCCCACGTGATTTCACCTGGGGGCCCACGTGATTTCCCCTGGGGGCCCACGTGATTTCCTCGTGGGGTTCACGTGATTTCCCCGTGGGGCCCACGTGATTTCCCCGTGGGGCCCACGTGATTTCCCCTGGGGGCCCACGTGATTTCCCCGTGGGGCCCACGTGATTTCCCCGTGGGGACCACGTGATTTCCCCTGGGGGCCCACGTGATTTCCCCGTGGGGCCCACGTGATTTCCCCGTGGGGCCCACGTGATTTCCGGGTGGGGCCCACGTGATTTCCGGGTGGGGCCCACGTGATTTCCCCTGGGGGCCCACGTGATTTCCCCGTGGGGCCCACGTGATTTCCCCTGGGGGCCCACGTGATTTCCCCGTGGGGCCCACGTGATTTTCGGGTGGGGCCCACGTGATCTCCGTGTGGGGCCCACGTGATTTCCCCGTGGGGCCCACGTGATTTCCCCTGGGGGCCCACGTGATTTCCCCTGGGGGCCCACGTGATTTCCCCGTGGGGCCCACGTGATTTCCCCTGGGGGCCCACGTTATTTCCCCTGAGGGGCCACGTGATTTCCCCGTGGGGCCCACGTGATTTCTCCTGGGGGCCCACGTGATTTCCCCTGGGGGTCCACGTGATTTCCGGGTGGGGCCCTCGTGATTTCCCCGTGGGGCCCACGTGATTTCCCCTGGGGGCCCCCGTGATTTTCCCGTGGGGCCCACGTGATTTCCGGGTGGGGCCCACGTGATTTCCGCGTGGGGCCCACGTGATTTCCCCTGGGGGCCCACGTGATTTCCCCGTGGGGCCCACGTGATTTCCGGGTGGGGCCCACGTGATTTACCCGTGTGGCCCACGTGATTTCCCCGTGGGGCCCACGTGATTTCCCCGTGGGGCCCACGTGATTTCCGGGTGGGGCCCACGTGATTTCCCCGTGGGGCCCACGTGATTTCCCCTGGGGGCCCACGTGATTTCCCCACGGGGGCCCACGTGATTTCCCCGTTGGGCCCACGTGATTTCCCCTTGGGGCCCAAGTGATTTCCCCTGGGGGCCCACGTGATTTCCCCGTGGGGCCCACGTGATTTCCGGGTGGGGCCCACGTGATTTCCCCGGGGGGCCCACGTGATTTCCGGGTGGGGCCCACGTGATTTCCCCGTGGTGCCCACATGATTTCCCCTAGGGGCCCACGTGATTTCTCCTGGGGGCCCACGTGATTTCCCCAGGGGGCCCACGTGATTTCCCCGTGGGGCCCACGTGATTTCCCCGTGGGGCCCATGTGATTTCCGGGTGGGGCCCACGTGATTTCCCCGTGGGGCCATGTGATTTCCCCGTGGGGCCCACGTGATTTCCCCTGGGGGCCCACGTGATTTCCCCTGGGGGCTCACGTGATTTCCCCGTGGGGCCCACGTGATTTCCGGGTGGGGCCCAAGTGATTTCCACGTGGGGCCCACGTGATTTCCGGTTGGGGCCCACGTGTTTTCCCCGTGGGGCCCACGTGATTTCCCCGTGGGGCCCACCTGATTTCCCCTTGGGGCCCACGTGATTTCCCCGTGGGGCCCACGTGCTTTCCCCTGGGGGCCCAGGTTATTTCCCCTGGGGGCCCACGTGATTTCCCCGTGGGGCCCACGTGATTTCCCTGGGGGCCCACGTGATTTCCCCGTGGGGCCCACGTGATTTCCGGGTAGGGCCCACGTGATTTCCGGGTGGGGCCCACGTGATTTCCCCGTGGGGCCCACGTGATTTCCCCGTAGGGCCCACGTGATTTCCGGGTGGGGCCCACGTGATTTCCCCGTGAGGCAAACGTGATTTCCGGGTGGGGCCCACGTGATTTCCCCGTGGGGTCCACGTGATTTCCCCGTGGGGCCCACGTGATTTCCTCTGGGGGCCCACGTGATTTCCCCGTGGGGCCCACGTGATTTCCCCTGGGGGCCCACGTTATTTCCCCTGAGGGGCCACGTGATTTCCCCGTGGGGCCCACGTGATTTCTCCTGGGGGCCCACGTGATTTCCCCTGGGGGCCCACGTGATTTCCCCGTGGGGCCCACGTGATTCCCCCGTGGGGCCCACGTGATTTCCCCGTTGGTCCCACGTGATTTCCCCTGGGGGCCCACGTGATTTTCCCTGGGGGCCCACGTGATTTCCCCGTGGGGCCCACGTGATTTCCGGGTGGGGCCCACGTGATTTCCCCGTGTGGCCCACGTGATTTCCCCGTGGGGCCCACGTGATTTCCCCTGGGGGCCCACGTGATTTCCGGATGGGGCCCACGTGATTTCCCCGTGGGTCCCACGTGATTTCCGGGTGGGGCCCACGTGATTTCCCTGTGGGGCCCACGTGATTTCCGGGTGGGGCCCACGTGATTTCCCCGTGGGGCCCACGTGATTTCCCCGTGGGGCCCACGTGATTTCCCCTGGGGGCCCACGTGATTTCCCCGTGGGGCCCACGTGATTCCCCCGTGGGGCCCACGTGATTTCCCCGTTGGTCCCACGTGATTTCCCCTGGGGGCCCACGTGATTTTCCCTGGGGGCCCACGTGATTTCCCCGTGGGGCCCACGTGATTTCCGGGTGGGGCCCACGTGATTTCCCCGTGTGGCCCACGTGATTTCCCCGTGGGGCCCACGTGATTTCCCCTGGGGGCCCACGTGATTTCCGGATGGGGCCCACGTGATTTCCCCGTGGGTCCCACGTGATTTCCGGGTGGGGCCCACGTGATTTCCCTGTGGGGCCCACGTGATTTCCGGGTGGGGCCCACGTGATTTCCCCGTGGGGCCCACGTGATTTCCCCGTGGGGCCCACGTGATTTCCCCTGGGGGACCACGTGATTTCCCCTGGGGGCCCACGTGATTTCCGGGTGGGGCCCACGTGATTTCCCCTGGGGGCCCACGTGATTTCCCCGTGGGGCCCACGTGATTTCCCCGTGGGGCCCACGTGATTTCCCCGTGGGGCCCACGTGATTTTCCCGTGGTGCCCACGTGATTTCCCCTGGGGGCCCACGTGATTTCCCCGTGGGGCCCACGTGAATTCCCCGTGGGGCCCACGTGATTTCCCCGTGGGGTCCACGTGATTTCAACTGAGGGCCCACGTGATTTCCCCGTGGGGCCCACGTGATTTCCCCTGGGCCCCACGTGATTTCCGCTGGGGGCCCACGTGATTTCCCCGGGGGGCACACGTGATTTCCCCGTGGGGCCCACGTGATTTCCGGGTAGGGCCCACGTGATTTCCCCGTGGGGCCCACGTGATTTCCCCAGGGGGCCCACGTGATTTCCCCTGGGGGCACACGTGATTTCCCCGTGGGGCCCACGTGATTTCCGGGTGGGGCCCACGTGATTTCCCCATGGGGCCCACGTGATTTCCCCGTGGGGCCCACGTGATTTCCCCGTGGAGCCCACGTGATTTCCCCTGAGGGCCCATGTGATTTCCCCGTGGGGCCCACGTGATTTCCCCTGGGGTCCCACGTGATTTCCCCTGGGGGCTCTCGTGATTTCCCCGTGGGGCCCACGTGATTTCCCCTGCGGGCCCACGTGATTTCCCCAGGGGGCCCACGTGATTTCCCCTGGGGGCCCACGTGATTTCCCCGTGGGGCACACCTGATTTCCCCGTGGGGCCCACGTAATTACCGGGTGGGGCTCACGTGATTTCCGGGTGGCGCCCACGTGATTTCCCCGTGGGGCCCACCTGATTTCCGGGTGGGGCCCAAGTGATTTCCCCCGGGGGCCCAAGTGATTTCCCCCTGGGGCCCACGTGATTTCCCCTTGGGGCCCACGTGATTTCCGGGTGGGGCCCACGTGATTTCCCTGTGGGGCCTACGTGATTTCCCCGTGGGGCCCACGTGATTTCCCTGTGGGGTCCACGTGATTTCCGGGTGGGGCCCACGTGATTTCCCCGTGGGGCCCACGTGATTTCCGGGTGGGGCCCACGTGATTTCCCCGTGGGGCCCACGTGATTTCCCCGTGTGGCCCACGTGATTTCCCCTGGGGGCCCCCGTGTTTTTCCCGTGGGGCCCACGTGATTTCCCCTGGGGGCCCACGTAATTTCCCCTGAGGGCCCACGTGATTTCCCCTGGGGGCCCAGGTGATTTCCCCGAGGGGCCCACGTGATTTCCCCTGGGGGCCCACGTGATTTCACAGGGGGGCCCACGTGAGTTGCGGGTGGGGCCCACGTGATTTCCCCGTGGGGCCCACGTGATTTCCCCTGGGGGCCCACGTGATTTCCCCGTGGGGCCCACGTGATTTCCGGGTGGGGCCCACGTGATTTCCCCGTGGGGCCCACGTGATTTCCCCTGGGGGCCCACGTGATTTCCCCGTTGGGCCCACGTGATTTCCCCTGGGGGCCCACGTGATTTCCCCTGGGGGCCCACGTGATTTCCCCGTGGGGCCCACGTGATTTCCCCAGGGGGCCCACGTGATTTTCCCGTGGTGCCCACGTGATTTCCCCTGGGGGCCCACGTGATTTCCCCCTGGGGCCCACGTGATTCCCCCGTGGGGCCCACGTGATTTCCCCGTTGGTCCCACGTGATTTCCCCTGGGGGCCCACGTGATTTTCCCTGGGGGCCCACGTGATTTCCCCGTGGGGCCCACGTGATTTCCGGGTGGGGCCCACGTGATTTCCCCGTGTGGCCCACGTGATTTCCGCGTGGGGCCCACGTGATTTCCCCTGGGGGCCCACGTGATTTCCGGGTGGGGCCCACGTGATTTCCCCGTGGGGCCCACGTGATTTCCGGGTGGGGCCCACGTGATTTCCCTGTGGGGCCCACGTGATTTCCGGGTGGGGCCCACGTGATTTCCCCTGGGGGCCCACGTGATTTCCCCTGAGGGGCCACGTGATTTCCCCGTGGGGCCCACGTGATTTCCCCTGGGGGCCCACGTGATTTCCCCTGAGGGGCCACGTGATTTCCCCGTGGGGCCCACGTGATTTCCCCTGGGGGCCCACGAGATTTCCCCTGGGGGCCAACGTGATTTCCCCTGGGGGTCCACGGGATTTCCGGGTGGGGCCCTCGTGATTTCCCCGTGGGGCCCACGTGATTTCCCCTGGGGGCCCACGTGATTTCCCCTCTGGGCCCACGTGATTTCCCCGTGGGGCCCACGTGATTTCCGGGTGGGGCCCACGTGATTTCCGGGTGGGGCCCACGTGATTTCCCCGTGGGGCCTACGTGATTTCCCCGTGGGGCCCACGTGATGTCCCCATGGGGCCCACGTGATTTCCCCTGGGCCCCCACGTGATTTTCCCTGGGGGCCCACGTGGTTTCCCCGTGGGGCCCACGTGATTTCCCCTGGGGGCGCACGTGATTTCCCATGGCGGCCCACGAGATTTCCCCGTGAGGCCCACGTGATTTCCGGGCGGGGCCCACGTTATTTCCCCGTGGGGCCCACGTGATTTCCCCTGGGGGCCCACGTGATTTCCCCGTTGGGCCCACGTGATTTCCGGGTGGGGCCAACGTGATTTCCCCGTGGGGCCCACGTGATTTCCCCGTTGGGCCCACCTGATTTCCCCTGGGGGCCAACGTGATTTCCCCGTGGGGCCCACGTGATTTCCCCGTTGGGCCCACCTGATTTCCCCTGAGGGCCCACGTCATTTCCCCGTGGGGCCCACGTGATTTCCCCTGGGGGCCCACGTGATTTCCCCGTGGGGCCCACGTGATTTCCCCTGGGGACCCACGTGATTTCCCCTGGGGGCCCACGTGATTGCCCCGTGGGGCCCACGTGATTTCCCCAGGGGGCCCACGTGATTTCCACTGGGGGCGCACGTGATTTCCCCTGGGGGCCCACGTGATTTCCCCGTGGGACCCACGTGATTTCCCGTGGGGCCCACGTGATTTCCGGGTGGGGCCCACGTGATTTCCGGGTGGGGCCCAAGTGATTTCCCCTGGGGGCCCACGTGATTTCCCCGTGGGACCCACGTTATTTCCCCGTAGGGCCCACGTGATTTCCCCATGGGGCCCACGTGATTTCCGGGTGGGGCCCACGTGATTTCCGGGTGGGGCCCACGTGATTTCCCCGTGGGGCCCACGTGATTTCCCCTGGGGGCCCACGTGATTTCCCCGTGGGGCCCACGTGATTTCCCCTGGGGGCCCACGTGATTTCCGGATGGGGCCCACGTGATTTCCCCGTGGGGCCCACGTGATTTCCCCTGAGGGCACACGTGATTTCCCCGTGGGGCCCACGTGATTCCCGGGTGTGGCCCACGTGATTTCCGCGTGGGGCCCACGTGATTTCCCCGTGGGGCCCACGTGATTTCCCCGTGGGGCCCACGTGATTTCCCCTGGGGCCCCCGTGATTTCCGCTGGGGGCCCACGTGATTTCCCCTGGGGGCACACGTGATTTCCCCGTGGGGCCCACGTGATTTCCGGGTGGGGCCCACGTGATTTCCCCGTGGGGCCCACGTGATTTCCCCAGGGGGCCCACGTGATTTCCCCTGGGGGCACACGTGATTTCCCCGTGGGGCCCACGTGATTTCCGGGTGGGGCCCACGTGATTTCCCCATGGGGCCCACGTGATTTCCCCGTGGGGCCCACGTGATTTCCCCGTGGAGCCCACTTGATTTCCCCTGAGGGCCCACGTGATTTCCCCGTGGGGCCCACGTGATTTCCCCTGGGGTCCCACGTGATTTCCCCTGGGGGCTCTCGTGATTTCCCCGTGGGGCCCACGTGATTTCCCCTGCGGGCCCACGTGATTTCCCCAGGGGGCCCACGTGATTTCCCCTGGGGGCCCACGTGATTTCCCCGTGGGGCACACCTGATTTCCCCGTGGGGCCCACGTAATTACCGGGTGGGGCTCACGTGATTTCCGGGTGGCGCCCACGTGATTTCCCCGTGGGGCCCACCTGATTTCCGGTTGGGGCCCACGTGATTTCCCCCGGGGGCCCAAGTGATTTCCCCCTGGGGCCCACGTGATTTCCCCTTGGGGCCCACGTGATTTCCGGGTGGGGCCCACGTGATTTCCCTGTGGGGCCTACGTGATTTCCCCGTGGGGCCCACGTGATTTCCCTGTGGGGTCCACGTGATTTCCGGGTGGGGCCCACGTGATTTCCCCGTGGGGCCCACGTGATTTCCGGGTGGGGCCCACGTGATTTCCCCGTGGGGCCCACGTGATTTCCCCGTGTGGCCCACGTGATTTCCCCTGGGGGCCCCCGTGTTTTGCACGTGGGGCCCACGTGATTTCCCCTGGGGGCCCACGTTATTTCCCCTGAGGGCCCACGTGATTTCCCCTGGGGGCCCAGGTGATTTCCCCGAGGGGCCCACGTGATTTCCCCTGGGGGCCCACGTGATTTCACCTGGGGGCCCACGTGATTTCCGGGTGGGGCCCTCGTGATTTCCCCGTGGGGCCCACGTGATTTTCCCTGGGGGCCCACGTGATTTCCCCGTGGGGCCCACGTGATTTCCGGGTGGGGCCCACGTGATTTCCCCGTGGGGCCCACGTGATTTCCCCTGGGGGCCCACGTGATTTCCCCGTTGGACCCACGTGATTTCCCCTGGGGGCCCACGTGATTTCCCCTGGGGGCCCACGTGATTTCCCCGTGGGGCCCACGTGATTTCCCCAGGGGGCCCACGTGATTTTCCCGTGGTGCCCACGTGATTTCCCCTGGGGGCCCACGTGATTTCCCCCTGGGGCCCACGTGATTCCCCCGTGGGGCCCACGTGATTTCCCCGTTGGTCCCACGTGATTTCCCCTGGGGGCCCACGTGATTTTCCCTGGGGGCCCACGTGATTTCCCCGTGGGGCCCACGTGATTTCCGGGTGGGGCCCACGTGATTTCCCCGTGTGGCCCACGTGATTTCCCCGTGGGGCCCACGTGATTTCCCCTGGGGGCCCACGTGATTTCCGGGTGGGGCCCACGTGATTTCCCCGTGGGGCCCACGTGATTTCCGGGTGGGGCCCACGTGATTTCCCTGTGGGGCCCACGTGATTTCCGGGTGGGGCCCACGTGATTTCCCCGTGGGGCCCACGTGATTTCCCCGTGGGGCCCACGTCATTTCCCCTGGGGGTCCACGTGATTTCCCCTGGGGGCCCACGTGATTTCCCCTGGGGGCCCACGTGATTTCCCCTGGGGGCCCACGTGATTTCCCCGTGGGGCCCTCGTGATTTCCCCTGCGGGCCCTCGTGATTTCCCCTGGGGCACACGTGATTTCCCCTGGGGGCCCACGTGATTTCCCCGTGGGGCCCACCTGATTTCCCCTTGGGGCCCACGTGATTTCCCCGTGGGTCCCACGTGATTTCCGGGTGGGGCCCACGTGATTTCCCCGTGGGGCCCACGTGATTTCCCCTGGGGGCCCACGTGATTTCCCCGTGGGGCCCCCGTGATTTCCGGGTGGGGCCCACGTGATTTCCACGTGGGGCCCACGTGATTTCCGGTTGGCGCTCACGTGATTTCCCCGTGGGGCCCACGTGATTTCCCCGTGGGGCCCACCTGATTTCCCCTTGGGGCCCACGTGATTTCCCCGTGGGGCCCACGTGATTTCCGGGTGGGGCCCACGTGATTTCCACGTGGGGCCCACGTGATTTCCGGTTGGGGCCCACGTGATTTCCCCGTGGGGCCCACGTGATTTCCCCGTGGGGCCCACCTGATTTCCCCTGGGGGCCCAGGTGATTTCCCCGAGGGGCCCACTTGATTTCCCCTGGGGGCCCACGTGATTTCACCTGGGGGCCCACGTGATTTCCGGGTGGGGCCCTCGTGATTTCCCCGTGGGGCCCACGTGATTTCCCCTGGGCGGCCCACGTGATTTCCCCGTGGGGCCCACGTGATTTCCGGGTGGGGCCCACGTGATTTCCCCGTGGGGCCCACGTGATTTCCCCTGGGGGCCCACGTGATTTCCCCGTTGGGCCCACGTGATTTCCCCTGGGGGCCCACGTGATTTCCCCGTGGGGCCCACGTGATTTCCCCAGGGGGCCCACGTGATTTCCCCGTTGGTCCCACGTGATTTCCCCTGGGGGCCCACGTGATTTTCCCTGGGGGCCCACGTGATTTCCCCGTGGGGCCCACGTGATTTCCGGGTGGGGCCCACGTGATTTCCCCGTGGGGCCCACGTGATTTCCCCTGGGGGCCCACGTGATTTCCCCGTGGGGCCCACGTGATTTCCCCTGGGGGCCCACGTGATTTCCCCTGAGGGGCCACGTGATTTCCCCGTGGGGCCCACGTGATTTCCCCTGGGGGCCCACGTGATTTCCCCTGAGGGGCCACGTGATTTCCCCGTGGGGCCCACGTGATTTCCCCTGGGGGCCCACGAGATTTCCCCTGGGGGCCCACGTGATTTCCCCTGGGGGCCCACGGGATTTCCGGGTGGGGCCCTCGTGATTTCCCCGTGGGGCCCACGTGATTTCCCCGTGGGGCCCACGTGATTTCCCCTCTGGGCCCACGTGATTTCCCCGTGGGGCCCACGTGATTTCCGGGTGGGGCCCACGTGATTTCCGGGTGGGGCCCACGTGATTTCCCCGTGGGGCCTACGTGATTTCCCCGTGGGGCCCACGTGATTTCCCCATGGGGCCCACGTGATTTCCCCTGGGCCCCCACGTGATTTTCCCTGGGGGCCCACGTGATTTCCCCGTGGGGCCCACGTGATTTCCGGGTGGGGCCCACGTGATTTCCCCGTGTGGCCCACGTGATTTCCCCGTGGGGCCCACGTGATTTCCCCTGGGGGCCCACGTGATTTCCGGGTGGGGCCCACGTAATTTCCCCGTGGGGCCCACGTGATTTCCGGGTGGGGCCCACGTGATTTCCCTGTGGGGCCCACGTGATTTCCGGGTGGGGCCCACGTGATTTCCCCGTGGGGCCCACGTGATTTCCCCGTGGGGCCCACGTGATTTCCCCTGGGGGTCCACGTGATTTCCCCTGGGGGCCCACGTGATTTCCCCTGGGGGCCCACGTGATTTCCCCTGGGGGCCCACGTGATTTCCCCGTGGGGCCCTCGTGATTTCCCCTGCGGGCCCTCGTGATTTCCCCTGGGGCACACGTGATTTCCCCTGGGGGCCCACGTGATTTCCCCGTGGGGCCCACCTGATTTCCCCTTGGGGCCCACGTGATTTCCCCGTGGGTCCCACGTGATTTCCGGGTGGGGCCCACGTGATTTCCCCGTGGGGCCCACGTGATTTCCCCTGGGGGCCCACGTGATTTCCCCGTGGGGCCCCCGTGATTTCCGGGTGGGGCCCACGTGATTTCCACGTGGGGCCCACGTGATTTCCGGTTGGGGCCCACATGATTTCCCCGTGGGGCCCACGTGATTTCCCCGTGGGGCCCACCTGATTTCCCCTTGGGGCCCACGTGATTTCCCCGTGGGGCCCACGTGATTTCCGGGTGGGGCCCACGTGATTTCCACGTGGGGCCCACGTGATTTCCGGGTGGGGCCCACGTGATTTCCCCGTGGGGCCCACGTGATTTCCCCGTGGGGCCCACGTGATTTCCCCTGGGGGCCCAGGTGATTTCCCCGAGGGGCCCACGTGATTTCCCCTGGGGGCCCACGTGATTTCACCTGGGGGCCCACGTGATTTCCGGGTGGGGCCCTCGTGATTTCCCCGTGGGGCCCACGTGATTTCCCCTGGGGGCCCACGTGATTTCCCCGTGGGGCCCACGTGATTTCCGGGTGGGGCCCACGTGATTTCCCCGTGGGGCCCACGTGATTTCCCCTGGGGGCCCACGTGATTTCCCCGTTGGGCCCACGTGATTTCCCCTGGGGGCCCACGTGATTTCCCCGTGGGGCCCACGTGATTTCCCCAGGGGGCCCACGTGATTTCCCCGTTGGTCCCACGTGATTTCCCCTGGGGGCCCACGTGATTTTCCCTGGGGGCCCACGTGATTTCCCCGTGGGGCCCACGTGATTTCCGGGTGGGGCCCACGTGATTTCCCCGTGGGGCCCACGTGATTTCCCCTGGGGGCCCACGTGATTTCCCCGTGGGGCCCACGTGATTTCCCCTGGGGGCCCACGTGATTTCCGGATGGGGCCCACGTGATTTCCCCGTGGGGCCCACGTGATTTCCCCTGAGGGCACACGTGATTTCCCCGTGGGGCCCACGTGATTCCCGGGTGTGGCCCACGTGATTTCCGCGTGGGGCCCACGTGATTTCCCCGTGGGGCCCACGTGATTTCCCCGTGGGGCCCACCTGATTTCCCCGTGGGGCCCACGTGATTTCCCCTGGGGGCCCACGTGATTTCCCCTCGGGGCCCACGTGACTTCCCTGTGGGGCCCACGTGATTTCCCCTGGGGGCCCACGTGATTTCCCCTGGGGGCCCACGTGATTTCCCAGTGGGGCCCACGTGATTTCCCGGTGGGGCCCACGTGATTTTCCCGTGGGGCCCACGTGATTTCCCCGTGGGGCCCACGTGATTTCCCAGTGGGGCCCACGTGATTTCCCCGTGGGGCCCACTTGATTTCCCCTGGGGCTCACGTGATTTCCCCTTGGGGCCCACGTGATTTCCCCTGGGGGCCCACGTGATTTCCCCTGGGGGCCCACGTGATTTCCCCGTGGGGCCCACGTGATTTCCGGGTGGGGCCCACGTGATTTCCCCGTGGGGCCCACGTGATTTCCGGGTGGGGCCCACGTGATTTCCCTGTGGGGCCCACGTGATTTCCCCGTGGGGCCTACGTGATTTCCGGGTGGGGCCCACGTGATTTCCCTGTGGGGCCCACGTGATTTCCCCGTGGGGCCCACGTGATTTCCCCGTGGGGCCCACGTGATTTCCCCTGGGGGCCCACGTGATTTCCCCGTGGGGCCCACGTGAGTTCAGGGTGGGGCCCACGTGATTTCCGGGTGGGGGCCACGTGATTTCCACTGGGGGCCCACGTGATTTCCCCGTGGGGCCCACGTGATTTCCCCTGGGGGCCCACGTGATTTCCGGGTGAGGCCCACGTGATTTTCGGGTGGGGCCCACGTGATCTCCGTGTGGGGCCCACGTGATTTCCCCGTGGGGCCCACGAGATTTCCCCTGGGGGCCCACGTGATTTCCCCTGGGGGCCCACGTGATTTACCCGTGGGGCCCACGTGATTTCCCCTGGGGGCCCACGTGATTTCCCCTGGAGGCCCACGTGATTTCCCCGTGGGGCCCACGTGATTTCCCCTGGGGGCCCAAGTGATTTCCCCTGGGGGACCACGTGATTTCCCCGTGGGGCCCACGTGATTTCCCGGTGGGGCCCACGTGATTTCCCCGGGGGGCCCACGTGATTTCCGGGTGGGGCCCACGTGATTTCCCCGTGGTGCCCACATGATTTCCCCTGGGGGCCCACGTGATTTCTCCTGGGGGCCCACGTGATTTCCCCAGGGGGCCCACGTGATTTCCCCGTGGGGCCCACGTGATTTCCCCGTGGGGCCCATGTGATTTCCGGGTGGGGCCCACGTGATTTCCCCGTGGGGCCCATGTGATTTCCCCGTGGGGCCCACGTGATTTCCCCTGGGGGCCCACGTGATTTCCCCTGGGGGCCCACGTGATTTCCCCGTGGGGCCCACGTGATTTCTGGGTGGGGCCCACGTGATTTCCACGTGGGGCCCACGTGATTTCCGGTTGGGGCCCACGTGATTTCCCCGTGGGGCCCACGTGATTTCCCCGTGGGGCCCACCTGATTTCCCCTTGTGGCCCACGTTATTTCCCCGTGGGGCCCACGTGATTTCCCCTGGGGGCCCACGTGATTTCCCCTGGGGGCCCACGTGATTTCCCCGTGGGGCCCACGTGATTTCCCCTGAGGGCCGACGTGATTTCCCCGTGGGGCCCACGAGATTTCCCCGTGGGGCCCACATGATTTCCGGGTGCGGCCCACGTGATTTCCGGGTGGGGCCCACGTGATTTCCCTGTGGGGCCCACGTGATTTCCCCGTGGGGCCTACGTGATTTCCGGGTGGGGCCCACGTGATTTCCCCGTGGGGCCCACGTGATTTCCCCGTGGGGCCCACGTGATTTCCCCTGGGGGCCCACGTGATTTCCCCTGGGGGCCCACGTGATTTCCCCTGGGGGCCCACGTGATTTCCCCGTGGGGCCCACGTGATTTCCGGGTGGGGCCCACGTGATTTCCCCGTGGGGCCCACGTGATTTCCGGGTGGGGCCCACGTGATTTCCCTGTGGGGCCCACGTGATTTCCCCGTGGGGCCTACGTGATTTCCGGGTGGGGCCCCCGTGATTTCCCCTGGGGGCTCACGTGATTTCCCCTGGGGGCCAACGTGATTTCCCCGTGGGGCCCACGTGATTTCAGGGTGGGGCCCACGTGATTTCCGGGTGGGGGCCACGTGATTTCCACTGGGGGCCCACGTGATTTCCCCGTGGGGCCCACGTGATTTCCCCGTGGGGCCCACGTGATTTCCCCGTGGGGCCCATGTGATTTCCGGGTGGGGCCCACGTGATTTCCCCGTGGGGCCCATGTCATTTCCCCGTGGGGCCCACGTGATTTCCCCTGGGGGCCCACGTGATTTCCCCTGGGGGCCCACGTGATTTCCCCGTGGGGCCCACGTGATTTCTGGGTGGGGCCCACGTGCTTTCCACGTGGGGCCCACGTGATTTCCGGTTGGGGCCCACGTGATTTTCCCGTGGGGCCCACGTGATTTCCCCGTGGGGCCCACCTGATTTCCCCTTGAGGCCCACGTGATTTCCCCGTGGGGCCCACGTGATTTCCCCTGGGGGCCCACGTGATTTCCCCTGGGGGCCCACGTGATTTCCCCGTGGGGCCCACGTGATTTCCCCTGGGGGCCCACGTGATTTCCCCGTGGGGCCCACGTGATTTCCCCGTGGGGCCCACATGATTTCCGGGTGGGGCCCACGTGATTTCCGGGTGGGGCCCACGTGATTTCCCTGTGGGGCCCACGTGATTTCCCCGTGGGGCCCACGTGATTTTCCCTGGGGGCCCAAGTGATTTCCCCTGGGGGACCACGTGATTTCCCCGTGGGGCCAACGTGATTTCCCGGTGGGGCCCACGTGATTTCCCCGGGGGTCCCACGTGATTTCCGGGTGGGGCCCACGTGATTTCCCCGTGGTGCCCACATGATTTCCCCTGGGGGCCCACGTGATTTCTCCTGGGGGCCCACGTGATTTCCCCAGGGGGCCCACGTGATTTCCCCGTGGGGCCCACGTGATTTCCCCGTGGGGCCCATGTGATTTCCGGGTGGGGCCCACGTGATTTCCCCGTGGGGCCCATGTGATTTCCCCGTGGGGCCCACGTGATTTCCCCTGGGGGCCCACGTGATTTCCCCGTGGGGCCCACGTGGTTTCCCCGGGGGGCCCACGTGATTTCCCCGTGGGGCCCACGTGATTTCCCCGTGGGGTCCACGTGATATCCCCGTGGGGCCCACGTGATTTCCGGGTGGGGCCCATGTGATTTCCGGGTGGGGCCCACGTGAATTCCCCTGGGGGCCCACGTGATTTCCCCTGGGGGCCCACGTGATTTCCCCTGGGGGCCCACGTGATTTCCCCTGGGGGCCCACGTGATTTCCCCGTGGGGCCCACATGATTTCTGGGTGGGGCCCACGTGATTTCCACGTGGGGCCCACGTGATTTCCGGTTGGGGCCCACGTGATTTCCCCGTGGGGCCCACGTGATTTCCCCGTGGGGCCCACCTGATTTCCCCTTGAGGCCCACGTGATTTCCCCGTGGGGCCCACGTGATTTCCCCTGGGGGCCCACGTGATTTCCGGGTGGGGCCCACGTGATTTCCCTGTGGGGCCCACGTGATTTCCCCGTGGGGCCTACGTGATTTCCGGGTGGGGCCCACGTGATTTCCCCGTGGGGCCCACGTGATTTCCCCGTGGGGCCCACGTGATTTCCCCTGGGGGCTCACGTGATTTCCCCTGGGGGCCCACGTGATTTCCCCGTGGGGCCCACGTGATTTCAGGGTGGGGCCCTCGTGATTTCCGGGTGGGGGCCACGTGATTTCCACTGGGGGCCCACGTGATTTCCCCGTGGGGCCCACGTGATTTCCCCTGGGGGCCCACGTGATTTCCCCGTGAGGCCCATGTGATTTTCGGGTGGGGCCCACGTGATCTCCGTGTGGGGCCCACGTGATTTCCCCGTGGGGCCCACGTGATTTCCCCTGGGGGCCCACGTGATTTCCCCTGGGGGCCCACGTGATTTACCCGTGGGGCCCACGTGATTTCCCCTGGGGGCCCACGTGATTTCCCCTGGAGGCCCACGTGATTTCCCCGTGGGGCCCACGTGATTTCCCCTGGGGGCCCAAGTGATTTCCCCTGGGGGACCACGTGATTTCCCCGTGGGGCCCACGTGATTTCCCGGTGGGGCCCACGTGATTTCCCCGGGGGGCCCACGTGATTTCCGGGTGGGGCCCACGTGATTTCCCCGTGGTGCCCACATGATTTCCCCTGGGGGCCCACGTGATTTCTCCTGGGGGCCCACGTGATTTCCCCAGGGGGCCCACGTGATTTCCCCGTGGGGCCCACGTGATTTCCCCGTGGGGCCCATGTGATTTCCGGGTGGGGCCCACGTGATTTCCCCGTGGGGCCCATGTGATTTCCCCGTGGGGCCCACGTGATTTCCCCTGGGGGCCCACGTGATTTCCCCTGGGGGCCCACGTGATTTCCCCGTGGGGCCCACGTGATTTCTGGGTGGGGCCCACGTGATTTCCACGTGGGGCCCACGTGATTTCCGGTTGGGGCCCAAGTGATTTCCCCGTGGGGCCCACGTGATTTCCCCGTGGGGCCCACCTGATTTCCCCTTGGGGCCCACGTGATTTCCCCGTGGGGCCCTCGTGATTTCCCCGGGGGGCCCACGTGATTTACCCTGGGGGCCCACGTGATTTCCCCGTGGGGCCCACGTGATTTCCCCTGAGGGCCCACGTGATTTCCCCGTGGGGCCCACGTGATTTCCCCGTGGGGCCCACATGATTTCCGGGTGGGGCCCACGTGATTTCCGGGTGGGGCCCACGTGATTTCCCTGTGGGGCCCACGTGATTTCCCCGTGGGGCCTACGTGATTTCCGGGTGGGGCCCACGTGATTTCCCCGTGGGGCCCACGTGATTTCCCCGTGGGGCCCACGTGATTTCCCCTGGGGGCCCACGTGATTTCCCCTGGGGGCCCACGTGATTTCCCCTGGGGGCCCACGTGATTTCCCCGTGGGGCCCACGTGATTTCCGGGTGGGGCCCACGTGATTTCCCCGTGGGGCCCACGTGATTTCCGGGTGGGGCCCACGTGATTTCCCTGTGGGGCCCACGTGATTTCCCCGTGGGGCCTACGTGATTTCCGGGTGGGGCCCACGTGATTTCCCCTGGGGGCTCACGTGATTTCCCCTGGGGGCCAACGTGATTTCCCCGTGGGGCCCACGTGATTTCAGGGTGGGGCCCACGTGATTTCCGGGTTGGGGCCACGTGATTTCCACTGGGGGCCCACGTGATTTCCCCGTGGGGCCCACGTGATTTCCCCGTGGGGCCCACGTGATTTCCCCGTGGGGCCCATGTGATTTCCGGGTGGGGCCCACGTGATTTCCCCGTGGGGCCCATGTCATTTCCCCGTGGGGCCCACGTGATTTCCCCTGGGGGCCCACGTGATTTCCCCTGGGGGCCCACGTGATTTCCCCGTGGGGCCCACGTGATTTCTGGGTGGGGCCCACGTGATTTCCACGTGGGGCCCACGTGATTTCCGGTTGGGGCCCACGTGATTTCCCCGTGGGGCCCACGTGATTTCCCCGTGGGGCCCACCTGATTTCCCCTTGAGGCCCACGTGATTTCCCCGTGGGGCCCACGTCATTTCCCCTGGGGGCCCACGTGATTTCCCCTGGGGGCCCACGTGATTTCCCCGTGGGGCCCACGTGATTTCCCCTGGGGGCCCATGTGATTTCCCCGTGGGGCCCACGTGATTTCCCCGTGGGGCCCACATGATTTCCGGGTGGGGCCCACGTGATTTCCGGGTGGGGCCCACGTGATTTCCCTGTGGGGCCCACGTGATTTCCCCGTGGGGCCCACGTGATTTCCCCTGGGGGCCCAAGTGATTTCCCCTGGGGGACCCCGTGATTTCCCCGTGGGGCCCACGTGATTTCCCGGTGGGGCCCACGTGATTTCCCCTGGGGGCCCACGTGATTTCCGGGTGGGGCCCACGTGATTTCCCCGTGGTGCCCACATGATTTCCCCTGGGGGCCCACGTGATTTCTCCTGGGGGCCCACGTGATTTCCCCAGGGGGCCCACGTGATTTCCCCGTGGGGCCCACGTGATTTCCCCGTGGGGCCCATGTGATTTCCGGGTGGGGCCCACGTGACTTCCCCGTGGGGCCCATGTGATTTCCCCGTGGGGCCCACGTGATTTCCCCTGGGGGCCCACGTGATTTCCCCGTGGGGCCCACGTGGTTTCCCCTGGGGGCCCACGTGATTTCCCCGTGGGGCCCACGTGATTTCCCCGTGGGGTCCACGTGATATCCCCGTGGGGCCCACGTGATTTCCGGGTGGGGCCCATGTGATTTCCGGGTGGGGCCCACGTGAATTCCCCTGGGGGCCCACGTGATTTCCCCTGGGGGCCCACGTGATTTCCCCTGGGGGCCCACGTGATTTCCCCTGGGGGCCCACGTGATTTCCCCGTGGGGCCCACATGATTTCTGGGTGGGGCCCCCGTGATTTCCACGTGGGGCCCACGTCATTTCCGGTTGGGGCCCACGTGATTTCCCCGTGGGGCCCACGTGATTTCCCCGTGGGGCCCACCTGATTTCCCCTTGAGGCCCACGTGATTTCCCCGTGGGGCCCACGTGATTTCCCCTGGGGGCCCACGTGATTTCCCCTGGGGGCCCACGTGATTTCCCCGTGGGGCCCACGTGATTTCCCCTGGGGGCCCACGTGATTTCCCCGTGGGGCCCACGTGATTTCCCCGTGGGGCCCACATGATTTCCGGGTGGGGCCCACGTGATTTCCGGGTGGGGCCCACGTGATTTCCCTGTGGGGCCCACGTGATTTCCCCGTGGGGCCCACGTGATTTCCCCTGGGGGCCCAAGTGATTTCCCCTGGGGGACCACGTGATTTCCCAGTGGGGCCCACGTGATTTCCCGGTGGGGCCCACGTGATTTCCCCGTGGGGCCCACGTGATTTCCCCGTGGGGCCCACATGATTTCCGGGTGGGGCCCACGTGATTTCCGGGTGGGGCCCACGTGATTTCCCTGTGGGGCCCACGTGATTTCCCCGTGCGGCCCACGTGATTTCCCCGTGGGGCCCACATGATTTCCGGGTGGGGCCCACGTGATTTCCGGGTGGGGCCCACGTGATTTCACCTGGGGGCCCACGTGGTTTCCCCTGGGGGCCCACGTGATTTCCGGGTGGGGCCCACGTGATTTCCCCGTGGGGTCCACGTGATATCCCCGTGGGGCCCACGTGATTTCCGGGTGGGGCCCATGTGATTTCCGGGTGGGGCCCACGTGAATTCCCCTGGGGGCCCACGTGATTTCCCCTGGGGGCCCACGTGATTTCCCCTGGGGGCCCACGTGATTTCCCCTGGGGGCCCACGTGATTTCCCCGTGGGGCCCACGTGATTTCTGGGTGGGGCCCACGTGATTTCCACGTGGGGCCCACGTGATTTCCGGTTGGGGCCCACGTGATTTCCCCGTGGGGCCCACGTGATTTCCCCGTGGGGCCCACCTGATTTCCCCTTGAGGCCCACGTGATTTCCCCGTGGGGCCCACGTGATTTCCCCTGGGAGCCCACGTGATTTCCCCTGGGGGCCCACGTGATTTCCCCGTGGGGCCCACGTGATTTCCCCTGGGGGCCCACGTGATTTCCCCGTGGGGCCCACGTGATTTCCCCGTGGGGCCCACATGATTTCCGGGTGGGGCCCACGTGATTTCCGGGTGGGGCCCACGTGATTTCCCTGTGGGGCCCACGTGATTTCCCCGTGGGGCCCACGTGATTTCCCCTGGGGGCCCAAGTGATTTCCCCTGGGGGACCACGTGATTTCCCCGTGGGGCCCACGTGATTTCCCGGTGGGGCCCACGTGATTTCCCCGGGGGGCCCACGTGATTTCCGGGTGGGGCCCACGTGATTTCCCCGTGGTGCCCACATGATTTCCCCTGGGGGCCCACGTGATTTCTCCTTGGGGCCCACGTGATTTCCCCAGGGGGCCCACGTGATTTCCCCGTGGGGCCCACGTGATTTCCCCGTGGGGCCCATGTGATTTCCGGGTTGGGGCCCACGTGATTTCCCCGTGGGGCCCATGTGATTTCCCCGTGGGGCCCACGTGATTTCCCCTGGGGGCCCACGTGATTTCCCCGTGGGGCCCACGTGATTTCCGGTTGGGGCCCACGTGATTTCCCCGTGGGGCCCACGTGATTTCCCCGTGGGGCCCACCTGATTTCCCCTTGAGGCCCACGTGATTTCCCCGTGGGGCCCACGTGATTTCCCCTGGGGGCCCACGTGATTTCCCCTGGGGGCCCACGTGATTTCCCCGTGGGGCCCACGTGATTTCCCCTGGGGGCCCACGTGATTTCCCCGTGGGGCCCACGTGATTTCCCCGTGGGGCCCACATGATTTCCGGGTGGGGCCCACGTGATTTCCGGGTGGGGCCCACGTGATTTCCCCGTGGGGCCCACGTGATTTCCCCGTGGGGCCCACGTGATTTCCCCGTGGGGCCCACATGATTTCCGGGTGGGGCCCACGTGATTTCCGGGTGGGGCCCACGTGATTTCCCCTGGGGGCCCACGTGATTTCCGGGTGGGGCCCACGTGATTTCCCCGTGGGGCCCACGTGATTTCACCTGGGGGCCCACGTGGTTTCCCCTGGGGGCCCACGTGATTTCCCCGTGGGGCCCACGTGATTTCCGGGTGGGGCCCACGAGATTTCCCCGTGGGGTCCACGTGATATCCCCGTGGGGCCCACGTGATTTCCGGGTGGGGCCCATGTGATTTCCGGGTGGGGCCCACGTGAATTCCCCTTGGGGCCCACGTGATTTCCCCTGGGGGCCCACGTGATTTCCCCTGGGGGCCCACGTGATTTTCCCGTGGGGCCCACGTGATTTCCCCTGGGGGCCCACGTGATTTCCCCGTGGGCCCCACGTGATTTCCCCTGGGGGCCCACGTGATTTCCCCTGGGGGCCCAAGTGATTTCCCCGTGGGGCCCACGTGATTTCCCCTGGGGGCCCACATGATTTCCCCGTGGGGCCCACGTGATTTCCCCTGGGGGCCCACGTGATTTCCGGGTGGGGCCCACGTGATTTCCGTGTGGGGCCCACGTGATTTCCGTGTGGGGCCCACGTGATTTCCTGGTGGGGCCCACGTGATTTCCGTGTGGGGCCCACGTGATTTCCCTGTGGGGCCCACGTGATTTCCCCTGGGGGCCCACCTGATTTCCCCTGTGGGCCAACGTGATTTCCCCGTGGGGCCCACGTGATTTCCCGTGGGGGCTCACGTGATTTCCCCGTGGGACCCACGTGATTTCCCGTGGGGCCCACGTGATTTCCGGGTGGGGCCCACGTGATTTCCGGGTGGGGCCCAAGTGATTTCCCCTGGGGGCCCACGTGATTTCCCCTTGGGACCCACGTTATTTCCCCGTAGGGCCCACGTGATTTCCCCATGGGGCCCACGTGATTTCCGGGTGTGGCCCACGTGATTTCCGCGTGGGGCCCACGTGATTTCCCCGTGGGGCCCACGTGATTTCCCCTGGGGGCCCACGTGATTTCCCCTCGGGGCCCAAGTGACTTCCCTGTGGGGCCCACGTGATTTCCCGTGGGGGCCCACGTGATTTCCCCTGGGGGCCACGTGATTTCCCAGTGGGGCCCACGTGATTTCCCGGTGGGGCCCACGTGATTTTCCCGTGGGGCCCACGTGATTTCCCCGTGGGGCCCACGTGATTTCCCAGTGGGGCCCACGTGATTTCCCTGTGGGGCCCACTTGATTTCCCCTGGGGCTCACGTGATTTCCCCGTGGGGCCCACGTGATTTCCCCTGGGGGCCCACGTGATTTCCCCTGGGGGCCCACGTGATTTCCGGGTGGGGCCCACGTGATTTCCCCGTGGGGCCCACCTGATTTCCGGTTGGGGCCCACGTGATTTCCCTGTGGGGCCCTCGTGATTTCCCCGTGGGGCCTACATGATTTCCGGGTGGGGCCCACGTGATTTCCCCGTGGGGCCCACGTGATTTCCCCGTGGGGCCCACGTGATTTCCCCTGGGGGCTCACGTTATTTCCCCTGGGGGCCCACGTGATTTCCCCGTGGGGCCCACGTGATTTCAGGGTGGGGCCCACGTGATTTCCGGGTGGGGGCCACGTGATTTCCACTGGGGGCCCACGTGATTTCCCCGTGGGGCCCACGTGATTTCCCCTGGGGGCCCACGTGATTTCCCCGTGGGCCCCACGTGATTTCCCCGTGGGGCCCACTTGATTTCCGGGTGGGGCCCATGTGATTTCCGGGTGGGGCCCACGTGATTTCCCCTGGGGGCCCACGTGATTTCCCCGTGGGGCCCACGTGATTTCCCCGTAGGGCCCACGTGATTTCACCTGGGGGCCCACGTGATTTCCCCTGGGGGCCCACGTGATTTCCCCGTGGGGCCCACGTGATTTCCGGTTGGGGCCCACGTGATTTCCCCGTGGGGCCCACGTGATTTCAGGGTGGGGCCCACGTGATTTCCACGTTGGGCCCACGTGATTTCCCCGTGGGGCCCACGTGATTTCCCCTGGGGGCCCACGTGATTTCCCCGTGGGGCCCACGTGATTTCCGGGTGGGGCCCACGTGATTTCCCCGTGGGGCCCACGTGATTTCCCCGTGGGGCCCAAGTGATTTCCCCGTGGGTCCCACGTGATTTCCGGGTGGGGCCCACGTGATTTCCGGGTGGGGCCCACGTGATTTCCCCTGGGGGCCCACGTGATTTCCCCGTGGGGCCCACGTGATTTCCGGGTGGGGCCCACGTGATTTCCCCGTGGGGCCCACGTGATTTCCCCGTGGGGCCCACGTGATTTGCCCGTGGGGCCCACGTGATTTCCGGGTGGGGCCCACGTGATTTCCCCGTGGGGCCCACGTGATTTCCCCTGGGGGCTCACGAGATTCCCCGTGGGGCCCACGTGATTTCCCCGTGGGGCCCACGTGATTTCCCCGTGGGTCCCACGTGATTTCCGGGTGGGGCCCACGTGATTTCCAGGTGGGGCCCACGTGATTTCCCCTGGGGGCCCACGTGATTTCCCCGTGGGGCCCACGTGATTTCCCCTGGGGGCCCACGTGATTTCCCCGTGGGGTTCACGTGATTTCCCCGTGGGGCCCACGTGATTTCCCCGTGGGGCCCACGTGATTTCCCCTGGGGGCCCACGTGATTTACCCTGGGGGCCCACGTGATTTCCACGTGGGGACCACGTGATTTCCCCTGGGGGCCCACGTGATTTCCGGGTGGGGCCCACGTGATTTCCCCGTGGGGCCCACGTGATTTCCGGGTGGGGCCCACGTGATTTCCGGGTGGGGCCCACGTGATTTCCCCTGGGGGCCCACGTGATTTCCCCGTGGGGCCCACGTGATTTCCCCTGGGGGACCACGTGATTTCCCCGTGGGGCCCACGTGATTTTCGGGTGGGGCCCACGTGATCTCCGTGTGGGGCCCACGTGATTTCCCCGTGGGGCCCACGTGACTTCCCCTGGGGGCCCACGTGATTTCCCCGTGGGGCACACGTGATTTCCCCTGGGGGCCCACGTTATTTCCCCTGAGGGGCCACGTGATTTCCCCGTGGGGCCCACGTGATTTCTCCTGGGGGCCCACGTGATTTCCCCTGGGGGTCCACGTGATTTCCGGGTGGGGCCCTCGTGATTTCCCCGTGGGGCCCACGTGATTTCCGGGTGGGGCCCACGTGATTTGCCCGTGGGGCCCACGTGATTTCCGGGTGGGGCCCACGTGATTTCCCCGTGGGGCCCACGTGATTTCCCCTGGGGGCTCACGAGATTCCCCGTGGGGCCCACGTGATTTCCCCGTGGGGCCCACGTGATTTCCCCGTGGGTCCCACGTGATTTCCGGGTGGGGCCCACGTGATTTCCGGGTGGGGCCCACGTGATTTCCCCTGGGGGCCCACGTGATTTCCCCGTGGGGCCCACGTGATTTCCCCTGGGGGCCCACGTGATTTCCCCGTGGGGTTCACGTGATTTCCCCGTGGGGCCCACGTGATTTCCTCGTGGGGCCCACGTGATTTCCCCTGGGGGCCCACGTGATTTACCCTGGGGGCCCACGTGATTTCCCCGTGGGGACCACGTGATTTCCCCTGGGGGCCCACGTGATTTCCGGGTGGGGCCCACGTGATTTCCCCGTGGGGCCCACGTGATTTCCGGGTGGGGCCCACGTGATTTCCGGGTGGGGCCCACGTGATTTCCCCTGGGGGCCCACGTGATTTCCCCGTGGGGCCCACGTGATTTCCCCTGGGGGCCCACGTGATTTCCCCGTGGGGCCCACGTGATTTTCGGGTGGGGCCCACGTGATCTCCGTGTGGGGCCCACGTGATTTCCCCGTGGGGCCCACGTGACTTCCCCTGGGGGCCCACGTGATTTCCCCGTGGGGCACACGTGATTTCCCCTGGGGGCCCACGTTATTTCCCCTGAGGGGCCACGTGATTTCCCCGTGGGGCCCACGTGATTTCTCCTGGGGGCCCACGTGATTTCCCCTGGGGGTCCACGTGATTTCCGGGTGGGGCCCTCGTGATTTCCCCGTGGGGCCCACGTGATTTCCCCTGGGGGCCCACGTGATTTTCCCGTGGGGCCCACGTGATTTCCGGGTGGGGCCCACGTGATTTCCGCGTGGGGCCCACGTGATTTCCCCTGGGGGCCCACGTGATTTCCCCGTGGGGCCCACGTGATTTCCGGGTGGGGCCCACGTGATTTACCCGTGTGGCCCACGTGATTTCCCCGTGGGGCCCACGTTATTTCCCCGTGGGGCCCACGTGATTTCCGGGTGGGGCCCACGTGATTTCCCCGTGGGGCCCACGTGATTTCCCCTGGGGGCCCACGTGATTTCCCCACGGGGGCCCACGTGATTTCCCCGTGGGGCCCACGTGATTTCCCCTGGGGGCCCAAGTGATTTCCCCTGGGGGCCCACGTGATTTCCCCGTGGGGCCCACGTGATTTCCGGGTGGGGCCCACGTGATTTCCCCGGGGGGCCCACGTGATTTCCGGGTGGGGCCCACGTGATTTCCCCGTGGTGCCCACATTATTTCCCCTAGGGGCCCACGTGATTTCTCCTGGGGGCCCACGTGATTTCCCCAGGGGGCCCACGTGATTTCCCCGTGGGGCCCACGTGATTTCCCCGTGGGGCCCATGTGATTTCCGGGTGGGGCCCACGTGATTTCCCCGTGGGGCCATGTGATTTCCCCGTGGGGCCCACGTGATTTCCCCTGGGGGCCCTCGTGATTTCCCCTGGGGGCCCACGTGTTTTCCCCGTGGGGCCCACGTGATTTCCGCGTGGGGCCCACGTGATTTCCACGTGGGGCCCACGTGATTTCCGGTTGGGGCCCACGTGATTTCCCCGTGGGGCCCACGTGATTTCCCCGTGGGGCCCACCTGATTTCCCCTTGGGGCCCACGTGATTTCCCCGTGGGGCCCACGTGATTTCCCCTGGGGGCCCAGGTTATTTCCCCTGGGGGCCCACGTGATTTCCCCGTGGGGCCCACGTGATTTCCCTGGGGGCCCACGTGATTTCCCCGTGGGGCCCACGTGATTTCCCCGTGGGGCCCACATGATTTCCGGGTGGGGCCCACGTGATTTCCGGGTGGGGCCCACGTGATTTCCCCTGGGGGCCCACGTGATTTCCGGGTGGGGCCCACGTGATTTCCCCGTGGGGCCCACGTGATTTCACCTGGGGGCCCACGTGGTTTCCCCTGGGGGCCCACGTGATTTCCCCGTGGGGACCACGTGATTTCCGGGTGGGGCCCACGTGATTTCCCCGTGGGGTCCACGTGATATCCCCGTGGGGCCCACGTGATTTCCGGGTGGGGCCCATGTGATTTCCGGGTGGGGCCCACGTGAATTCCCCTGGGGGCCCACGTGATTTCCCCTGGGGGCCCACGTGATTTCCCCTGGGGGCCCACGTGATTTTCCCGTGGGGCCCACGTGATTTCCCCTGGGGGCCCACGTGATTTCCCCGTGGGCCCCACGTGATTTCCCCTGGGGGCCCACGTGATTTCCCCTGGGGGCCCAAGTGATTTCCCCGTGGGGCCCACGTGATTTCCCCTGGGGGCCCACGTGATTTCCCCGTGGGGCCCACGTGATTTCCCCTGGGGGCCCACGTGATTTCCGGGTGGGGCCCACGTGATTTCCGTGTGGGGCCCACGTGATTTCCCTGTGGGGCCCACGTGATTTCCCCTGGGGGCCCACGTGATTTCCCCTGGGGGCCCACGTGATTTCCCCTGGGGGCCCACGTGATTTCCCCGTTGGGCCCACGTGATTTCCGGGTGGGGCCAACGTGATTTCCCCGTGGGGCCCTCGTGATTTCCCCGTTGGGCCCACCTGATTTCCCCTGGGGGCCAACGTGATTTCCCCGTGGGGCCCACGTGATTTCCCGTGGGGGCTCACGTGATTTCCCCGTGGGACCCACGTGATTTCCCGTGGGGCCCACGTGATTTCCGGGTGGGGCCCACGTGATTTCCGGGTGGGGCCCAAGTGATTTCCCCTGGGGGCCCACGTGATTTCCCCTTGGGACCCACGTTATTTCCCCGTAGGGCCCACGTGATTTCCCCATGGGGCCCACGTGATTTCCGGGTGTGGCCCACGTGATTTCCGCGTGGGGCCCACGTGATTTCCCCGTGGGGCCCACGTGATTTCCCCGTGGGGCCCACGTGATTTCCCCTGGGGGCCCACGTGATTTCCCCTCGGGGCCCAAGTGACTTCCCTGTGGGGCCCACGTGATTTCCCCTGGGGGCCCACGTGATTTCCCCTGGGGGCCACGTGATTTCCCAGTGGGGCCCACGTGATTTCCCGGTGGGGCCCACGTGATTTTCCCGTGGGGCCCACGTGATTTCCCCGTGGGGCCCACGTGATTTCCCAGTGGGGCCCACGTGATTTCCCTGTGGGGCCCACTTGATTTCCCCTGGGGCTCACGTGATTTCCCCGTGGGGCCCACGTGATTTCCCCTGGGGGCCCACGTGATTTCCCCTGGGGGCCCACGTGATTTCCGGGTGGGGCCCACGTGATTTCCCCGTGGGGCCCACCTGATTTCCGGTTGGGGCCCACGTGATTTCCCTGTGGGGCCCTCGTGATTTCCCCGTGGGGCCTACATGATTTCCGGGTGGGGCCCACGTGATTTCCCCGTGGGGCCCACGTGATTTCCCCGTGGGGCCCACGTGATTTCCCCTGGGGGCTCACGTTATTTCCCCTGGGGGCCCACGTGATTTCCCCGTGGGGCCCACGTGATTTCAGGGTGGGGCCCACGTGATTTCCGGGTGGGGGCCACGTGATTTCCACTGGGGGCCCACGTGATTTCCCCGTGGGGCCCACGTGATTTCCCCTGGGGGCCCACGTGATTTCCCCGTGGGCCCCACGTGATTTCCCCGTGGGGCCCACTTGATTTCCGGGTGGGGCCCATGTGATTTCCGGGTGGGGCCCACGTGATTTCCCCTGGGGGCCCACGTGATTTCCCCGTGGGGCCCACGTGATTTCCCCGTAGGGCCCACGTGATTTCACCTGGGGGCCCACGTGATTTCCCCTGGGGGCCCACGTGATTTCCCCGTGGGGCCCACGTGATTTCCGGTTGGGGCCCACGTGATTTCCCCGTGGGGCCCACGTGATTTCAGGGTGGGGCCCACGTGATTTCCACGTTGGGCCCACGTGATTTCCCCGTGGGGCCCACGTGATTTCCCCTGGGGGCCCACGTGATTTCCCCGTGGGGCCCACGTGATTTCCGGGTGGGGCCCACGTGATTTCCCCGTGGGGCCCACGTGATTTCCCCGTGGGGCCCAAGTGATTTCCCCGTGGGTCCCACGTGATTTCCGGGTGGGGCCCACGTGATTTCCGGGTGGGGCCCACGTGATTTCCCCTGGGGGCCCACGTGATTTCCCCGTGGGGCCCACGTGATTTCCGGGTGGGGCCCACGTGATTTCCCCGTGGGGCCCACGTGATTTCCCCGTGGGGCCCACGTGATTTGCCCGTGGGGCCCACGTGATTTCCGGGTGGGGCCCACGTGATTTCCCCGTGGGGCCCACGTGATTTCCCCTGGGGGCTCACGAGATTCCCCGTGGGGCCCACGTGATTTCCCCGTGGGGCCCACGTGATTTCCCCGTGCGTCCCACGTGATTTCCGGGTGGGGCCCACGTGATTTCCGGGTGGGGCCCACGTGATTTCCCCTGGGGGCCCACGTGATTTCCCCGTGGGGCCCACGTGATTTCCCCTGGGGGCCCACGTGATTTCCCCGTGGGGTTCACGTGATTTCCCCGTGGGGCCCACGTGATTTCCCCGTGGGGCCCACGTGATTTCCCCTGGGGGCCCACGTGATTTACCCTGGGGGCCCACGTGATTTCCCCGTGGGGACCACGTGATTTCCCCTGGGGGCCCACGTGATTTCCGGGTGGGGCCCACGTGATTTCCCCGTGGGGCCCACGTGATTTCCGGGTGGGGCCCACGTGATTTCCGGGTGGGGCCCACGTAATTTCCCCTGGGGGCCCACGTGATTTCCCCGTGGGGCCCACGTGATTTCCCCTGGGGGCCCACGTGATTTCCCCGTGGGGCCCACGTGATTTTCGGGTGGGGCCCACGTGATTTCCCCGTGGGGCCCACCTGATTTCCGGGTGGGGCCCACGTGATTTCCGGGTGGGGCCCACGTGATTTCCCCTGGGGGCCCACGTGATTTCCCCGTGGGGCCCACGTGATTTCCCCTGGGGGCCCACGTGATTTCCCCGTGGGGCCCACGTGATTTTCGGGTGGGGCCCACGTGATTTCCCCGTGGGGCCCACCTGATTTCCGGGTGGGGCCCACGTGATTTCCGGGTGGGGCCCACGTGATTTCCCCTGGGGGCCCACGTGATTTCCCCTGGGGGCCCACGTGATTTCCGGGTGGGGCCCACGTGATTTCCCCGTGGGGCCCACCTGATTTCCGGTTGGGGCCCACGTGATTTCCCTGTGGGGCCCTCGTGATTTCCCCGTGGGGCCTACATGATTTCCGGGTGGGGCCCACGTGATTTCCCCGTGGGGCCCACGTGATTTCCCCGTGGGGCCCACGTGATTTCCCCTGGGGGCTCACGTTATTTCCCCTGGGGGCCCACGTGATTTCCCCGTGGGGCCCACGTGATTTCAGGGTGGGGCCCACGTGATTTCCGGGTGGGGGCCACGTGATTTCCACTGGGGGCCCACGTGATTTCCCCGTGGGGCCCACGTGATTTCCCCTGGGGGCCCACGTGATTTCCCCGTGGGCCCCACGTGATTTCCCCGTGGGGCCCACTTGATTTCCGGGTGGGGCCCATGTGATTTCCGGGTGGGGCCCACGTGATTTCCCCTGGGGGCCCACGTGATTTCCCCGTGGGGCCCACGTGATTTCCCCGTAGGGCCCACGTGATTTCACCTGGGGGCCCACGTGATTTCCCCTGGGGGCCCACGTGATTTCCCCGTGGGGCCCACGTGATTTCCGGTTGGGGCCCACGTGATTTCCCCGTGGGGCCCACGTGATTTCAGGGTGGGGCCCACGTGATTTCCACGTTGGGCCCACGTGATTTCCCCGTGGGGCCCACGTGATTTCCCCTGGGGGCCCACGTGATTTCCCCGTGGGGCCCACGTGATTTCCGGGTGGGGCCCACGTGATTTACCCGTGGGGCCCACGTGATTTCCCCGTGGGGCCCAAGTGATTTCCCCGTGGGTCCCACGTGATTTCCCCGTGGGGCCCACGTGATTTCCGGGTGGGGCCCACGTGATTTCCCCTGGGGGCCCACGTGATTTCCCCGTGGGGCCCACGTGATTTCCGGGTGGGGCCCACGTGATTTCCCCGAGGGGCCCACGTGATTTCCCCGTGGGGCCCACGTGATTTGCCCGTGGGGCCCACGTGATTTCCGGGTGGGGCCCACGTGATTTCCCCGTGGGGCCCACGTGATTTCCCCTGGGGGCTCACGAGATTCCCCGTGGGGCCCACGTGATTTCCCCGTGGGGCCCACGTGATTTCCCCGTGGGTCCCACGTGATTTCCGGGTGGGGCCCACGTGATTTCCGGGTGGGGCCCACGTGATTTCCCCTGGGGGCCCACGTGATTTCCCCGTGGGGCCCACGTGATTTCCCCTGGGGGCCCACGTGATTTCCCCGTGGGGTTCACGTGATTTCCCCGTGGGGCCCACGTGATTTCCCCGTGGGGCCCACGTGATTTCCCCTGGGGGCCCACGTGATTTACCCTGGGGGCCCACGTGATTTCCCCGTGGGGACCACGTGATTTCCCCTGGGGGCCCACGTGATTTCCGGGTGGGGCCCACGTGATTTCCCCGTGGGGCCCACGTGATTTCCGGGTGGGGCCCACGTGATTTCCGGGTGGGGCCCACGTGATTTCCCCTGGGGGCCCACGTGATTTCCCCGTGGGGCCCACGTGATTTCCCCTGGGGGCCCACGTGATTTCCCCGTGGGGCCCACGTGATTTTCGGGTGGGGCCCACGTGATCTCCGTGTGGGGCCCACGTGATTTCCCCGTGGGGCCCACGTGACTTCCCCTGGGGGCCCACGTGATTTCCCCGTGGGGCACACGTGATTTCCCCTGGGGGCCCACGTTATTTCCCCTGAGGGGCCACGTGATTTCCCCGTGGGGCCCACGTGATTTCTCCTGGCGGCCCACGTGATTTCCCCTGGGGGTCCACGTGATTTCCGGGTGGGGCCCTCGTGATTTCCCCGTGGGGCCCACGTGATTTCCCCTGGGGGCCCACGTGATTTTCCCGTGGGGCCCACGTGATTTCCGGGTGGGGCCCACGTGATTTCCGCGTGGGGCCCACGTGATTTCCCCTGGGGGCCCACGTGATTTCCCCGTGGGGCCCACGTGATTTCCGGGTGGGGCCCACGTGATTTACCCGTGTGGCCCACGTGATTTCCCCGTGGGGCCCACGTTATTTCCCCGTGGGGCCCACGTGATTTCCGGGTGGGGCCCACGTGATTTCCCCGTGGGGCCCACGTGATTTCCCCTGGGGGCCCACGTGATTTCCCCACGGGGGCCCACGTGATTTCCCCGTGGGGCCCACGTGATTTCCCCTGGGGGCCCAAGTGATTTCCCCTGGGGGCCCACGTGATTTCCCCGTGGGGCCCACGTGATTTCCGGGTGGGGCCCACGTGATTTCCCCGGGGGTCCCACGTGATTTCCGGGTGGGGCCCACGTGATTTCCCCGTGGTGCCCACATTATTTCCCCTAGGGGCCCACATGATTTCTCCTGGGGGCCCACGTGATTTCCCCAGGGGGCCCACGTGATTTCCCCGTGGGGCCCACGTGATTTCCCCGTGGGGCCCATGTGATTTCCGGGTGGGGCCCACGTGATTTCCCCGTGGGGCCATGTGATTTCCCCGTGGGGCCCACGTGATTTCCCCTGGGGGCCCTCGTGATTTCCCCTGGGGGCCCACGTGTTTTCCCCGTGGGGCCCACGTGATTTCCGGGTGGGGCCCTCGTGATTTCCACGTGGGGCCCACGTGATTTCCGGTTGGGGCCCACGTGATTTCCCCGTGGGGCCCACGTGATTTCCCCGTGGGGCCCACCTGATTTCCCCTTGGGGCCCACGTGATTTCCCCGTGGGGCCCACGTGATTTCTGGGTAGGGCCCACGTGATTTCCGGGTGGGGCCCACGTGATTTCCCCGTGGGGCCCACGTGATTTTCCCGTAGGGCCCACGTGATTTCCGGGTGGGGCCCACGTGATTTCCCCGTCAGGCAAACGTGATTTCCGGGTGGGGCCCACGTGATTTCCCCGTGGGGTCCACGTGATTTCCCCGTGGGGCCCACGTGATTTCCTCTGGGGGCCCACGTGATTTCCCCGTGGGGCCCACGTGATTTCCCCTGGGGGCCCACGTTATTTCCCCTGAGGGGCCACGTGATTTCCCCGTGGGGCCCAAGTGATTTCTCCTGGGGGCCCACGTGATTTCCCCTGGGGGTCCACGTGATTTCCGGGTGGGGCCCTCGTGATTTCCCCGTGGGGCCCACGTGATTTCCCCTGGTGGCCCACGTGATTTTCCCGTGGGGCCCACGTGATTTCCCGGTGGGGCCCACGTGATTTCCCCTGGGGGCCCACGTGATTTCCCCGTGGCGCCCACGTGATTTCCCCTGGTGGCCCACGTGTTTTCCCCGTGGGGCCCTCGTGATTTCCCCTGGTGGCCCACGTGATTTCCCCTGGGGGCCCACGTGATTTCCCCGTGGGGCCCACGTGAATTCCCCGTGGGGCCCACGTGATTTCCCCGTGGGGTCCACGTGATTTCAACTGAGGGCCTACGTGATTTTCCCGTGGGGCCCACGTGATTTCCCCTGGGGCCCACGTGATTTCCGCTGGGGGCCCACGTGATTTCCCCTTGGGGCACACGTGATTTCCACGTGGGGCCCACGTGATTTCCGGGTGGGGCCCACGTGATTTCCCCTGGGGGCCCACGTGATTTCCCCGTGGGGCCCAAGTGATTTCTCCTGGGGGCCCACGTGATTTCCCCTGGGGTTCCACGTGATTTCCGGGTGGGGCCCTCGTGATTTCCCCGTGGGGCCGACGTGATTTCCCCTGGTGGCCCACGTGATTTTCCCGTGGGGCCCACGTGATTTCCGGGTGGGGCCCACGTGATTTCCCCTGGGGGCCCACGTGATTTCACCGTGGGGCCCACGTGATTTCCCCGTGGGGCCCACGGGATTTCCCCGTGGGGCCCAAGTGATTTCTCCTGGGGGCCCACGTGATTTCCCCTGGGGGTCCACGTGATTTCCGGGTGGGGCCCTCGTGATTTCCCCGTGGGGCCCAAGTGATTTCTCCTGGGGGCCCACGTAATTTCCCCTGGGGGCCCACGTGATTTCCCCGTGGGGACCACGTGATTTCCCCTGGGGGCCCACGTGATTTCCCCGTGGGGCCCACGTGATTTCCCCGTGGGGCCCACGTGATTTCCGGGTGGGGCCCACGTGATTTCCGGGTGGGACCCACGTGATTTCCCCTGGGGGCCCACGTGATTTCCCCGTGGGGCCCACGTGATTTCCCCTGGGGGCCCACGTGATTTCCCCGTGGGGCCCACGTGATTTCCGGGTGGGGCCCACGTGATTTCCGGGTGGGGCCCACGTGATTTCCCCTGGGGGCCCACGTGATTTCCCCGTGGGGCCCACGTGATTTCCCCTGGGGGCCCACGTGATTTCCCCTGGGGGCCCACGTTATTTCCCCGTGGGGCCCACGTGATTTCCCCTGGGGGCCCACGTGATTTCCAGGTGGGGCCCACGTGATTTCCGGGTGGGGCCCACGTGATTTCCCTGTGGGGCCCACGTGATTTCCCCTGGGGGCCCACGTGATTTCCCCTGGGGGCCCACGTGATTTCCCCTGGGGGCCCACGTGATTTCCCCGTTGGGCCCACGTGATTTCCGGGTGGGGCCCACGTGATTTCCCCGTGGGGCCCACGTGATTTCCCCGTTGGGCCCACCTGATTTCCCCTGGCGGCCAACGTGATTTCCCCGTGGGGCCCACGTGATTTCCCGTGGGGGCTCACGTGATTTCCCCGTGGGACCCACGTGATTTCCCGTGGGGCCCACGTGATTTCCGGGTGGGGCCCACGTGATTTCCGGGTGGGGCCCACGTGATTTCCCCTGGGGGCCCACGTGATTTCCCCGTGGGACCCACGTTATTTCCCCTTAGGGCCCACGTGATTTCCCCATGGGGCCCACGTGATTTCCGGGTGTGGCCCACGTGATTTCCGCGTGGGGCCCACGTGATTTCCGCGTGGGGCCCACGTGATTTCCGCGTGGGGCCCACGTGATTTCCCCGTGGGGCCCACGTGATTTCCCCGTGGGGCCCACGTAATTTCCCCTGGGGGCCCACGAGATTTCCCCTCGGGGCCCAAGTGACTTCCCTGTGGGGCCCACGTGATTTCCCCTGGGGGCCCACGTGATTTCCCCTGGGGGCCACGTGATTTCCCAGTGGGGCCCACGTGATTTCCCGGTGGGGCCCACGTGATTTTCCCGTGGGGCCCACGTGATTTCCCCGTGGGGCCCACGTGATTTCCCAGTGGGGCCCACGTGATTTCCCTGTGGGGCCCACTTGATTTCCCCTGGGGCTCACGTGATTTCCCCGTGGGGCCCACGTGATTTCCCCTGGGGGCCCACGTGATTTCCCCTGGGGGCCCACGTGATTTCCCCGTGGGGCCCACGTGATTTCCCCTGGGGGCCCAAGTGATTTCCCCTGGGGGCCCACGTGATTTCCCCTGGGGGCCCACGTGATTTCCGGGTGGGGCCCACGTGATTTCCCCGTGGGGCCCACGTGATTTCCGGTTGGGGCCCACGTGATTTCCCTGTGGGGCCCACGTGATTTCCCCGTGGGGCCTACGTGATTTCCGGGTGGGGCCCACGTGATTTCCCCGTGGGGCCCACGTGATTTCCCCGTGGGGCCCACGTGATTTCCCCTGGGGGCTCACGTGATTTCCCCGGGGGGCCCACGTGATTTCCCCGTGGGGCCCACGTGATTTCAGGGTGGGGCCCACGTGATTTCCGGGTGGGGGCCACGTGATTTCCACTGGGGGCCCACGTGATTTCCCCTGGGGGCCCACGTGATTTCCCCGTAGGGCCCACGTGATTTCACCTGGGGGCTCACGTGATTTCCCCTGGGGGCCCACGTGATTTCCCCGTAGGGCCCACGTGATTTCCCCGTAGGGCCCACGTGATTTCAGGGTGGGGCCCACGTGATTTCCACGTTGGGCCCACGTGATTTCCCCGTGGGGCCCACGTGATTTCCCCTGGGGGCCCACGTGATTTCCCCGTGGGGCCCACGTGATTTCCGGGTGGGGCCCACGTGATTTCCCCGTGGGGCCCACGTGATTTCCCCGTGGGGCCCAAGTGATTTCCCCGTGGGTCCCACGTGATTTCCGGGTGGGGCCCACATGATTTCCGGGTGGGGCCCACGTGATTTCCCCTGGGGGCCCACGTGATTTCCCCGTGGGGCCCACGTGATTTCCGGGTGGGGCCCACGTGATTTCCCCGTGGGGCCCACGTGATTTCCCCGTGGGGCCCACGTGATTTGCCCGTGGGGCCCACGTGATTTCCGGGTGGGGCCCACGTGATTTCCCCGTGGGGCCCACGTGATTTCCCCTGGGGGCTCACGAGATTCCCCGTGGGGCCCACGTGATTTCCCCGTGGGGCCCACGTGATTTCCCCGTGGGTCCCACGTGATTTCCGGGTGGGGCCCACGTGATTTCCGGGTGGGGCCCACGTGATTTCCCCTGGGGGCCCACGTGATTTCCCCGTGGGGCCCACGTGATTTCCCCTGGGGGCCCACGTGATTTCCCCGTGGGGTTCACGTGATTTCCCCGTGGGGCCCACGTGATTTCCCCGTGGGGCCCACGTGATTTCCCCTGGGGGCCCACGTGATTTCCCCGTGGGGACCACGTGATTTCCCCTGGGGGCCCACGTGATTTCCCCGTGGGGCCCACGTGATTTCCCCGTGGGGCCCACGTGATTTCCGGGTGGGGCCCACGTGATTTCCGGGTGGGGCCCACGTGATTTCCCCTGGGGGCCCACGTGATTTCCCCGTGGGGCCCACGTGATTTCCCCTGGGGGCCCACGTGATTTCCCCGTGGGGCCCACGTGATTTTCGGGTGGGGCCCACGTGATCTCCGTGTGGGGCCCACGTGATTTCCCCGTGGGGCCCACGTGACTTCCCCTTGGGGCCCACGTGATTTCCCCGTGGGGCACACGTGATTTCCCCTGGGGGCCCACGTTATTTCCCCTGAGGGGCCACGTGATTTCCCCGTGGGGCCCACGTGATTTCTCCTGGGGGCCCACGTGATTTCCCCTGTGGGTCCACGTGATTTCCGGGTGGGGCCCTCGTGATTTCCCCGTGGGGCCCACGTGATTTCCCCTTGGGGGCCTCGTGATTTTCCCGTGGGGCCCACGTGATTTCCGGGTGGGGCCCACGTGATTTCCGCGTGGGGCCCACGTGATTTCCCCTGGGGGCCCACGTGATTTCCCCGTGGGGCCCACGTGATTTACGGGTGGGGCCCACGTGATTTACCCGTGTGGCCCACGTGATTTCCCCGTGGGGCCCACGTGATTTCCCCGTGGGGCCCACGTGATTTCCGGGTGGGGCCCACGTGATTTCCCCGTGGGGCCCACGTGATTTCCCCTGGGGGCCCACGTGATTTCCCCACGGGGGCCCACGTGATTTCCCCGTGGGGCCCACGTGATTTCCCCTGGGGGCCCAAGTGATTTCCCCTGGGGGCCCACGTGATTTCCCCGTGGGGCCCACGTGATTTCCGGGTGGGGCCCACGTGATTTCCCCGGGGGGCCCACGTGATTTCCGGGTGGGGCCCACGTGATTTCCCCGTGGTGCCCACATGATTTCCCCTAGGGGCCCACGTGATTTCTCCTGGGGGCCCACGTGATTTCCCCAGGGGGCCCACGTGATTTCCCCGTGGGGCCCACGTGATTTCCCCGTGGGGCCCATGTGATTTCCGGGTGGGGCCCACGTGATTTCCCCGTGGGGCCATGTGATTTCCCCGTGGGGCCCACGTGATTTCCCCTGGGGGCCCACGTGATTTCCCCGTGGGGCTCACGTGATTTCCCCTGGGGGCCCCCGTGATTTCCCCGTGGGCCCACGTGATTTCCACGTGGGGCCCACGTAATTTCCAGGTGGGGCCCACGTGATTTCCCCGTGGGGCCCACGTGATTTCCCCTGGGTGCCCACGTGATTTCCCCTGGGGGCCCACGTGATTTTCCCTGGGGGCCCACGTGATTTCCCCGTGGGGCCCACGTGATTTCCGGGTGGGGCCCACGTGATTTCCCCTGGGGGCCCACGTGATTTCCCCGTGTGGCCCACGTGATTTCCCCGTGAGGCCCACGTGATTTCCCCATGGGGCCCACGTGATTTCCCCAGTGGGCCCACGTGATTTCCCCTGGGGGCCCACGTGATTTCCCCGTGGGGCCCACCTGATTTCCCCGTGGGGCCCAAGTGATTTCCAGGTGGGGCCCACGTGATTTCCCCGTGGGGCCCACGTGATTTCCCCGTGGGGCCCACGTGATTTCCCCTGGGGGCCCAAGTGTTTTCCCCAGGGGGCCCACGTGATTTCCCCTGGGGGCCCACGTGATTTCCGGGTGGGGCACACGTGATTTCCCCGTGGGGCCCACGTGATTTCCGGGTGGGGCCCACGTGATTTCCCTGTGGGGCCCACGTGATTTCCCCGTGGGGCCCACGTGATTTCCGGGTGGGGCCCACGTGATTTCCCCGTGGGGCCCACGTGATGTCCCCGAGGGGCCCACGTGATTTCCAGGTGGGGCCCACGTGATTTCCCCGTGGGGCCCACGTGATTTCCGGGTGGGGGCCACGTGATTTCCACTGGGGGCCCACGTGATTTCCCCGTGGGGCCCACGTGATTTCCCCGTGGGGCCCACGTGATTTCCCCGTGGGGCCCACGTGATTTCCCCGAGGGGCCCACGTGATTTCCCCTGGGGACCCACGTGATTTACCCGTGGGGCCCACGTGATTTCCCCTGGGGGCCCACGTGATTTCCGGGTGGGACCCACGTGATTTCCCCGTGGGGCCGACGTGATTTCCCCTGGGGGCCCACGTGATTTCCCCGTGGGGCCCACGTGATTTCCGGGTGGGGCCCACGTGATTTCCGCGTGGGGCCCACGTGATTTTCCCTGGGGGCCCACGTGATTTCCCCAGGGGGCCCACGTGATTTCCCCTGGGGGCCCTCGTTATTTCCCCGTGGGGCCCACGTGATTTCCCCTTGGGGCCCCCGTGATTTCCCCTGGGGGCCCACGTGATTTCCCCGTGGGGCCCTCGTGATTTCCCCTGCGGGCCCTCGTGATTTCCCCTGGGGCCCACGTGATTTCCACTGGGGGCCCACGTGATTTCCCCGTGGGGCCAACCTGATTTCCCCGTGGGGCCCACGTGATTTCCGGGTGGGGCTCACGTGATTTCCGGGTGGCGCCCACGTGATTTCCCCGTGGGGCCCACATGATTTCCGGGTGGGGCCCACATGATTTCCCCCGGGGGCCCACGTGATTTCCCCCTGGGGCCCACGTGATTTCCCCTGGGGGCCCACGTGATTTCCCCGTGGGGCCCACCTGATTTCCCCGTGGGGCCCACGTGATTTCCGGGTGGGGCTCACGTGATTTCCGGGTGGCGCCCACGTGATTTCCCCTTGGGGCCCCCGTGATTTCCCCTGGGGGCCCACGTGATTTCCCCGTGGGGCCCCCGTGATTTCCCCTGGGGGCCCACGTGATTTCTCCGTGGGGCCCTCGTGATTTCCCCTGCGGGCCCTCGTGATTTCCCCTGGGGCCCACGTGATTTCCCCGTGGGGCCCACGTGATTTCCGGGTGGGGCTCACGTGATTTCCGGGTGGCGCCCACGTGATTTCCCCGTGGGGCCCACATGATTTCCGGGTGGGGCCCACGTGATTTCCCCCGGGGGCCCACGTGATTTCCCCCTGGGGCCCACGTGATTTCCCCTGGGGGCCCACGTGATTTCCCCGTGGGGCCCTCGTGATTTCCCCTGCGGGCCCTCGTGATTTCCCCTGGGGCCCACGTGATTTCCCCGTGGGGCCCACGTGATTTCCCCGTGGGGCCCACCTGATTTCCCCGTGGGGCCCACGTGATTTCCCCGTGGGGCCCACGTGATTTCCGGGTGGGGCCCACGTGATTTCCCCCGGGGGCCCACGTGATTTCCCCCTGGGTCCCACGTGATTTCCCCTGGGGGCCCACGTGATTTCCCCGTGGGGCCCACGTGATTTCCCCGTGGGGCCCACGTGATTTCCGGGTGGGGCTCACGTGATTTCCGGGTGGCGCCCACGTGATTTCCCCGTGGGGCCCACCTGATTTCCGGGTGGGGCCCACGTGATTTCCCCCGGGGGCCCACGTGATTTCCCCCTGGGGCCCACGTGATTTCCCCTGGGGGCCCACGTGATTTCCCCGTGGGGCCCACGTGATTTCCCCGTGGGGCCCACGTGATTTCTGGGTAGGGCCCACGTGATTTCCGTGTGGGGCCCACGTGATTTCCCCGTGGGGCCTACGTGATTTCCCCGTGGGGCCCACGTGATTTCCCCGTAGGGCCCACGTGATTTCCGGGTGGGACCCACGTGATTTCCCCGTGGGGCCCACGTGATTTCCGGGTGGGACCCACGTGATTTCCCCGTGGGGCCCACGTGATTTCCCCGTGGGGCCCACGTGATTTCCTCTGGGGGCCCACGTGATTTCCCCGTGGGGCCACGTGATTTCCCCGTGGGGCCCACGTGATTTCCCCTGGGGGCCCACGTGATTTCCCCTGGGGGCGCACGTTATTTCCCCGTGGGGCCCACGTGATTTCCTCTGGGGGCCCACGTTATTTCCCCTGAGGGGCGACGTGATTTCCCCGTGGGGCCCACGTGATTTCCCCTGGGGGCCCAAGTGATTTCCCCTGGGGGCCCACGTGATTTCCCCTGGGGGCCCACGTGATTTCCGGGTGGGGCCCACGTGATTTCCCCGTGGGGCCCACGTGATTTCCGGTTGGGGCCCACGTGATTTCCCTGTGGGGCCCACGTGATTTCCCCGTGGGGCCTACGTGATTTCCGGGTGGGGCCCACGTGATTTCCCCGTGGGGCCCACGTGATTTCCCCGTGGGGCCCACGTGATTTCCCCTGGGGGCTCACGTGATTTCCCCTGGGGGCCCACGTGATTTCCCCGTGGGGCCCACGTGATTTCAGGGTGGGGCCCACGTGATTTCCGGGTGGGGGCCACGTGATTTCCACTGGGGGCCCACGTGATTTCCCCTGGGGGCCCACGTGATTTCCCCGTAGGGCCCACGTGATTTCACCTGGGGGCTCACGTGATTTCCCCTGGGGGCCCACGTGATTTCCCCGTAGGGCCCACGTGATTTCCCCGTAGGGCCCACGTGATTTCAGGGTGGGGCCCACGTGATTTCCACGTTGGGCCCACGTGATTTCCCCGTGGGGCCCACGTGATTTCCCCTGGGGGCCCACGTGATTTCCCCGTGGGGCCCACGTGATTTCCGGGTGGGGCCCACGTGATTTCCCCGTGGGGCCCACGTGATTTCCCCGTGGGGCCCAAGTGATTTCCCCGTGGGTCCCACGTGATTTCCGGGTGGGGCCCACATGATTTCCGGGTGGGGCCCACGTGATTTCCCCTGGGGGCCCACGTGATTTCCCCGTGGGGCCCACGTGATTTCCGGGTGGGGCCCACGTGATTTCCCCGTGGGGCCCACGTGATTTCCCCGTGGGGCCCACGTGATTTGCCCGTGGGGCCCACGTGATTTCCGGGTGGGGCCCACGTGATTTCCCCGTGGGGCCCACGTGATTTCCCCTGGGGGCTCACGAGATTCCCCGTGGGGCCCACGTGATTTCCCCGTGGGGCCCACGTGATTTCCCCGTGGGTCCCACGTGATTTCCGGGTGGGGCCCACGTGATTTCCGGGTGGGGCCCACGTGATTTCCCCTGGGGGCCCACGTGATTTCCCCGTGGGGCCCACGTGATTTCCCCTGGGGGCCCACGTGATTTCCCCGTGGGGTTCACGTGATTTCCCCGTGGGGCCCACGTGATTTCCCCGTGGGGCCCACGTGATTTCCCCTGGGGGCCCACGTGATTTCCCCGTGGGGACCACGTGATTTCCCCTGGGGGCCCACGTGATTTCCCCGTGGGGCCCACGTGATTTCCCCGTGGGGCCCACGTGATTTCCGGGTGGGGCCCACGTGATTTCCGGGTGGGGCCCACGTGATTTCCCCTGGGGGCCCACGTGATTTCCCCGTGGGGCCCACGTGATTTCCCCTGGGGGCCCACGTGATTTCCCCGTGGGGCCCACGTGATTTTCGGGTGGGGCCCACGTGATCTCCGTGTGGGGCCCACGTGATTTCCCCGTGGGGCCCACGTGACTTCCCCTTGGGGCCCACGTGATTTCCCCGTGGGGCACACGTGATTTCCCCTGGGGGCCCACGTTATTTCCCCTGAGGGGCCACGTGATTTCCCCGTGGGGCCCACGTGATTTCTCCTGGGGGCCCACGTGATTTCCCCTGTGGGTCCACGTGATTTCCGGGTGGGGCCCTCGTGATTTCCCCGTGGGGCCCACGTGATTTCCCCTTGGGGGCCTCGTGATTTTCCCGTGGGGCCCACGTGATTTCCGGGTGGGGCCCACGTGATTTCCGCGTGGGGCCCACGTGATTTCCCCTGGGGGCCCACGTGATTTCCCCGTGGGGCCCACGTGATTTCCGGGTGGGGCCCACGTGATTTACCCGTGTGGCCCACGTGATTTCCCCGTGGGGCCCACGTGATTTCCCCGTGGGGCCCACGTGATTTCCGGGTGGGGCCCACGTGATTTCCCCGTGGGGCCCACGTGATTTCCCCTGGGGGCCCACGTGATTTCCCCACGGGGGCCCACGTGATTTCCCCGTGGGGCCCACGTGATTTCCCCTGGGGGCCCAAGTGATTCCCCCTGGGGGCCCACGTGATTTCCCCGGGGGGCCCACGTGATTTCCGGGTGGGGCCCCCGTGATTTCCCCGGGGGGCCCACGTGATTTCCGGGTGGGGCCCACGTGATTTCCCCGTGGTGCCCACATGATTTCCCCTAGGGGCCCACGTGATTTCTCCTGGGGGCCCACGTGATTTCCCCAGGGGGCCCACGTGATTTCCCCGTGGGGCCCACGTGATTTCCCCGTGGGGCCCATGTGATTTCCGGGTGGGGCCCACGTGATTTCCCCGTGGGGCCATGTGATTTCCCCGTGGGGCCCACGTGATTTCCCCTGGGGGCCCACGTGATTTCCCCGTGGGGCTCACGTGATTTCCCCTGGGGGCCCCCGTGATTTCCCCGTGGGCCCACGTGATTTCCACGTGGGGCCCACGTAATTTCCAGGTGGGGCCCACGTGATTTCCCCGTGGGGCCCACGTGATTTCCCCTGGGTGCCCACGTGATTTCCCCTGGGGGCCCACGTGATTTTCCCTGGGGGCCCACGTGATTTCCCCGTGGGGCCCACGTGATTTCCGGGTGGGGCCCACGTGATTTCCCCTGGGGGCCCACGTGATTTCCCCGTGTGGCCCACGTGATTTCCCCGTGAGGCCCACGTGATTTCCCCATGGGGCCCACGTGATTTCCCCAGTGGGCCCACGTGATTTCCCCTGGGGGCCCACGTGATTTCCCCGTGGGGCCCACCTGATTTCCCCGTGGGGCCCAAGTGATTTCCAGGTGGGGCCCACGTGATTTCCCCGTGGGGCCCACGTGATTTCCCCGTGGGGCCCACGTGATTTCCCCTGGGGGCCCAAGTGTTTTCCCCAGGGGGCCCACGTGATTTCCCCTGGGGGCCCACGTGATTTCCGGGTGGGGCACACGTGATTTCCCCGTGGGGCCCACGTGATTTCCGGGTGGGGCCCACGTGATTTCCCTGTGGGGCCCACGTGATTTCCCCGTGGGGCCCACGTGATTTCCGGGTGGGGCCCACGTGATTTCCCCGTGGGGCCCACGTGATTTCCTCTGGGGGCCCACGTTATTTCCCCTGAGGGGCGACGTGATTTCCCCGTGGGGCCCACGTGATTTCCCCTGGGGGCCCACGTGATTTCCCCTGGGGGCCCACGTGATTTCTGGGTGGGGCCCTCGTGATTTCCCCGTGGGGCCCACGTGAGTTCCCCTGGGGGCCCACGTGATTTTCCCGTGGGGCCCACGTGATTTCCGGGTGGGGCCCACGTGATTTCCCCTGGGGGCCCACGTGATTTCCCCGTGGGGCCCACGTGATTTCCCCGTGGGGCCCACGTGATTTCCGGGTGGGGCCCACGAGATTTCCCCTGGGGGCCCACGTGATTTCCCCGTGGGGCCTACGTGATTTCCCCGTGGGGCCCTCGTGATTTCCCCGTGGGGCCCACGTGATTTCCCCGTGGGGCCTACGTGATTTCCCCGTGGGGCCCACGTGATTTCCGGGTGGGGCCCACGTGATTTCCCCGTGGGGCCCACGTGATTTCCCCGTGGGGCCCACGTGATTTCCCCGTGGGGCCCACGTGATTTCCCCTGGGGGCCCACGTGATTTCCCCTGAGGGGCCACGTGATTTCCCCGTGGGGCCCACGTGATTTCCCCTGGGGGCCCACGTGATTTCCCCTGAGGGGCCACGTGATTTCCCCGTGGGGCCCACGTGATTTCCCCTGGGGGCCCACGAGATTTCCCCTGGGGGCCCACGTGATTTCCCCTGGGGGCCCACGTGATTTCCGGGTGGGGCCCTCGTGATTTCCCCATGGGGCCCACGTGATTTCCCCTGGGGGCCCACGTGATTTCCCCTCTGGGCCCACGTGATTTCCCCGTGGGGCCCACGTGATTTCCGGGTGGGGCCCACGTGATTTCCGGGTGGGGCCCACGTGATTTCCCCGTGGGGCCTACGTGATTTCCCCGTTTGGCCCACGTGATTTCCCCATGGGGCACACGTGATTTCCCCTGGGCCCCCACGTGATTTCCCCTGGGGGCCCACTTGGTTTCCCCGTGGGGCCCACGTGATTTCCCCTGGGGGCGCACGTGATTTCCCCTGGGGGCCCACGAGATTTCCCCGTGAGGCCCACGTGATTTCCGGGCGGGGCCCACGTGATTTCCCCGTGGGGCCCACGTGATTTTCGCGTGGGGCCCACGTGATTTCCGCGTGGGGCCCAAGTGATTTCCCCGTGGGGCCCACGTGATTTCCCCGTGGGGCCCACGTGATTTCCCCGTGGGGCCCACGTGATTTCCCCGTGGGGCCCACGTGATTTCCGGGTGGGGCCCACGTGATTTCCCCTGGGGGCCCACGTGATTTCCCCGTGGGGCCGACGTGATTTCCGGGTGGGGCCCACGTGATTTCCGCGTGGGGCACACGTGATTTCCCCTGGGGGCCCACGTGATTTCCCCGTGGGGCCCACGTGATTTCCGCGTGGGGCCCACGTGATTTCCGGGTGGGGCCCACGTGATTTCCGGGTGGGGCCCACGTGATTTCCCCGGGGGGCCCACGTGATATCCCCGTGGGGCCCACGTGATTTCCGGGTGGGGCCCACGTGATTTCCCCGTGGGGCCCACGTGATTTCCCCGAGGGGCCCACGTGATTTCCCCTGGGGACCCACGTGATTACCCGTGGGGCCCACGTGATTTCCCTTGGGGGCCCACGTGATTTCCGGGTGGGACCCACGTGATTTCCCCGTGGGGCCCACGTGATTTCCCCTGGGGGCCCACGTGATTTCCCCGTGGGGCCCACGTGATTTCCGGGTGGGGCCCACGTGATTTCCGCGTGGGGCACACGTGATTTCCCCTCGGGGCACACGTGGCTTCCCCGTGGGGCCCACGTGATTTCCCCATGGGACCCACGTGATTTCCCCTGGGCCCCCACGTGATTTCCCCTGGGGGCCCACGTGGTTTCCCCGTGGGGCCCACGTGATTTCCCCTGGGGGCGCACGTGATTTCCCATGGCGGCCCACGAGATTTCCCCGTGAGGCCCACGTGATTTCCGGTTGGGGCCCACGTGAATTCCCCTGGGGGCCCACGTGATTTCCCCTGGGGGCCCACGTGATTTCCACTGGGGGCCCACGTGATTTTCCCGTGGGGCCCACGTGATTTCCCCTGGGGGCCCACGTGATTTCCCCGTGGGCCCCACGTGATTTCCCCTGGGGGCCCACGTGATTTCCCCTGGGGGCCCAGGTGATTTCCCCGTGGGGCCCACGTGATTTCCCCTGGGGGCCCACGTGATTTCCCCGTGGGGCCCACGTGATTTCCCCTGGGGGCCCACGTGATTTCCGGGTGGGGCCCACGTGATATCCGGGTGGGGCCCACGTGATTTCCGGGTGGGGCCCACGTGATTTCCCTGTGGGGCCCACGTGATTTCCCCTGGGGGCCCACGTGATTTCCCCTGGGGGCCCACGTGATTTCCCCGTTGGGCCCACGTGATTTCCGGGTGGGGCCAACGTGATTTCCCCGTGGGGCCCACGTGATTTCCCCGTTGGGCCCACGTGATTTCCCCTGGGGACCCACGTGATTTCCCCTGGGGGCGCACGTGATTTCCCCTGGGGGCCCACGTGATTTCCCCGTGGGACCCACGTGATTTCCCGTGGGGCCCACGTGATTTCCACTGGGGGCGCACGTGATTTCCCCTGGGGGCCCACGTGATTTCCCCGTGGGACCCACGTGATTTCCGGGTGGGGCCCACGTGATTTCCCCGTGGGGCCCACGTGATTTCCCCGTGGGGCCCACGTGATTTCCCCTGGGGGCCCACGTGATTTCCCCGTGGGGCCCACGTGATTTCCCCTGGGGGCCCACGTGATTTCCGGATGGGGCCCACGTGATTTCCCCGTGGGGCCCACGTGATTTCCCCTGAGGGCACACGTGATTTCCCCGAGGGGCCCACGTGATTTCCGGGTGTGGCCCACGTGATTTCCGCGTGGGGCCCACGTGATTTCCCCGTGGGGCCCACGTGATTTCCCCGTGGGGCCCACGTGATGTCCCCGGGGGGCCCACGTGATTTCCCCTGGGGGCCCACGTGATTTCCCCTCGGGGCCCAAGTGACTTCCCTGTGAGGCCCACGTGATTTCCCCTGGGGGCCCACGTGATTTCCCCTGGGGGCCCACGTGATTTCCCAGTGGGGCCCACGTGATTTCCCGGTGGGGCCCACGTGATTTTCCCGTGGGGCCCACGTGATTTCCCCGTGGGGCCCACGTGATTTCCCAGTGGGGCCCACGTGATTTCCCCGTGGGACCCACTTGATTTCCCCTGGGGCTCACGTGATTTCCCCGTGGGGCCCACGTGATTTCCCCTGGGGGCCCACGTGATTTCCCCTGGGGGCCCACGTGATTTCCCCGTGGGGCCCACGTGATTTCCGGGTGGGGCCCACGTGATTTCCCCGTGGGGCCCACGTGATTTCCGGGTGGGGCCCACGTGATTTCCCTGTGGGGCCCACGTGATTTCCCCGTGGGGCCTACGTGATTTCCGGGTGGGGCCCACGTGATTTCCCTATGGGGCCCACGTGATTTCCCCGTGGGGCCCACGTGATTTCCCCTGGGGGCTCACGTGATTTCCCCTGGGGGCCCACGTGATTTCCCCGTGGGGCCCACGTGATTTCAGGGTGGCGCCCACGTGATTTCCGGGTGGGGGCCACGTGATTTCCACTGGGGGCCCACGTGATTTCCCCGTGGGGCCCACGTGATTTCCCCTGGGGGCCCACGTGATTTCCCCGTGGGGCCCACGTGATTTTCGGGTGGGGCCCACGTGATCTCCGTGTGGGGCCCACGTGATTTCCCCGTGGGGCCCACGTGATTTCACCTGGGGGCCCACGTGATTTCACCTGGGGGCCCACGTGATTTCCCCTGGGGGCCCACGTGATTTCCCCGTGGGGCCCACGTGATTTCCGGGTGGGGCCCACGTGATTTCCCCGTGGGGTCCACGTGATTTCCCCCTGGGGCCCACGTGATTTCCGGGTGGGGCCCATGTGATTTCCGGGTGGGGCCCACGGGAATTCCCCTGGGGGCCCACGTGATTTCCCCTGGGGGCCCACGTGATTTCCCCTGGAGGCCCACGTGATTTTCCCGTGGGGCCCACGTGATTTCCCCTGGGGGTCCACGTGATTTCCCCGTGAGCCCCACCTGATTTCCCCTGGGGGCCCACGTGATTTCCCCTGGGGGCCCAAGTGATTTCCCCGTGGGGCCCACGTGATTTCCCCTGGGGGCCCACGTGATTTCCCCATGGGGCCCACGTGATTTCCCCTGGGGGCCCACGTGATTTCCGGGTGGGGCCCACGTGATTTCCGGGTGGGGCCCACGTGATTTCCCTGTGGGGCCCACGTGATTTCCCCTGGGGGCCCACGTGATTTCCCCTGGGGGCCCACGTGATTTCCCCTGGGGGCCCACGTGATTTCCCCGTTGGGCCCACGTGATTTCCGGGTGGGGCCAACGTGATTTCCCCGTGGGGCCCACGTGATTTCCCCGTTGGGCCCACCTGATTTCCCCTGGGGGCCAACGTGATTTCCCCGTGGGGCCCACGTGATTTCCCGTGGGGGCTCACGTGATTTCCCCGTGGGACCCACGTGATTTCCCGTGGGGCCCACGTGATTTCCGGGTGGGGCCCTCGTGATTTCCGGGTGGGGCCCAAGTGATTTCCCCTGGGGTCCCACGTGATTTCCGGATGGGGCCCACATGATTTCCCCGTGGGGCCCACGTGATTTCCCCTGAGGGCACACGTGATTTCCCCGTGGGGCCCACGTGATTTCCGGGTGTGGCCCACGTGATTTCCATGTGGGGCCCACGTGATTTCCCCGTGGGGCCCACGTGATTTCCCCGTGGGGCCCACGTGATTTCCCCGTGGGGCCCACGTGATTTCCCCTGGGGGCCCACGTGATTTCCCCTCGGGGCCCAAGTGACTTCCCTGTGGGGCCCACGTGATTTCCCGTGGGGGCCCACGTGATTTCCCCTGGGGACCACGTGATTTCCCAGTGGGGCCCACGTGATTTCCAGGTGGGGCCCACGTGATTTTCCCGTGGGGCCCACGTGATTTCCCCGTGGGGCCCACGTGATTTCCCAGTGGGGCCCACGTGATTTCCCTGTGGGGCCCACTTGATTTCCCCTGGGGCTCACGTGATTTCCCCGTGGGGCCCACGTGATTTCCCCTGGGGGCCCACGTGATTTCCCCTGGGGGCCCACGTGATTTCCCCAGGGGGCCCACGTGATTTCCCCGTGGGGCCCACGTGATTTCCCCTGGGGGCCCAAGTGATTTCCCCTGGGGGCCCACGTGATTTCCCCTGGGGGCCCACGTGATTTCCGGGTGGGGCCCACGTGATTTCCCCGTGGGGCCCACGTGATTTCCGGTTGGGGCCCACGTGATTTCCCCGTGGGGCCCACGTGATTTCCCCGTGGGGCCTACGTGATTTCCGGGTGGGGCCCACGTGATTTCCCTGTGGGGCCCACGTGATTTCCCCGTGGGTCCCACGTGATTTCCCCTGGGGGCTCACGTGATTTCCCCTGGGGGCCCACGTGATTTCCCCGTGGGGCCCACGTGATTTCAGGGTGGGGCCCACGTGATTTCCGGGTGGGGGCCACGTGATTTCCACTGGGGGCCCACGTGATTTCCCCGTGGGGCCCACGTGATTTCCCCTGGGGGCCCACGTGATTTCCCCGTGGGCCCCACGTGATTTCCCCGTGGGGCCCACTTGATTTCCGGGTGGGGCCCATGTGATTTCCGGGTGGGGCCCACGTGATTTCCCCTGGGGGCCCACGTGATTTCCCCGTGGGGCCCTCGTGATTTCCCCGTAGGGCCCACGTGATTTCACCTGGGGGCCCACGTGATTTCCCCTGGGGGCCCACGTGATTTCCTCGTGGGGTTCACGTGATTTCCCCGTGGGGCCCACGTGATTTCCCCGTGGGGCCCACGTGATTTCCCCTGGGGGCCCACGTGATTTCCCCGTGGGGCCCACGTGATTTCCCCGTGGGGACCACGTGATTTCCCCTGGGGGCCCACGTGATTTCCCCGTGGGGCCCACGTGATTTCCCCGTGGGGCCCACGTGATTTCCGGGTGGGGCCCACGTGATTTCCGGGTGGGGCCCACGTGATTTCCCCTGGGGGCCCACGTGATTTCCCCGTGGGGCCCACGTGATTTCCCCTGGGGGCCCACGTGATTTCCCCGTGGGGCCCACGTGATTTTCGGGTGGGGCCCACGTGATCTCCGTGTGGGGCCCACGTGATTTCCCCGTGGGGCCCACGTGATTTCCCCTGGGGGCCCACGTGATTTCCCCTGGGGGCCCACGTGATTTCCCCGTGGGGCCCACGTGATTTCCCCTGGGGGCCCACGTTATTTCCCCTGAGGGGCCACGTGATTTCCCCGTGGGGCCCACGTGATTTCTCCTGGGGGCCCACGTGATTTCCCCTGGGGGTCCACGTGATTTCCGGGTGGGGCCCTCGTGATTTCCCCGTGGGGCCCACGTGATTTCCCCTGGGGGCCCACGTGATTTTCCCGTGGGGCCCACGTGATTTCCGGGTGGGGCCCACATGATTTCCGCGTGGGGCCCACGTGATTTCCCCTGGGGGCCCACGTGATTTCCCCGTGGGGCCCACGTGATTTCCGGGTGGGGCCCACGTGATTTACCCGTGGGGCCCACGTGATTTCCCCGTGGGGCCCACGTGATTTCCGGGTGGGGCCCACGTGATTTCCCCGTGGGGCCCACGTGATTTCCCCTGGGGGCCCACGTGATTTCCCCACGGGGGCCCACGTGATTTCCCCGTTGGGCCCACGTGATTTCCCCTTGGGGCCCAAGTGATTTCCCCTGGGGGCCCACGTGATTTCCCCGTGGGGCCCACGTGATTTCCGGGTGGGGCCCACGTGATTTCCCCGGGGGGCCCACGTGAGTTCCGGGTGGGGCCCACGTGATTTCCCCGTGGTGCCCACATGATTTCCCCTAGGGGCCCACGTGATTTCTCCTGGGGGCCCACGTGATTTCCCCAGGGGGCCCACGTGATTTCCCCGTGGGGCCCACGTGATTTCCCCGTGGGGCCCATGTGATTTCCGGGTGGGGCCCACGTGATTTCCCCGTGGGGCCATGTGATTTCCCCGTGGGGCCCACGTGATTTCCCCTGGGGGCCCACGTGATTTCCCCTGGGGGCTCACGTGATTTCCCCGTGGGGCCCACGTGATTTCCGGGTGGGGCCCAAGTGATTTCCACGTGGGGCCCACGTGATTTCCGGTTGGGGCCCACGTGTTTTCCCCGTGGGGCCCACGTGATTTCCCCGTGGGGCCCACCTGATTTCCCCTTGGGGCCCACGTGATTTCCCCGTGGGGCCCACGTGATTTCCCCTGGGGGCCCAGGTTATTTCCCCTGGGGGCCCACGTGATTTCCTCGTGGGGCCCACGTGATTTCCCTGGGGGCCCACGTGATTTCCCCGTGGGGCCCACGTGATTTCCGGGTAGGGCCCACGTGATTTCCGGGTGGGGCCCACGTGATTTCCCCGTGGGGCCCACGTGATTTCCCCGTAGGGCCCACGTGATTTCCGGGTGGGGCCCACGTGATTTCCCCGTGAGGCAAACGTGATTTCCGGGTGGGGCCCACGTGATTTCCCCGTGGGGTCCACGTGATTTCCCCGTGGGGCCCACGTGATTTCCTCTGGGGGCCCACGTGATTTCCCCGTGGGGCCCACGTGATTTCCCCTGGGGGCCCACGTTATTTCCCCTGAGGGGCCACGTGATTTCCCCGTGGGGCCCACGTGATTTCTCCTGGGGGCCCACGTGATTTCCCCTGGGGGCCCACGTGATTTCCCCGTGGGGCCCACGTGATTCCCCCGTGGGGCCCACGTGATTTCCCCGTTGGTCCCACGTGATTTCCCCTGGGGGCCCACGTGATTTTCCCTGGGGGCCCACGTGATTTCCCCGTGGGGCCCACGTGATTTCCCCGTGTGGCCCACGTGATTTCCCCGTGGGGCCCACGTGATTTCCCCTGGGGGCCCACGTGATTTCCGGATGGGGCCCACGTGATTTCCCCGTGGGTCCCACGTGATTTCCGGGTGGGGCCCACGTGATTTCCCTGTGGGGCCCACGTGATTTCCGGGTGGGGCCCACGTGATTTCCCCGTGGGGCCCACGTGATTTCCCCGTGGGGCCCACGTGATTTCCCCTGGGGGCCCACGTGATTTCCCCGTGGGGCCCACGTGATTCCCCCGTGGGGCCCACGTGATTTCCCCGTTGGTCCCACGTGATTTCCCCTGGGGGCCCACGTGATTTTCCCTGGGGGCCCACGTGATTTCCCCGTGGGGCCCACGTGATTTCCGGGTGGGGCCCACGTGATTTCCCCGTGTGGCCCACGTGATTTCCCCGTGGGGCCCACGTGATTTCCCCTGGGGGCCCACGTGATTTCCGGATGGGGCCCACGTGATTTCCCCGTGGGTCCCACGTGATTTCCGGGTGGGGCCCACGTGATTTCCCTGTGGGGCCCACGTGATTTCCGGGTGGGGCCCACGTGATTTCCCCGTGGGGCCCACGTGATTTCCCCGTGGGGCCCACGTGATTTCCCCTGGGGGACCACGTGATTTCCCCTGGGGGCCCACGTGATTTCCGGGTGGGGCCCACGTGATTTCCCCTGGGGGCCCACGTGATTTCCCCGTGGGGCCCACGTGATTTCCCCGTGGGGCCCACGTGATTTCCCCGTGGGGCCCACGTGATTTTCCCGTGGTGCCCACGTGATTTCCCCTGGGGGCCCACGTGATTTCCCCGTGGGGCCCACGTGAATTCCCCGTGGGGCCCACGTGATTTCCCCGTGGGGTCCACGTGATTTCAACTGAGGGCCCACGTGATTTCCCCGTGGGGCCCACGTGATTTCCCCTGGGCCCCACGTGATTTCCGCTGGGGGCCCACGTGATTTCCCCTGGGGGCACACGTGATTTCCCCGTGGTGCCCACGTGATTTCCGGGTAGGGCCCACGTGATTTCCCCGTGGGGCCCACGTGATTTCCCCAGGGGGCCCACGTGATTTCCCCTGGGGGCACACGTGATTTCCCCGTGGGGCCCACGTGATTTCCGGGTGGGGCCCACGTGATTTCCCCATGGGGCCCACGTGATTTCCCCGTGGGGCCCACGTGATTTCCCCGTGGAGCCCACGTGATTTCCCCTGAGGGCCCACGTGATTTCCCCGTGGGGCCCACGTGATTTCCCCTGGGGTCCCACGTGATTTCCCCTGGGGGCTCTCGTGATTTCCCCGTGGGGCCCACGTGATTTCCCCTGCGGGCCCACGTGATTTCCCCAGGGGGCCCACGTGATTTCCCCTGGGGGCCCACGTGATTTCCCCGTGGGGCACACCTGATTTCCCCGTGGGGCCCACGTAATTACCGGGTGGGGCTCACGTGATTTCCGGGTGGCGCCCACGTGATTTCCCCGTGGGGCCCACCTGATTTCCGGGTGGGGCCCAAGTGATTTCCCCCGGGGGCCCAAGTGATTTCCCCCTGGGGCCCACGTGATTTCCCCTTGGGGCCCACGTGATTTCCGGGTGGGGCCCACGTGATTTCCCTGTGGGGCCTACGTGATTTCCCCGTGGGGCCCACGTGATTTCCCTGTGGGGTCCACGTGATTTCCGGGTGGGGCCCACGTGATTTCCCCGTGGGGCCCACGTGATTTCCGGGTGGGGCCCACGTGATTTCCCCGTGGGGCCCACGTGATTTCCCCGTGTGGCCCACGTGATTTCCCCTGGGGGCCCCCGTGTTTTTCCCGTGGGGCCCACGTGATTTCCCCTGGGGGCCCACGTTATTTCCCCTGAGGGCCCACGTGATTTCCCCTGGGGGCCCAGGTGATTTCCCCGAGGGGCCCACGTGATTTCCCCTGGGGGCCCACGTGATTTCACCTGGGGGCCCACGTGATTTCCGGGTGGGGCCCTCGTGATTTCCCCGTGGGGCCCACGTGATTTCCCCTGGGGGCCCACGTGATTTCCCCGTGGGGCCCACGTGATTTCCGGGTGGGGCCCACGTGATTTCCCCGTGGGGCCCACGTGATTTCCCCTGGGGGCCCACGTGATTTCCCCGTTGGGCCCACGTGATTTCCCCTGGGGGCCCACGTGATTTCCCCTGGGGGCCCACGTGATTTCCCCGTGGGGCCCACGTGATTTCCCCAGGGGGCCCACGTGATTTTCCCGTGGTGCCCACGTGATTTCCCCTGGGGGCCCACGTGATTTCCCCCTGGGGCCCACGTGATTCCCCCGTGGGGCCCACGTGATTTCCCCGTTGGTCCCACGTGATTTCCCCTGGGGGCCCACGTGATTTTCCCTGGGGGCCCACGTGATTTCCCCGTGGGGCCCACGTGATTTCCGGGTGGGGCCCACGTGATTTCCCCGTGTGGCCCACGTGATTTCCCCGTGGGGCCCACGTGATTTCCCCTGGGGGCCCACGTGATTTCCGGGTGGGGCCCACGTGATTTCCCCGTGGGGCCCACGTGATTTCCGGGTGGGGCCCACGTGATTTCCCTGTGGGGCCCACGTGATTTCCGGGTGGGGCCCACGTGATTTCCCCTGGGGGCCCACGTGATTTCCCCTGAGGGGCCACGTGATTTCCCCGTGGGGCCCACGTGATTTCCCCTGGGGGCCCACGTGATTTCCCCTGAGGGGCCACGTGATTTCCCCGTGGGGCCCACGTGATTTCCCCTGGGGGCCCACGAGATTTCCCCTGGGGGCCAACGTGATTTCCCCTGGGGGCCCACGGGATTTCCGGGTGGGGCCCTCGTGATTTCCCCGTGGGGCCCACGTGATTTCCCCTGGGGGCCCACGTGATTTCCCCTCTGGGCCCACGTGATTTCCCCGTGGGGCCCACGTGATTTCCGGGTGGGGCCCACGTGATTTCCGGGTGGGGCCCACGTGATTTCCCCGTGGGGCCTACGTGATTTCCCCGTGGGGCCCACGTGATTTCCCCATGGGGCCCACGTGATTTCCCCTGGGCCCCCACGTGATTTTCCCTGGGGGCCCACGTGGTTTCCCCGTGGGGCCCACGTGATTTCCCCTGGGGGCGCACGTGATTTCCCATGGCGGCCCACGAGATTTCCCCGTGAGGCCCACGTGATTTCCGGGCGGGGCCCACGTTATTTCCCCGTGGGGCCCACGTGATTTCCCCTGGGGGCCCACGTGATTTCCCCGTTGGGCCCACGTGATTTCCGGGTGGGGCCAACGTGATTTCCCCGTGGGGCCCACGTGATTTCCCCGTTGGGCCCACCTGATTTCCCCTGGGGCCAACGTGATTTCCCCGTGGGGCCCACGTGATTTCCCCGTTGGGCCCACCTGATTTCCCCTGAGGGCCCACGTCATTTCCCCGTGGGGCCCACGTGATTTCCCCTGGGGGCCCACGTGATTTCCCCGTGGGGCCCACGTGATTTCCCCTGGGGACCCACGTGATTTCCCCTGGGGGCCCACGTGATTTCTCCGTGGGGCCCACGTGATTTCCCCTGGGGGCCCACGTGATTTCCACTGGGGGTGCACGTGATTTCCCCTGGGGGCCCACGTGATTTCCCCGTGGGACCCACGTGATTTCCCGTGGGGCCCACGTGATTTCCGGGTGGGGCCCACGTGATTTCCGGGTGGGGCCCAAGTGATTTCCCCTGGGGGCCCACGTGATTTCCCCGTGGGACCCACGTTATTTCCCCGTAGGGCCCACGTGATTTCCCCATGGGGCCCACGTGATTTCCGGGTGGGGCCCACGTGATTTCCGGGTGGGGCCCACGTGATTTCCCCGTGGGGCCCACGTGATGTCCCCTGGGGGCCCACGTGATTTCCCCGTGGGGCCCACGTGATGTCCCCTGGGGGCCCACGTGATTTCCGGATGGGGCCCACGTGATTTCCCCGTGGGGCCCACGTGATTTCCCCTGAGGGCACACGTGATTTCCCCGTGGGGCCCACGTGATTCCCGGGTGTGGCCCACGTGATTTCCGCGTGGGGCCCACGTGATTTCCCCGTGGGGCCCACGTGATTTCCCCGTGGGGCCCACGTGATTTCCCCTGGGGCCCCCGTGATTTCCGCTGGGGGCCCACGTGATTTCCCCTGGGGGCACACGTGATTTCCCCGTGGGGCCCACGTGATTTCCGGGTGGGGCCCACGTGATTTCCCCGTGGGGCCCACGTGATTTCCCCAGGGGGCCCACGTGATTTCCCCTGGGGGCACACGTGATTTCCCCGTGGGGCCCACGTGATTTCCGGGTGGGGCCCACGTGATTTCCCCATGGGGCCCACGTGATTTCCCCGTGGGGCCCACGTGATTTCCCCGTGGAGCCCACTTGATTTCCCCTGAGGGCCCACGTGATTTCCCCGTGGGGCCCACGTGATTTCCCCTGGGGTCCCACGTGATTTCCCCTGGGGGCTCTCGTGATTTCCCCGTGGGGCCCACGTGATTTCCCCTGCGGGCCCACGTGATTTCCCCAGGGGGCCCACGTGATTTCCCCTGGGGGCCCACGTGATTTCCCCGTGGGGCACACCTGATTTCCCCGTGGGGCCCACGTAATTACCGGGTGGGGCTCACGTGATTTCCGGGTGGCGCCCACGTGATTTCCCCGTGGGGCCCACCTGATTTCCGGTTGGGGCCCACGTGATTTCCCCCGGGGGCCCAAGTGATTTCCCCCTGGGGCCCACGTGATTTCCCCTTGGGGCCCACGTGATTTCACCTGGGGGCCCACGTGATTTCCGGGTGGGGCCCTCGTGATTTCCCCGTGGGGCCCACGTGATTTTCCCTGGGGGCCCACGTGATTTCCCCGTGGGGCCCACGTGATTTCCGGGTGGGGCCCACGTGATTTCCCCGTGGGGCCCACGTGATTTCCCCTGGGGGCCCACGTGATTTCCCCGTTGGACCCACGTGATTTCCCCTGGGGGCCCACGTGATTTCCCCTGGGGGCCCACGTGATTTCCCCGTGGGGCCCACGTGATTTCCCCAGGGGGCCCACGTGATTTTCCCGTGGTGCCCACGTGATTTCCCCTGGGGGCCCACGTGATTTCCCCCTGGGGCCCACGTGATTCCCCCGTGGGGCCCACGTGATTTCCCCGTTGGTCCCACGTGATTTCCCCTGGGGGCCCACGTGATTTTCCCTGGGGGCCCACGTGATTTCCCCGTGGGGCCCACGTGATTTCCGGGTGGGGCCCACGTGATTTCCCCGTGTGGCCCACGTGATTTCCCCGTGGGGCCCACGTGATTTCCCCTGGGGGCCCACGTGATTTCCGGGTGGGGCCCACGTGATTTCCCCGTGGGGCCCACGTGATTTCCGGGTGGGGCCCACGTGATTTCCCTGTGGGGCCCACGTGATTTCCGGGTGGGGCCCACGTGATTTCCCCGTGGGGCCCACGTGATTTCCCCGTGGGGCCCACGTGATTTCCCCTGGGGGTCCACGTGATTTCCCCTGGGGGCCCACGTGATTTCCCCTGGGGGCCCACGTGATTTCCCCTGGGGGCCCACGTGATTTCCCCGTGGGGCCCTCGTGATTTCCCCTGCGGGCCCTCGTGATTTCCCCTGGGGCACACGTGATTTCCCCTGGGGGCCCACGTGATTTCCCCGTGGGGCCCACCTGATTTCCCCTTGGGCCCACGTGATTTCCCCGTGGGTCCCACGTGATTTCCGGGTGGGGCCCACGTGATTTCCCCGTGGGGCCCACGTGATTTCCCCTGGGGGCCCACGTGATTTCCCCGTGGGGCCCCCGTGATTTCCGGGTGGGGCCCACGTGATTTCCACGTGGGGCCCACGTGATTTCCGGTTGGCGCTCACGTGATTTCCCCGTGGGGCCCACGTGATTTCCCCGTGGGGCCCACCTGATTTCCCCTTGGGGCCCACGTGATTTCCCCGTGGGGCCCACGTGATTTCCGGGTGGGGCCCACGTGATTTCCACGTGGGGCCCACGTGATTTCCGGTTGGGGCCCACGTGATTTCCCCGTGGGGCCCACGTGATTTCCCCGTGGGGCCCACCTGATTTCCCCTGGGGGCCCAGGTGATTTCCCCGAGGGGCCCACTTGATTTCCCCTGGGGGCCCACGTGATTTCACCTGGGGGCCCACGTGATTTCCGGGTGGGGCCCTCGTGATTTCCCCGTGGGGCCCACGTGATTTCCCCTGGGGGCCCACGTGATTTCCCCGTGGGGCCCACGTGATTTCCGGGTGGGGCCCACGTGATTTCCCCGTGGGGCCCACGTGATTTCCCCTGGGGGCCCACGTGATTTCCCCGTTGGGCCCACGTGATTTCCCCTGGGGGCCCACGTGATTTCCCCGTGGGGCCCACGTGATTTCCCCAGGGGGCCCACGTGATTTCCCCGTTGGTCCCACGTGATATCCCCTGGGGGCCCACGTGATTTTCCCTGGGGGCCCACGTGATTTCCCCGTGGGGCCCACGTGATTTCCGGGTGGGGCCCACGTGATTTCCCCGTGGGGCCCACGTGATTTCCCCTGGGGGCCCACGTGATTTCCCCGTGGGGCCCACGTGATTTCCCCTGGGGGCCCACGTGATTTCCCCTGAGGGGCCACGTGATTTCCCCGTGGGGCCCACGTGATTTCCCCTGGGGGCCCACGTGATTTCCCCTGAGGGGCCACGTGATTTCCCCGTGGGGCCCACGTGATTTCCCCTGGGGGCCCACGAGATTTCCCCTGGGGGCCCACGTGATTTCCCCTGGGGGCCCACGGGATTTCCGGGTGGGGCCCTCGTGATTTCCCCGTGGGGCCCACGTGATTTCCCCGTGGGGCCCACGTGATTTCCCCTCTGGGCCCACGTGATTTCCCCGTGGGGCCCACGTGATTTCCGGGTGGGGCCCACGTGATTTCCGGGTGGGGCCCACGTGATTTCCCCGTGGGGCCTACGTGATTTCCCCGTGGGGCCCACGTGATTTCCCCATGGGGCCCACGTGATTTCCCCTGGGCCCCCACGTGATTTTCCCTGGGGGCCCACGTGATTTCCCCGTGGGGCCCACGTGATTTCCGGGTGGGGCCCACGTGATTTCCCCGTGTGGCCCACGTGATTTCCCCGTGGGGCCCACGTGATTTCCCCTGGGGGCCCACGTGATTTCCGGGTGGGGCCCACGTAATTTCCCCGTGGGGCCCACGTGATTTCCGGGTGGGGCCCACGTGATTTCCCTGTGGGGCCCACGTGATTTCCGGGTGGGGCCCACGTGATTTCCCCGTGGGGCCCACGTGATTTCCCCGTGGGGCCCACGTGATTTCCCCTGGGGGTCCACGTGATTTCCCCTGGGGGCCCACGTGATTTCCCCTGGGGGCCCACGTGATTTCCCCTGGGGGCCCACGTGATTTCCCCGTGGGGCCCTCGTGATTTCCCCTGCGGGCCCTCGTGATTTCCCCTGGGGCACACGTGATTTCCCCTGGGGGCCCACGTGATTTCCCCGTGGGGCCCACCTGATTTCCCCTTGGGGCCCACGTGATTTCCCCGTGGGTCCCACGTGATTTCCGGGTGGGGCCCACGTGATTTCCCCGTGGGGCCCACGTGATTTCCCCTGGGGGCCCACGTGATTTCCCCGTGGGGCCCCCGTGATTTCCGGGTGGGGCCCACGTGATTTCCACGTGGGGCCCACGTGATTTCCGGTTGGGGCCCACGTGATTTCCCCGTGGGGCCCACGTGATTTCCCCGTGGGGCCCACCTGATTTCCCCTTGGGGCCCACGTGATTTCCCCGTGGGGCCCACGTGATTTCCGGGTGGGGCCCACGTGATTTCCACGTGGGGCCCACGTGATTTCCGGTTGGGGCCCACGTGATTTCCCCGTGGGGCCCACGTGATTTCCCCGTGGGGCCCACCTGATTTCCCCTGGGGGCCCAGGTGATTTCCCCGAGGGGCCCACTTGATTTCCCCTGGGGGCCCACGTGATTTCACCTGGGGGCCCACGTGATTTCCGGGTGGGGCCCTCGTGATTTCCCCGTGGGGCCCACGTGATTTCCCCTGGGGGCCCACGTGATTTCCCCGTGGGGCCGACGTGATTTCCGGGTGGGGCCCACGTGATTTCCCCGTGGGGCCCACGTGATTTCCCCTGGGGGCCCACGTGATTTCCCCGTTGGGCCCACGTGATTTCCCCTGGGGGCCCACGTGATTTCCCCGTGGGGCCCACGTGATTTCCCCAGGGGGCCCACGTGATTTCCCCGTTGGTCCCACGTGATTTCCCCTGGGGGCCCACGTGATTTTCCCTGGGGGCCCACGTGATTTCCCCGTGGGGCCCACGTGATTTCCGGGTGGGGCCCACGTGATTTCCCCGTGGGGCCCACGTGATTTCCCCTGGGGGCCCACGTGATTCCCCCGTGGGGCCCACGTGATTTCTCCTGGGGGCCCACGTGATTTCCCCTGAGGGGCCACGTGATTTCCCCGTGGGGCCCACGTGATTTCCCCTGGGGGCCCACGTGATTTCCCCTGAGGGGCCACGTGATTTCCCCGTGGGGCCCACGTGATTTCCCCTGGGGGCCCACGAGATTTCCCCTGGGGGCCCACGTGATTTCCCCTGGGGGCCCACGGGATTTCCGGGTGGGGCCCTCGTGATTTCCCCGTGGGGCCCACGTGATTTCACCTGGGGGCCCACGTGATTTCCCCTCTGGGCCCACGTGATTTCCCCGTGGGGCCCACGTGATTTCCGGGTGGGGCCCACGTGATTTCCGGGTGGGGCCCACGTGATTTCCCCGTGGGGCCTACGTGATTTCCCCGTGGGGCCCACGTGATTTCCCCATGGGGCCCACGTGATATCCCCTGGGCCCCCACGTGATTTCCCCTGGGGGCCCACGTGGTTTCCCCGTGGGGCCCACGTGATTTCCCCTGGGGGCGCACGTGATTTCCCATGGCGGCCCACGAGATTTCCCCGTGAGGCCCACGTGATTTCCGGGCGGGGCCCACGTTATTTCCCCGTGGGGCCCACGTGATTTCCGCGTGGGGCCCACGTGATTTCCGCGTGGGGCCCACGTGATTTCCCCTGGGGGCCCACGTGATTTCCCCTGGGGGCCCACGTGATTTCCCCGTTGGGCCCACGTGATTTCCGGGTGGGGCCAACGTGATTTCCCCGTGGGGCCCACGTGATTTCCCCGTTGGGCCCACCTGATTTCCCCTGGGGGCCAACGTGATTTCCCCGTGGGGCCCACGTGATTTCCCCGTTGGGCCCACCTGATTTCCCCTGAGGGCCCACGTCATTTCCCCGTGGGGCCCACGTGATTTCCCCTGGGGGCCCACGTGATTTCCCCGTGGGGCCCACGTGATTTCCCCTGGGGACCCACGTGATTTCCCCTGGGGGCCCACGTGATTTCTCCGTGGGGCCCACGTGATTTCCCCTGGGGGCCCACGTGATTTCCACTGGGGGCGCACGTGATTTCCCCTGGGGGCACACGTGATTTCCCCGTGGGACCCACGTGATTTCCCGTGGGGCCCACGTGATTTCTGGGTGGGGCCCACGTGATTTCCGGGTGGGGCCCAAGTGATTTCCCCTGGGGGCCCACGTGATTTCCCCGTGGGACCCACGTTATTTCCCCGTAGGGCCCACGTGATTTCCCCATGGGGCCCACGTGATTTCCGGGTGGGGCCCACGTGATTTCCCCATGGGGCCCACGTGATTTCCCCGTGGGGCCCACGTGATTTCCCCTGGGGGCCCACGTGATTTCCCCGTGGGGCCCACGTGATTTCCCCTGGGGGCCCACGTGATTTCCGGATGGGGCCCACGTGATTTCCCCGTGGGGCCCACGTGATTTCCCCTGAGGGCACACGTGATTTCCCCGTGGGGCCCACGTGATTCCCGGGTGTGGCCCACGTGATTTCCGCGTGGGGCCCACGTGATTTCCCCGTGGGGCCCACGTGATTTCCCCGTGGGGCCCACCTGATTTCCCCGTGGGGCCCACGTGATTTCCCCTGGGGGCCCACGTGATTTCCCCTCGGGGCCCAAGTGACTTCCCTGTGGGGCCCACGTGATTTCCCCTGGGGGCCCACGTGATTTCCCCTGGGGGCCCACGTGATTTCCCAGTGGGGCCCACGTGATTTCCCGGTGGGGCCCACGTGATTTTCCCGTGGGGCCCACGTGATTTCCCCGTGGGGCCCACGTGATTTCCCAGTGGGGCCCACGTGATTTCCCCGTGGGGCCCACTTGATTTCCCCTGGGGCTCACGTGATTTCCCCTTGGGGCCCACGTGATTTCCCCTGGGGGCCCACGTGATTTCCCCTGGGGGCCCACGTGATTTCCCCGTGGGGCCCACGTGATTTCCGGGTGGGGCCCACGTGATTTCCCCGTGGGGCCCACGTGATTTCCGGGTGGGGCCCACGTGATTTCCCTGTGGGGCCCACGTGATTTCCCCGTGGCGCCTACGTGATTTCCGGGTGGGGCCCACGTGATTTCCCTGTGGGGCCCACGTGATTTCCCCGTGGGGCCCACGTGATTTCCCCTGGGGGCTCACGTGATTTCCCCTGGGGGCCCACGTGATTTCCCCGTGGGGCCCATGTGATTTCAGGGTGGGGCCCACGTGATTTCCGGGTGGGGGCCACGTGATTTCCACTGGGGGCCCACGTGATTTCCCCGTGGGGCCCACGTGATTTCCCCTGGGGGCCCACGTGATTTCCCCGTGAGGCCCACGTGATTTTCGGGTGGGGCCCACGTGATCTCCGTGTGGGGCCCACGTGATTTCCCCGTGGGGCCCACGTGATTTCCCCTGGGGGCCCACGTGATTTCCCCTGGGGGCCCACGTGATTTACCCGTGGGGCCCACGTGATTTCCCCTGGGGGCCCACGTGATTTCCCCTGGAGGCCCACGTGATTTCCCCGTGGGGCCCACGTGATTTCCCCTGGGGGCCCAAGTGATTTCCCCTGGGGGACCACGTGATTTCCCCGTGGGGCCCACGTGATTTCCCGGTGGGGCCCACGTGATTTCCCCGGGGGGCCCACGTGATTTCCGGGTGGGGCCCACGTGATCTCCCCGTGGTGCCCACATGATTTCCCCTGGGGGCCCACGTGATTTCTCCTGGGGGCCCACGTGATTTCCCCAGGGGGCCCACGTGATTTCCCCGTGGGGCCCACGTGATTTCCCCGTGGGGCCCATGTGATTTCCGGGTGGGGCCCACGTGATTTCCCCGTGGGGCCCATGTGATTTCCCCGTGGGGCCCACGTGATTTCCCCTGGGGGCCCACGTGATTTCCCCTGGGGGCCCACGTGATTTCCCCGTGGGGCCCACGTGATTTCTGGGTGAGGCCCACGTGATTTCCACGTGGGGCCCACGTGATTTCCGGTTGGGGCCCACGTGATTTCCCCGTGGGGCCCACGTGATTTCCCCGTGGGGCCCACCTGATTTCCCCTTGAGGCCCACGTGATTTCCCCGTGGGGCCCACGTGATTTCCCCTGGGGGCCCACGTGATTTCCCCTGGGGGCCCACGTGATTTCCCCGTGGGGCCCACGTGATTTCCCCTGAGGGCCGACGTGATTTCCCCGTGGGGCCCACGAGATTTCCCCGTGGGGCCCACATGATTTCCGGGTGGGGCCCACGTGATTTCCGGGTGGGGCCCACGTGATTTCCCTGTGGGGCCCACGTGATTTCCCCGTGGGGCCTACGTGATTTCCGGGTGGGGCCCACGTGATTTCCCCGTGGGGCCCACGTGATTTCCCCGTGGGGCCCACGTGATTTCCCCTGGGGGCCCACGTGATTTCCCCTGGGGGCCCACGTGATTTCCCCTGGGGGCCCACGTGATTTCCCCGTGGGGCCCACGTGATTTCCGGGTGGGGCCCACGTGATTTCCCCGTGGGGCCCACGTGATTTCCGGGTGGGGCCCACGTGATTTCCCTGTGGGGCCCACGTGATTTCCCCGTGGGGCCGACGTGATTTCCGGGTGGGGCCCACGTGATTTCCCCTGGGGGCACACGTGATTTCCCCTGGGGGCCCACGTGATTTCCCCGTGGGGCCCACGTGATTTCAGGGTGGGGCCCACGTGATTTCCGGGTGGGGGCCACGTGATTTCCACTGGGGGCCCACGTGATTTCCCCGTGGGGCCCACGTGATTTCCCCGTGGGGCCCACGTGATTTCCCCGTGGGGCCCATGTGATTTCCGGGTGGGGCCCACGTGATTTCCCCGTGGGGCCCATGTCATTTCCCCGTGGGGCCCACGTGATTTCCCCTGGGGGCCCACGTGATTTCCCCTGGGGGCCCACGTGATTTCCCCGTGGGGCCCACGTGATTTCTGGGTGGGGCCCACGTGATTTCCACGTGGGGCCCACGTGATTTCCGGTTGGGGCCCACGTGATTTTCCCGTGGGGCCCACGTGATTTCCCCGTGGGGCCCACCTGATTTCCACTTGAGGCCCACGTGATTTCCCCGTGGGGCCCACGTGATTTCCCCTGGGGGCCCACGTGATTTCCCCTGGGGGCCCACGTGATTTCCCCGTGGGGCCCACGTGATTTCCCCTGGGGGCCCACGTGATTTCCCCGTGGGGCCCACGTGATTTCCCCGTGGGGCCCACATGATTTCCGGGTGGGGCCCACGTGATTTCCGGGTGGGGCCCACGTGATTTCCCTGTGGGGCCCACGTGATTTCCCCGTGGGGCCCACGTGATTTCCCCTGGGGGCCCAAGTGATTTCCCCTGGGGGACCACGTGATTTCCCCGTGGGGCCCACGTGATTTCCCGGTGGGGCCCACGTGATTTCCCCGGGGGTCCCACGTGATTTCCGGGTGGGGCCCACGTGATTTCCCCGTGGTGCCCACATGATTTCCCCTGGGGGCCCACGTGATTTCTCCTGGGGGCCCACGTGATTTTCCCAGGGGGCCCACGTGATTTCCCCGTGGGGCCCACGTGATTTCCCCGTGGGGCCCATGTGATTTCCGGGTGGGGCCCACGTGATTTCCCCGTGGGGCCCATGTGATTTCCCCGTGGGGCCCACGTGATTTCCCCTGGGGGCCCACGTGATTTCCCCGTGGGGCCCACGTGGTTTCCCCTGGGGGCCCACGTGATTTCCCCGTGGGGCCCACGTGATTTCCCCGTGGGGTCCACGTGATATCCCCGTGGGGCCCACGTGATTTCCGGGTGGGGCCCATGTGATTTCCGGGTGGGGCCCACGTGAATTCCCCTGGGGGCCCACGTGATTTCCCCTGGGGGCCCACGTGATTTCCCCTGGGGGCCCACGTGATTTACCCTGGGGGCCCACGTGATTTCCCCGTGGGGCCCACATGATTTCTGGGTGGGGCCCACGTGATTTCCACGTGGGGCCCACGTGATTTCCGGTTGGGGCCCACGTGATTTCCCCGTGGGGCCCACGTGATTTCCCCGTGGGGCCCACCTGATTTCCCCTTGAGGCCCACGTGATTTCCCCGTGGGGCCCACGTGATTTCCCCTGGGGGCCCACGTGATTTCCGGGTGGGGCCCACGTGATTTCCCTGTGGGGCCCACGTGATTTCCCCGTGGGGCCTACGTGATTTCCGGGTGGGGCCCACGTGATTTCCCCGTGGGGCCCACGTGATTTCCCCGTGGGGCCCACGTGATTTCCCCTGGGGGCTCACGTGATTTCCCCTGGGGGCCCACGTGATTTCCCCGTGGGGCCCACGTGATTTCAGGGTGGGGCCCACGTGATTTCCGGGTGGGGGCCACGTGATTTCCACTGGGGGCCCACGTGATTTCCCCGTGGGGCCCACGTGATTTCCCCTGGGGGCCCACGTGATTTCCCCGTGAGGCCCACGTGATTTTCGGGTGGGGCCCACGTGATCTCCGTGTGGGGCCCACGTGATTTCCCCGTGGGGCCCACGTGATTTCCCCTGGGGGCCCACGTGATTTCCCCTGGGGGCCCACGTGATTTACCCGTGGGGCCCACGTGATTTCCCCTGGGGGCCCACGTGATTTCCCCTGGAGGCCCACGTGATTTCCCCGTGGGGCCCACGTGATTTCCCCTGGGGGCCCAAGTGATTTCCCCTGGGGGACCACGTGATTTCCCCGTGGGGCCCACGTGATTTCCCGGTGGGGCCCACGTGATTTCCCCGGGGGGCCCACGTGATTTCCGGGTGGGGCCCACGTGATTTCCCCGTGGTGCCCACATGATTTCCCCTGGGGGCCCACGTGATTTCTCCTGGGGGCCCACGTGATTTCCCCAGGGGGCCCACGTGATTTCCCCGTGGGGCCCACGTGATTTCCCCGTGGGGCCCATGTGATTTCCGGGTGGGGCCCACGTGATTTCCCCGTGGGGCCCATGTGATTTCCCCGTGGGGCCCACGTGATTTCCCCTGGGGGCCCACGTGATTTCCCCTGGGGGCCCACGTGATTTCCCCGTGGGGCCCACGTGATTTCTGGGTGGGGCCCACGTGATTTCCACGTGGGGCCCACGTGATTTCCGGTTGGGGCCCACGTGATTTCCCCGTGGGGCCCACGTGATTTCCCCGTGGGGCCCACCTGATTTCCCCTTGAGGCCCACGTGATTTCCCCGAGGGGCCCACGTGATTTCCCCGGGGGGCCCACGTGATTTACCCTGGGGGCCCACGTGATTTCCCCGTGGGGCCCACGTGATTTCCCCTGAGGGCCCACGTGATTTCCCCGTGGGGCCCACGTGATTTCCCCGTGGGGCCCACATGATTTCCGGGTGGGGCCCACGTGATTTCCGGGTGGGGCCCACGTGATTTCCCTGTGGGGCCCACGTGATTTCCCCGTGGGGCCTACGTGATTTCCGGGTGGGGCCCACGTGATTTCCCCGTGGGGCCCACGTGATTTCCCCGTGGGGCCCACGTGATTTCCCCTGGGGGCCCACGTGATTTCCCCTGGGGGCCCACGTGATTTCCCCTGGGGGCCCACGTGATTTCCCCGTGGGGCCCACGTGATTTCCGGGTGGGGCCCACGTGATTTCCCTGTGGGGCCCACGTGATTTCCCCGTGGGGCCTACGTGATTTCCGGGTGGGGCCCACGTGATTTCCCCTGGGGGCTCACGTGATTTCCCCTGGGGGCCAACGTGATTTCCCCGTGGGGCCCACGTGATTTCAGGGTGGGGCCCACGTGATTTCCGGGTTGGGGCCACGTGATTTCCACTGGGGGCCCACGTGATTTCCCCGTGGGGCCCACGTGATTTCCCCGTGGGGCCCACGTGATTTCCCCGTGGGGCCCATGTGATTTCCGGGTGGGGCCCACGTGATTTCCCCGTGGGGCCCATGTCATTTCCCCGTGGGGCCCACGTGATTTCCCCTGGGGGCCCACGTGATTTCCCCTGGGGGCCCACGTGATTTCCCCGTGGGGCCCACGTGATTTCTGGGTGGGGCCCACGTGATTTCCACGTGGGGCCCACGTGATTTCCGGTTGGGGCCCACGTGATTTCCCCGTGGGGCCCACGTGATGTCCCCGTGGGGCCCACCTGATTTCCCCTTGAGGCCCACGTGATTTCCCCGTGGGGCCCACGTGATTTCCCCTAGGGGCCCACGTGATTTCCCCTGGGGGCCCACGTGATTTCCCCGTGGGGCCCACGTGATTTCCCCTGGGGGCCCACGTGATTTCCCCGTGGGGCCCACGTGATTTCCCCGTGGGGCCCACATGATTTCCGGGTGGGGCCCACGTGATTTCCGGGTGGGGCCCACGTGATTTCCCTGTGGGGCCCACGTGATTTCCCCGTGGGGCCCACGTGATTTCCCCTGGGGGCCCAAGTGATTTCCCCTGGGGGACCCCGTGATTTCCCCGTGGGGCCCACGTGATTTCCCGGTGGGGCCCACGTGATTTCCCCGGGGGGCCCACGTGATTTCCGGGTGGGGCCCACGTGATTTCCCCGTGGTGCCCACATGATTTCCCCTGGGGGCCCACGTGATTTCTCCTGGGGGCCCACGTGATTTCCCCAGGGGGCCCACGTGATTTCCCCGTGGGGCCCACGTGATTTCCCCGTGGGGCCCATGTGATTTCCGGGTGGGGCCCACGTGATTTCCCCGTGGGGCCCACGTGATTTCCCCGTGGGGCCCACGTGATTTCCCCTGGGGGCCCACGTGATTTCCCCGTGGGGCCCACGTGGTTTCCCCTGGGGGCCCACGTGATTTCCCCGTGGGGCCCACGTGATTTCCCCGTGGGGTCCACGTGATATCCCCTTGGGGCCCACGTGATTTCCGGGTGGCGCCCATGTGATTTCCGGGTGGGGCCCACGTGAATTCCCCTGGGGGCCCACGTGATTTCCCCTGGGGGCCCACGTGATTTCCCCTGGGGGCCCACGTGATTTCCCCTGGGGGCCCACGTGATTTCCCCGTGGGGCCCACATGATTTCTGGGTGGGGCCCACGTGATTTCCACGTGGGGCCCACGTCATTTCCGGTTGGGGCCCACGTGATTTCCCCGTGGGGCCCACGTGATTTCCCCGTGGGGCCCACCTGATTTCCCCTTGAGGCCCACGTGATTTCCCCGTGGGGCCCACGTGATTTCCCCTGGGGGCCCACGTGATTTCCCCTGGGGGCCCACGTGATTTCCCCGTGGGGCCCACGTGATTTCCCCTGGGGGCCCACGTGATTTCCCCGTGGGGCCCACGTGATTTCCCCGTGGGGCCCACGTGATTTCCGGGTGGGGCCCACGTGATTTCCGGGTGGGGCCCACGTGATTTCCCTGTGGGGCCCACGTGATTTCCCCGTGGGGCCCACGTGATTTCCCCTGGGGGCCCAAGTGATTTCCCCTGGGGGACCACGTGATTTCCCAGTGGGGCCCACGTGATTTCCCGGTGGGGCCCACGTGATTTCCCCGTGGGGCCCACGTGATTTCCCCGTGGGGCCCACATGATTTCCGGGTGGGGCCCACGTGATTTCCGGGTGGGGCCCACGTGATTTCCCTGTGGGGCCCACGTGATTTCCCCGTGCGGCCCACGTGATTTCCCCGTGGGGCCCACATGATTTCCGGGTGGGGCCCACGTGATTTCCGGGTGGGGCCCACGTGATTTCACCTGGGGGCCCACGTGGTTTCCCCTGGGGGCCCACGTGATTTCCGGGTGGGGCCCACGTGATATCCCCGTGGGGTCCACGTGATATCCCCATGGGGCCCACGTGATTTCCGGGTGGGGCCCATGTGATTTCCGGGTGGGGCCCACGTGAATTCCCCTGGTGGCCCACGTGATTTCCCCTGGGGGCCCACGTGATTTCCCCTGGGGGCCCACGTGATTTCCCCTGGGGGCCCACGTGATTTCCCCGTGGGGCCCACGTGATTTCTGGGTGGGGCCCACGTGATTTCCACGTGGGGCCCACGTGATTTCCGGTTGGGGCCCACGTGATTTCCCCGTGGGGCCCACGTGATTTCCCCGTGGGGCCCACCTGATTTCCCCGTGGGGCCCACGTGATTTCCCCTGGGGGCCCACGTGATTTCCCCTGGGGGCCCACGTGATTTCCCCGTGGGGCCCACGTGATTTCCCCTGGGGGCCCACGTGATTTCCCCGTGGGGCCCACGTGATTTCCCCGTGGGGCCCACATGATTTCCGGGTGGGGCCCACGTGATTTCCGGGTGGGGCCCACGTGATTTCCCTGTGGGGCCCACGTGATTTCCCCGTGGGGCCCACGTGATTTCCCCTGGGGGCCCAAGTGATTTCCCCTGGGGGACCACGTGATTTCCCCGTGGGGCCCACGTGATTTCCCGGTGGGGCCCACGTGATTTCCCCGGGGGGCCCACGTGATTTCCGGGTGGGGCCCACGTGATTTCCCCGTGGTGCCCACATGATTTCCCCTGGGGGCCCACGTGATTTCTCCTTGGGGCCCACGTGATTTCCCCAGGGGGCCCACGTGATTTCCCCGTGGGGCCCACGTGATTTCCCCGTGGGGCCCATGTGATTTCCGGGTTGGGGCCCACGGGATTTCCCCGTGGGGCCCATGTGATTTCCCCGTGGGGCCCACGTGATTTCCCCTGGGGGCCCACGTGATTTCCCCGTGGGGCCCACGTGATTTCTGGGTGGGGCCCACGTGATTTCCACGTGGGGCCCACGTGATTTCCGGTTGGGGCCCACGTGATTTCCCCGTGGGGCCCACGTGATTTCCCCGTGGGGCCCACCTGATTTCCCCTTGAGGCCCACGTGATTTCCCCGTGGGGCCCACGTGATTTCCCCTGGGGGCCCACGTGATTTCCCCTGGGGGCCCACGTGATTTCCCCGTGGGGCCCACGTGATTTCCCCTGGGGGCCCACGTGATTTCCCCGTGGGGCCCACGTGATTTCCCCGTGGGGCCCACATGATTTCCGGGTGGGGCCCACGTGATTTCCGGGTGGGGCCCACGTGATTTCCCCGTGGGGCCCACGTGATTTCCCCGTGGGGCCCACGTGATTTCCCCGTGGGGCCCACATGATTTCCGGGTGGGGCCCACGTGATTTCCGGGTGGGGCCCACGTGATTTCCCCTGGGGGCCCACGTGATTTCCCCGTGGGGCCCACGTGATTTCCCCGTGGGGCCCACGTGATTTCACCTGGGGGCCCACGTGGTTTCCCCTGGGGGCCCACGTGATTTCCCCGTGGGGCCCACGTGATTTCCCCGTGGGGCCCACGTGATTTCCGGGTGGGGCCCACGTGATTTCCCCGTGGGGTCCACGTGATATCCCCGTGGGGCCCACGTGATTTCCGGGTGGGGCCCATGTGATTTCCGGGTGGGGCCCACGTGAATTCCCCTGGGGGCCCACGTGATTTCCCCTGGGGGCCCACGTGATTTCCCCTGGGGGCCCACGTGATTTTCCCGTGGGGCCCACGTGATTTCCCCTGGGGGCCCACGTGATTTCCCCGTGGGCCCCACGTGATTTCCCCTGGGGGCCCACGTGATTTCCCCTGGGGGCCCAAGTGATTTCCCCGTGGGGCCCACGTGATTTCCCCTGGGGGCCCACGTGATTTCCCCGTGGGGCCCACGTGATTTCCCCTGGGGGCCCACGTGATTTCCGGGTGGGGCCCACGTGATTTCCGTGTGGGGCCCACGTGATTTCCCTGTGGGGCCCACGTGATTTCCCCTGGGGGCCCACGTGATTTCCCCTGGGGGCCCACGTGATTTCCCCTGGGGGCCCACGTGATTTCCCCGTTGGGCCCACGTGATTTCCGGGTGGGGCCAACGTGATTTCCCCGTGGGGCCCACGTGATTTCCCCGTTGGGCCCACCTGATTTCCCCTGGGGGCCAACGTGATTTCCCCGTGGGGCCCACGTGATTTCCCGTGGGGGCTCACGTGATTTCCCCGTGGGACCCACGTGATTTCCCGTGGGGCCCACGTGATTTCCGGGTGGGGCCCACGTGATTTCCGGGTGGGGCCCAAGTGATTTCCCCTGGGGGCCCACGTGATTTCCCCTTGGGACCCACGTTATTTCCCCGTAGGGCCCACGTGATTTCCCCATGGGGCCCACGTGATTTCCGGGTGTGGCCCACGTGATTTCCGCGTGGGGCCCACGTGATTTCCGCGTGGGGCCCACGTGATTTCCCCGTGGGGCCCACGTGATTTCCCCTGGGGGCCCACGTGATTTCCCCTCGGGGCCCAAGTGACTTCCCTGTGGGGCCCACGTGATTTCCCCTGGGGGCCCACGTGATTTCCCCTGGGGGCCACGTGATTTCCCAGTGGGGCCCACGTGATTTCCCGGTGGGGCCCACGTGATTTTCCCGTGGGGCCCACGTGATTTCCCCGTGGGGCCCACGTGATTTCCCAGTGGGGCCCACGTGATTTCCCTGTGGGGCCCACTTGATTTCCCCTGGGGCTCACGTGATTTCCCCGTGGGGCCCACGTGATTTCCCCTGGGGGCCCACGTGATTTCGCCTGGGGGCCCACGTGATTTCCCCGTGGGGCCCACGTGATTTCCCCGTGGGGCCCACGTGATTTCCCCTGGGGGCCCAAGTGATTTCCCCTGGGGGCCCACGTGATTTCCCCTGGGGGCCCACGTGATTTCCGGGTGGGGCCCACGTGATTTCCCCGTGGGGCCCACCTGATTTCCGGTTGGGGCCCACGTGATTTCCCTGTGGGGCCCTCGTGATTTCCCCGTGGGGCCTACATGATTTCCGGGTGGGGCCCACGTGATTTCCCCGTGGGGCCCACGTGATTTCCCCGTGGGGCCCACGTGATTTCCCCTGGGGGCTCACGTTATTTCCCCTGGGGGCCCACGTGATTTCCCCGTGGGGCCCACGTGATTTCAGGGTGGGGCCCACGTGATTTCCGGGTGGGGGCCACGTGATTTCCACTGGGGGCCCACGTGATTTCCCCGTGGGGCCCACGTGATTTCCCCTGGGGGCCCACGTGATTTCCCCGTGGGCCCCACGTGATTTCCCCGTGGGGCCCACTTGATTTCCGGGTGGGGCCCATGTGATTTCCGGGTGGGGCCCACGTGATTTCCCCTGGGGGCCCACGTGATTTCCCCGTGGGGCCCACGTGATTTCCCCGTAGGGCCCACGTGATTTCACCTGGGGGCCCACGTGATTTCCCCTGGGGGCCCACGTGATTTCCCCGTGGGGCCCACGTGATTTCCGGTTGGGGCCCACGTGATTTCCCCGTGGGGCCCACGTGATTTCAGGGTGGGGCCCACGTGATTTCCACGTTGGGCCCACGTGATTTCCCCGTGGGGCCCACGTGATTTCCCCTGGGGGCCCACGTGATTTCCCCGTGGGGCCCACGTGATTTCCGGGTGGGGCCCACGTGATTTCCCCGTGGGGCCCACGTGATTTCCCCGTGGGGCCCAAGTGATTTCCCCGTGGGTCCACGTGATTTCCGGGTGGGGCCCACGTGATTTCCGGGTGGGGCCCACGTGATTTCCCCTGGGGGCCCACGTGATTTCCCCGTGGGGCCCACGTGATTTCCGGGTGGGGCCCACGTGATTTCCCCGTGGGGCCCACGTGATTTCCCCGTGGGGCCCACGTGATTTGCCCGTGGGGCCCACGTGATTTCCGGGTGGGGCCCACGTGATTTCCCCGTGGGGCCCACGTGATTTCCCCTGGGGGCTCACGAGATTCCCCGTGGGGCCCACGTGATTTCCCCGTGGGGCCCACGTGATTTCCCCGTGGGTCCCACGTGATTTCCGGGTGGGGCCCACGTGATTTCCGGGTGGGGCCCACGTGATTTCCCCTGGGGGCCCACGTGATTTCCCCGTGGGGCCCACGTGATTTCCCCGGGGGGCCCACGTGATTTCCCCGTGGGGTTCACGTGATTTCCCCGTGGGGCCCACGTGATTTCCCCGTGGGGCCCACGTGATTTCCCCTGGGGGCCCACGTGATTTACCCTGGGGGCCCACGTGATTTCCCCGTGGGGACCACGTGATTTCCCCTGGGGGCCCACGTGATTTCCGGGTGGGGCCCACGTGATTTCCCCGTGGGGCCCACGTGATTTCCGGGTGGGGCCCACGTGATTTCCGGGTGGGGCCCACGTGATTTCCCCTGGGGGCCCACGTGATTTCCCCGTGGGGCCCACGTGATTTCCCCTGGGGGCCCACGTGATTTCCCCGTGGGGCCCACGTGATTTTCGGGTGGGGCCCACGTGATCTCCGTGTGGGGCCCACGTGATTTCCCCGTGGGGCCCACGTGACTTCCCCTGGGGGCCCACGTGATTTCCCCGTGGGGCACACGTGATTTCCCCGTGGGGCCCACGTTATTTCCCCTGAGGGGCCACGTGATTTCCCCGTGGGGCCCACGTGATTTCTCCTGGGGGCCCACGTGATTTCCCCTGGGGGCCCCCGTGATTTCCGGGTGGGGCCCTCGGGATTTCCCCGGGGGGCCCACGTGATTTCCCCTGGGGGCCCACGTGATTTTCCCGTGGGGCCCACGTGATTTCCGGGTGGGGCCCACGTGATTTCCGCGTGGGGCCCACGTGATTTCCCCTGGGGGCCCACGTGATTTCCCCGTGGGGCCCACGTGATTTCCGGGTGGGGCCCACGTGATTTACCCGTGTGGCCCACGTGATTTCCCCGTGGGGCCCACGTTATTTCCCCGTGGGGCCCACGTGATTTCCGGGTGGGGCCCACGTGATTTCCCCGTGGGGCCCACGTGATTTCCCCTGGGGGCCCACGTGATTTCCCCACGGGGGCCCACGTGATTTCCCCGTGGGGCCCACGTGATTTCCCCTGGGGGCCCAAGTGATTTCCCCTGGGGGCCCACGTGATTTCCCCGTGGGGCCCACGTGATTTCCGGGTGGGGCCCACGTGATATCCCCGGGGGGCCCACGTGATTTCCGGGTGGGGCCCACGTGATTTCCCCGTGGTGCCCACATTATTTCCCCTAGGGGCCCACGTGATTTCTCCTGGGGGCCCACGTGATTTCCCCAGGGGGCCCACGTGATTTCCCCGTGGGGCCCACGTGATTTCCCCGTGGGGCCCATGTGATTTCCGGGTGGGGCCCACGTGATTTCCCCGTGGGGCCATGTGATTTCCCCGTGGGGCCCACGTGATTTCCCCTGGGGGCCCTCGTGATTTCCCCTGGGGGCCCACGTGTTTTCCCCGTGGGGCCCACGTGATTTCCGGGTGGGGCCCTCGTGATTTCCACGTGGGGCCCACGTGATTTCCGGTTGGGGCCCACGTGATTTCCCCGTGGGGCCCACGTGATTTCCCCGTGGGGCCCACCTGATTTCCCCTTGGGGCCCACGTGATTTCCCCGTGGGGCCCACGTGATTTCCCCTGGGGGCCCAGGTTATTTCCCCTGGGGGCCCACGTGATTTCCCCGTGGGGCCCACGTGATTTCCCTGGGGGCCCACGTGATTTCCCCGTGGGGCCCACGTGATTTCTGGGTAGGGCCCACGTGATTTCCGGGTGGGGCCCACGTGATTTCCCCGTGGGGCCCACGTGATTTTCCCGTAGGGCCCACGTGATTTCCGGGTGGGGCCCACGTGATTTCCCCGTGGGGTCCACGTGATTTCCCCGTGGGGCCCACGTGATTTCCGGGTGGGGCCCACGTGATTTCCCCGTGGGGCCCACCTGATTTCCGGGTGGGGCCCACGTGATTTCCGGGTGGGGCCCACGTGATTTCCCCTGGGGGCCCACGTGATTTCCCCTGGGGGCCCACGTGATTTCCGGGTGGGGCCCACGTGATTTCCCCGTGGGGCCCACCTGATTTCCGGTTGGGGCCCACGTGATTTCCCTGTGGGGCCCTCGTGATTTCCCCGTGGGGCCTACATGATTTCCGGGTGGGGCCCACGTGATTTCCCCGTGGGGCCCACGTGATTTCCCCGTGGGGCCCACGTGATTTCCCCTGGGGGCTCACGTTATTTCCCCTGGGGGCCCACGTGATTTCCCCGTGGGGCCCACGTGATTTCAGGGTGGGGCCCACGTGATTTCCGGGTGGGGGCCACGTGATTTCCACTGGGGGCCCACGTGATTTCCCCGTGGGGCCCACGTGATTTCCCCTGGGGGCCCACGTGATTTCCCCGTGGGCCCCACGTGATTTCCCCGTGGGGCCCACTTGATTTCCGGGTGGGGCCCATGTGATTTCCGGGTGGGGCCCACGTGATTTCCCCTGGGGGCCCACGTGATTTCCCCGTGGGGCCCACGTGATTTCCCCGTAGGGCCCACGTGATTTCACCTGGGGGCCCACGTGATTTCCCCTGGGGGCCCACGTGATTTCCCCGTGGGGCCCACGTGATTTCCGGTTGGGGCCCACGTGATTTCCCCGTGGGGCCCACGTGATTTCAGGGTGGGGCCCACGTGATTTCCACGTTGGGCCCACGTGATTTCCCCGTGGGGCCCACGTGATTTCCCCTGGGGGCCCACGTGATTTCCCCGTGGGGCCCACGTGATTTCCGGGTGGGGCCCACGTGATTTCCCCGTGGGGCCCACGTGATTTCCCCGTGGGGCCCAAGTGATTTCCCCGTGGGTCCCACGTGATTTCCGGGTGGGGCCCACGTGATTTCCGGGTGGGGCCCACGTGATTTCCCCTGGGGGCCCACGTGATTTCCCCGTGGGGCCCACGTGATTTCCGGGTGGGGCCCACGTGATTTCCCCGTGGGGCCCACGTGATTTCCCCGTGGGGCCCACGTGATTTGCCCGTGGGGCCCACGTGATTTCCGGGTGGGGCCCACGTGATTTCCCCGTGGGGCCCACGTGATTTCCCCTGGGGGCTCACGAGATTCCCCGTGGGGCCCACGTGATTTCCCCGTGGGGCCCACGTGATTTCCCCGTGGGTCCCACGTGATTTCCGGGTGGGGCCCACGTGATTTCCGGGTGGGGCCCACGTGATTTCCCCTGGGGGCCCACGTGATTTCCCCGTGGGGCCCACGTGATTTCCCCTGGGGGCCCACGTGATTTCCCCGTGGGGTTCACGTGATTTCCCCGTGGGGCCCACGTGATTTCCCCGTGGGGCCCACGTGATTTCCCCTGGGGGCCCACGTGATTTACCCTGGGGGCCCACGTGATTTCCCCGTGGGGACCACGTGATTTCCCCTGGGGGCCCACGTGATTTCCGGGTGGGGCCCACGTGATTTCCCCGTGGGGCCCACGTGATTTCCGGGTGGGGCCCACGTGATTTCCGGGTGGGGCCCACGTGATTTCCCCTGGGGGCCCACGTGATTTCCCCGTGGGGCCCACGTGATTTCCCCTGGGGGCCCACGTGATTTCCCCGTGGGGCCCACGTGATTTTCGGGTGGGGCCCACGTGATCTCCGTGTGGGGCCCACGTGATTTCCCCGTGGGGCCCACGTGACTTCCCCTGGGGGCCCACGTGATTTCCCCGTGGGGCACACGTGATTTCCCCTGGGGGCCCACGTTATTTCCCCTGAGGGGCCACGTGATTTCCCCGTGGGGCCCACGTGATTTCTCCTGGGGGCCCACGTGATTTCCCCTGGGGGTCCACGTGATTTCCGGGTGGGGCCCTCGTGATTTCCCCGTGGGGCCCACGTGATTTCCCCTGGGGGCCCACGTGATTTTCCCGTGGGGCCCACGTGATTTCCGGGTGGGGCCCACGTGATTTCCGCGTGGGGCCCACGTGATTTCCCCTGGGGGCCCACGTGATTTCCCCGTGGGGCCCACGTGATTTCCGGGTGGGGCCCACGTGATTTACCCGTGTGGCCCACGTGATTTCCCCGTGGGGCCCACGTTATTTCCCCGTGGGGCCCACGTGATTTCCGGGTGGGGCCCACGTGATTTCCCCGGGGGGCCCACGTGATTTCCCCTGGGGGCCCACGTGATTTCCCCACGGGGGCCCACGTGATTTCCCCGTGGGGCCCACGTGATTTCCCCTGGGGGCCCAAGTGATTTCCCCTGGGGGCCCACGTGATTTCCCCGTGGGGCCCACGTGATTTCCGGGTGGGGCCCACGTGATTTCCCCGGGGGGCCCACGAGATTTCCGGGTGGGGCCCACGTGATTTCCCCGTGGTGCCCACATTATTTCCCCTAGGGGCCCACGTGATTTCTCCTGGGGGCCCACGTGATTTCCCCAGGGGGCCCACGTGATTTCCCCGTGGGGCCCACGTGATTTCCCCGTGGGGCCCATGTGATTTCCGGGTGGGGCCCACGTGATTTCCCCGTGGGGCCATGTGATTTCCCCGTGGGGCCCACGTGATTTCCCCTGGGGGCCCTCGTGATTTCCCCTGGGGGCCCACGTGTTTTCCCCGTGGGGCCCACGTGATTTCCGGGTGGGGCCCTCGTGATTTCCACGTGGGGCCCACGTGATTTCCGGTTGGGGCCCACGTGATTTCCCCGTGGGGCCCACGTGATTTCCCCGTGGGGCCCACCTGATTTCCCCTTGGGGCCCACGTGATTTCCCCGTGGGGCCCACGTGATTTCCCCTGGGGGCCCAGGTTATTTCCCCTGGGGGCCCACGTGATTTCCCCGTGGGGCCCACGTGATTTCCCTGGGGGCCCACGTGATTTCCCCGTGGGGCCCACGTGATTTCTGGGTAGGGCCCACGTGATTTCCGGGTGGGGCCCACGTGATTTCCCCGTGGGGCCCACGTGATTTTCCCGTAGGGCCCACGTGATTTCCGGGTGGGGCCCACGTGATTTCCCCGTCAGGCAAACGTGATTTCCGGGTGGGGCCCACGTGATTTCCCCGTGGGGTCCACGTGATTTCCCCGTGGGGCCCACGTGATTTCCTCTGGGGGCCCACGTGATTTCCCCGTGGGGCCCACGTGATTTCCCCTGGGGGCCCACGTTATTTCCCCTGAGGGGCCACGTGATTTCCCCGTGGGGCCCAAGTGATTTCTCCTGGGGGCCCACGTGATTTCCCCTGGGGGTCCACGTGATTTCCGGGTGGGGCCCTCGTGATTTCCCCGTGGGGCCCACGTGATTTCCCCTGGTGGCCCACGTGATTTTCCCGTGGGGCCCACGTGATTTCCGCGTGGGGCCCACGTGATTTCCCCTGGGGGCCCACGTGATTTCCCCGTGGGGCCCACGTGAGTTCCCCGTGGGGCCCACGTGTTTTCCCCGTGGGGCCCACGTGATTTTCCCGTGGTGCCCACGTGATTTCCCCTGGGGGCCCACGTGATTTCCCCGTGGGGCCCACGTGAATTCCCCGTGGGGCCCACGTGATTTCCCCGTGGGGTCCACGTGATTTCAACTGAGGGCCCACGTGATTTTCCCGTGGGGCCCACGTGATTTCCCCTGGGGCCCACGTGATTTCCGCTGGGGGCCCACGTGATTTCCCCTTGGGGCACACGTGATTTCCCCGTGGGGCCCACGTGATTTCCGGGTGGGGCCCACGTGATTTCCCCCGGGGGCCCACGTGATTTCCCCGTGGGGCCCAAGTGATTTCTCCTGGGGGCCCACGTGATTTCCCCTGGGGGTCCACGTGATTTCCGGGTGGGGCCCTCGTGATTTCCCCGTGGGGCCGACGTGATTTCCCCTGGTGGCCCACGTGATTTTCCCGTGGGGCCCACGTGATTTCCGGGTGGGGCCCACGTGATTTCCCCTGGGGGCCCACGTGATTTCCCCGTGGGGCCCACGTGATTTCCCCGTGGGGCCCACGTGATTTCCCCGTGGGGCCCAAGTGATTTCTCCTGGGGGCCCACGTGATTTCCCCTGGGGGTCCACGTGATTTCCGGGTGGGGCCCTCGTGATTTCCCCGTGGGGCCCAAGTGATTTCTCCTGGGGGCCCACGTAATTTCCCCTGGGGGCCCACGTGATTTCCCCGTGGGGACCACGTGATTTCCCCTGGGGGCCCACGTGATTTCCCCGTGGGGCCCACGTGATTTCCCCGTGGGGCCCACGTGATTTCCGGGTGGGGCCCACGTGATTTCCGGGTGGGACCCACGTGATTTCCCCTGGGGGCCCACGTGATTTCCCCGTGGGGCCCACGTGATTTCCCCTGGGGGCCCACGTGATTTCCCCGTGGGGCCCACGTGATTTCCGGGTGGGGCCCACGTGATTTCCGGGTGGGGCCCACGTGATTTCCCCTGGGGGCCCACGTGATTTCCCCGTGGGGCCCACGTGATTTCCCCTGGGGGCCCACGTGATTTCCCCTGGGGGCCCACGTTATTTCCCCGTGGGGCCCACGTGATTTCCCCTGGGGGCCCACGTGATTTCCGGGTGGGGCCCACGTGATTTCCGGGTGGGGCCCACGTGATTTCCCTGTGGGGCCCACGTGATTTCCCCTGGGGGCCCACGTGATTTCCCCTGGGGGCCCACGTGATTTCCCCTGGGGGCCCACGTGATTTCCCCGTTGGGCCCACGTGATTTCCGGGTGGGGCCAACGTGATTTCCCCGTGGGGCCCACGTGATTTCCCCGTTGGGCCCACCTGATTTCCCCTGGCGGCCAACGTGATTTCCCCGTGGGGCCCACGTGATTTCCCGTGGGGGCTCACGTGATTTCCCCGTGGGACCCACGGGATTTCCCGTGGGGCCCACGTGATTTCCCGGTGGGGCCCACGTGATTTCCGGGTGGGGCCCAAGTGATTTCCCCTGGGGGCCCACGTGATTTCCCCGTGGGACCCACGTTATTTCCCCGTAGGGCCCACGTGATTTCCCCATGGGGCCCACGTGATTTCCGGGTGTGGCCCACGTGATTTCCGCGTGGGGCCCACGTGATTTCCGCGTGGGGCCCACGTGATTTCCCCGTGGGGCCCACGTGATTTCCCCGTGGGGCCCACGTGATTTCCCCGTGGGGCCCACGTAATTTCCCCTGGGGGCCCACGAGATTTCCCCTCGGGGCCCAAGTGACTTCCCTGTGGGGCCCACGTGATTTCCCCTGGGGGCCCACGTGATTTCCCCTGGGGCCCACGTGATTTCCCGGTGGGGCCCACGTGATTTTCCCGTGGGGCCCACGTGATTTCCCCGTGGGGCCCACGTGATTTCCCAGTGGGGCCCACGTGATTTCCCTGTGGGGCCCACTTGATTTCCCCTGGGGCTCACGTGATTTCCCCGTGGGGCCCACGTGATTTCCCCTGGGGGCCCACGTGATTTCCCCTGGGGGCCCACGTGATTTCCCCGTGGGGCCCACGTGATTTCCCCTGGGGGCCCAAGTGATTTCCCCTGGGGGCCCACGTGATTTCCCCTGGGGGCCCACGTGATTTCCGGGTGGGGCCCACGTGATTTCCCCGTGGGGCCCACGTGATTTCCGGTTGGGGCCCACGTGATTTCCCTGTGGGGCCCACGTGATTTCCCCGTGGGGCCTACGTGATTTCCGGGTGGGGCCCACGTGATTTCCCCGTGGGGCCCACGTGATTTCCCCGTGGGGCCCACGTGATTTCCCCTGGGGGCTCACGTGATTTCCCCTGGGGGCCCACGTGATTTCCCCGTGGGGCCCACGTGATGTCAGGGTGGGGCCCACGTGATTTCCGGGTGGGGGCCACGTGATTTCCACTGGGGGCCCACGTGATTTCCCCTGGGGGCCCACGTGATTTCCCCGTAGGGCCCACGTGATTTCACCTGGGGGCTCACGTGATTTCCCCTGGGGGCCCACGTGATTTCCCCGTAGGGCCCACGTGATTTCACCTGGGGGCCCACGTGATTTCCCCTGGGGGCCCACGTGATTTCCCCGTGGGGCCCACGTGATTTCCGGTTGGGGCCCACGTGATTTCCCCGTGGGGCCCACGTGATTTCAGGGTGGGGCCCACGTGATTTCCACGTTGGGCCCACGTGATTTCCCCGTGGGGCCCACGTGATTTCCCCTGGGGGCCCACGTGATTTCCCCGTGGGGCCCACGTGATTTCCGGGTGGGGCCCACGTGATTTCCCCGTGGGGCCCACGTGATTTCCCCGTGGGGCCCAAGTGATTTCCCCGTGGGTCCCACGTGATTTCCGGGTGGGGCCCACGTGATTTCCGGGTGGGGCCCACGTGATTTCCCCTGGGGGCCCACGTGATTTCCCCGTGGGGCCCACGTGATTTCCGGGTGGGGCCCACGTGATTTCCCCGTGGGGCCCACGTGATTTCCCCGTGGGGCCCACGTGATTTGCCCGTGGGGCCCACGTGATTTCCGGGTGGGGCCCACGTGATTTCCCCGTGGGGCCCACGTGATTTCCCCTGGGGGCTCACGAGATTCCCCGTGGGGCCCACGTGATTTCCCCGTGGGGCCCACGTGATTTCCCCGTGGGTCCCACGTGATTTCCGGGTGGGGCCCACGTGATTTCCGGGTGGGGCCCACGTGATTTCCCCTGGGGGCCCACGTGATTTCCCCGTGGGGCCCACGTGATTTCCCCTGGGGGCCCACGTGATTTCCCCGTGGGGTTCACGTGATTTCCCCGTGGGGCCCACGTGATTTCCCCGTGGGGCCCACGTGATTTCCCCTGGGGTCCCAAGTGATTTCCCCGTGGGGACCACGTGATTTCCCCTGGGGGCCCACGTGATTTCCCCGTGGGGCCCACGTGATTTCCCCGTGGGGCCCACGTGATTTCCGGGTGGGGCCCACGTGATTTCCGGGTGGGGCCCACGTGATTTCCCCTGGGGGCCCACGTGATTTCCCCGTGGGGCCCACGTGATTTCCCCTGGGGGCCCACGTGATGGCCCCGTGGGGCCCACGTGATTTTCGGGTGGGGCCCACGTGATCTCCGTGTGGGGCCCACGTGATTTCCCCGTGGGGCCCACGTGACTTCCCCTGGGGGCCCACGTGATTTCCCCGTGGGGCACACGTGATTTCCCCTGGGGGCCCACGTTATTTCCCCTGAGGGGCCACGTGATTTCCCCGTGGGGCCCACGTGATTTCTCCTGGGGGCCCACGTGATTTCCCCTGGGGGTCCACGTGATTTCCGGGTGGGGCCCTCGTGATTTCCCCGTGGGGCCCACGTGATTTCCCCTGGGGGGCCACGTGATTTTCCCGTGGGGCCCACGTGATTTCCGGGTGGGGCCCACGTGATTTCCGCGTGGGGCCCACGTGATTTCCCCTGGGGGCCCACGTGATTTCCCCGTGGGGCCCACGTGATTTCCGGGTGGGGCCCACGTGATTTACCCGTGTGGCCCTCGTGATTTCCCCGTGGGGCCCACGTGATTTCCCCGTGGGGCCCACGTGATTTCCGGGTGGGGCCCACGTGATTTCCCCGTGGGGCCCACGTGATTTCCCCTGGGGGCCCACGTGATTTCCCCACGGGGGCCCACGTGATTTCCCCGTGGGGCCCACGTGATTTCCCCTGGGGGCCCAAGTGATTTCCCCTGGGGGCCCACGTAATTTCCCCGTGGGGCCCACGTGATTTCCGGGTGGGGCCCACGTGATTTCCCCGGGGGGCCCACGTGATTTCCGGGTGGGGCCCACGTGATTTCCCCGTGGTGCCCACATGATTTCCCCTAGGGGCCCACGTGATTTCTCCTGGGGGCCCACGTGATTTCCCCAGGGGGCCCACGTGATTTCCCCGTGGGGCCCACGTGATTTCCCCGTGGGGCCCATGTGATTTCCGGGTGGGGCCCACGTGATTTCCCCGTGGGGCCATGTGATTTCCCCGTGGGGCCCACGTGATTTCCCCTGGGGGCCCACGTGATTTCCCCTGGGGGCCCACGTGTTTTCCCCGTGGGGCCCACGTGATTTCCGGGTGGGGCCCACGTGATCTCCACGTGGGGCCCACGTGATTTCCGGTTGGGGCCCACGTGATTTCCCCGTGGGGCCCACGTGATTTCCCCGTGGGGCCCACCTGATTTCCCCTTGGGGCCCACGTGATTTCCCCGTGGGGCCCACGTGATTTCCCCTGGGGGCCCAGGTTATTTCCCCTGGGGGCCCACGTGATTTCCCCGTGGGGCCCACGTGATTTCCCTGGGGGCCCACGTGATTTCCCCGTGGGGCCCACGTGATTTCTGGGTAGGGCCCACGTGATTTCCGGGTGGGGCCCACGTGATTTCCCCGTGGGGCCCACGTGATTTCCCCATAGGGCCCACGTGATTTCCGGGTGGGGCCCACGTGATTTCCCCGTGAGGCAAACGTGATTTCCGGGTGGGGCCCACGTGATTTCCCCGTGGGGTCCACGTGATTTCCCCGTGGGGCCCACGTGAGTTCCTCTGGGGGCCCACGTGATTTCCCCGTGGGGCCCACGTGATTTCCCCTGGGGGCCCACGTTATTTCCCCTGAGGGGCCACGTGATTTCCCCGTGGGGCCCAAGTGATTTCTCCTGGGGGCCCACGTGATTTCCCCTGGGGGTCCACGTGATTTCCGGGTGGGGCCCTCGTGATTTCCCCGTGGGGCCCACGTGATTTCCCCTGGTGGCCCACGTGATTTTCCCGTGGGGCCCACGTGATTTCCGGGTGGGGCCCACGTGATTTCCCCTGGGGGCCCACGTGATTTCCGCTGGGGGCCCACGTGATTTCCCCCTGGGGCCCACGTTATTTCCCCCTGGGGCCCACGTGATTTTCCCGTGGGGCCCACGTGATTTCCCCGTGGGGGCCCACGTGATTTCCCCGTGGGGCCCACGTGAATTCCCCGTGGGGCCCACGTGATTTCCCCGTGTGGTCCACGTGATTTCAACTGAGGGCCCACGTGATTTTCCCGTGGGGCCCACGTGATTTCCCCTGGGGCCCACGTGATTTCCGCTGGGGGCCCCCGTGATTTCCCCTGGGGGCACACGTGATTTCCCCGTGGGGCCCACGTGATTTCCGGGTGGGGCCCACGTGATTTCCCCGTGGGGCCACGTGATTTCCCAAGGGGGCCCACGTGATTTCCCCTGGGGGCACACGTGATTTCCCCGTGGGGCCCACGTGATTTCCGGGTGGGGCCCACGTGATTTCCCCGTGGAGCCCACGTGATTTCCCCTGAGGGCCCACGTGATTTCCCCGTGGGGCCCACGTGATTTCCCCTGGGGTCCCACGTGATTTCCCCTGGGGGCTCTCGTGATTTCCCCGTGGGGCCCACGTGATTTCCCCTGCGGGCCCACGTGATTTTCCCAGGGGGCCCACGTGATTTCCCCTGGGGGCCCACGTGATTTCCCCGTGGGGCACACCTGATTTCCCCGTGGGGCCCACGTAATTACCGGGTGGGGCTCACGTGATTTCCGGGTGGCGCCCACGTGATTTCCCAGTGGGGCCCACCTGATTTCCGGGTGGGGCCCACGTGATTTCCCCCGGGGGCCCACGTGATTTCCCCCTGGGGCCCACGTGATTTCCCCTTGGGGCCCACGTGATTTCCGGGTGGGGCCCACGTGATTTCCCTGTGGGGCCTACGTGATTTCCCCGTGGGGCACACGTGATTTCCCTGTGGGGTCCACGTGATTTCCGGGTGGGGCCCACGTGATTTCCCCGTGGGGCCCACGTGATTTCCGCGTGGGGCCCACGTGATTTCCCCGTGGGGCCCACGTGATTTCCCCGTGTGGCCCACGTGATTTCCCCTGGGGGCCCCCGTGTTTTTCCCGTGGGGCCCACGTGATTTCCCCTGGGGGCCCAGGTTATTTCCCCTGAGGGCCAACGTGATTTCCCCTGGGGGCCCAGGTGATTTCCCCGAGGGGCCCACGTAATTTCCCCTGGGGGCCCACGTGATTTCACCTGGGGGCCCAAGTGATTTCCGGGTGGGGCCCTTGTGATTTCCCCGTGGGGCCCACGTGATTTCCCCTGGGGGCCCACGTGATTTCCCCGTGGGGCCCACGTGATTTCCGGGTGGGGCCCACGTGATTTCCCCGTGGGGCCCACGTGATTTCCCCTGGGGGCCCACGTGATTTCCCCGTGGGGCCCACGTGATTTCCGGGTGGGGCCCACGTGATTTTCCCGTGGGGCCCACGTGATTTCCCCGTGGGGCCCACGTGATTTCCCCTGGGGACCCACGTGATTTACTCGTGGGGCCCACGTGATTTCCCCTGGGGGCCCACGTGATTTCCGGGTGGGACCCACGTGATTTCCCCGTGGGGCCCACGTGATTTCCCCTGGGGGCCCATGTGATTTCCCCGTGGGGCCCACGTGATTTCCCCTGGGGGCCCACGTGATTTCCGGGTGGGACCCACGTGATTTCCCCGTGGGGCCCACGTGATTTCCCCTGGGGGCCCATGTGATTTCCCCGTGGGGCCCACGTGATTTCCGGGGGGGCCCACGTGATTTCCGCGTGGGGCCCACGTGATTTGCCCTGGGGGCCCACGTGATTTCCCCGTGGGGCCCACGTGATTTCCGGGTGGGGCCCCCGTGATTTACCCGTGTGGCCCACGTGATTTCCCCGTGGGGCCCACGTGATTTCCCCGTGGGTCCCACGTGATTTCCGGGTGGGGCCCACGTGATTTCCCCGTGGGGCCCACGTGATTTCCCCTGGGGGCCCACGTGATTTCCCCACGGGGGCCCACGTGATTTCCCCGTGGGGCCCACGTGATTTCCCCTGGGGGCCCAAGTGATTTCCCCTGGGGGCCCACGTGATTTCCCCGTGGGGCCCACGTGATTTCCGGGTGGGGCCCACGTGATTTCCCCGGGGGGCCCACGTGATTTCCGGGTGGGGCCCACGTGATTTCCCCGTGGTGCCCACATGATTTCCCCTAGGGGCCCACGTGATTTCTCCTGGGGGCCCACGTGATTTCCCCAGGGGGCCCACGTGATTTCCCTGTGGGGCCCACGTGATTTTGCCGTGGGGCCCATGTGATTTCCGGGTGGGGCCCACGTGATTTCCCCGTGGGGCCATGTGATTTCCCCGTGGGGCCCACGTGATTTCCCCTGGGGGCCCACGTTATTTCCCCTGGGGGCCCACGTGATTTCCCCGTGGGGCCCACGTGATTTCCGGGTGGGGCCCACGTGATTTCCACGTGGGGCCCACGTGATTTCCGGTTGGGGCCCACGTGATTTCCCCGTGGGGCCCACGTGATTTCCCCGTGGGGCCCACCTGATTTCCCCTTGGGGCCCACGTGATTTCCCCGTGGGGCCCACGTGATTTCCCCTGGGGGCCCAGGTTATTTCCCCTGGGGGCCCACGTGATTTCCCCGTGGGGCCCACGTGATTTCCCTGGGGGCCCACGTGATTTCCCCGTGGGGCCCACGTGATTTCCGGGTAGGGCCCACGTGATTTCCGGGTGGGGCCCACGTGATTTCCCCGTGGGGCCCACGTGATTTCCCCGTAGGGCCCACGTGATTTCCGGGTGGGGCCCACGTGATTTCCCCGTGAGGCAAACGTGATTTCCGGGTGGGGCCCACGTGATTTCCCCGTGGGGTCCACGTGATTTCCCCGTGGGGCCCACGTGATTTCCTCTGGGGGCCCACGTGACTTCCCCGTGGGGCCCACGTGAGTTCCCCTGGTGGCCCACGTGATTTTCCCGTGGGGCCCACGTGATTTCCGGGTGGGGCCCACGTGATTTCCCCTGGGGGCCCACGTGATTTCCGCTGGGGGCCCACGTGATTTCCCCGTGGGGCCCACGTGATTTCCCCGTGGGGCCACGTGATTTTCCCGTGGTGCCCACGTGATTTCCCCTGGGGGCCCACGTGATTGCCCCGTGGGGCCCACGTGAATTCCCCGTGGGGCCCACGTGATTTCCCCGTGGGGTCCACGTGATTTCAACTGAGGGCCCACGTGATTTCCCCGTGGGGCCCACGTGATTTCCCCTGGGGCCCACGTGATTTCCGCTGGGGGCCCACGTGATTTCCCCTGGGGGCACACGTGATTTCCCCGTTGGGCCCACGTGATTTCCGGGTGGGGCCCACGTGATTTCCCCGTGGGGCCCACGTGATTTCCCCAGGGGGCCCACGTGATTTCCCCTGGGGGCACACGTGATTTCCCCGTGGGGCCCACGTGATTTCCGGGTGGGGCCCACGTGATTTCCCCGTGGGGCCCACGTGATTTCCCCGTGGGGCCCACGTGATTTCCCCGTGGAGCCCACGTGATTTCCCCTGAGGGCCCACGTGATTTCCCCGTGGGGCCCACGTGATTTCCCCTGGGGTTCCTCGTGATTTCCCCTGGGGGCTCTCGTGATTTCCCCGTGGGGCCCACGTGATTTCCCCTGCGGGCCCACGTGATTTCCCAAGGGGGCCCACGTGATTTCCCCTGGGGGCCCACGTGATTTCCCCGTGGGGCACACCTGATTTCCCCGTGGGGCCCACGTAATTACCGGGTGGGGCTCACGTGATTTCCGGGTGGCGCCCACGTGATTTCCCCGTGGGGCCCACATGATTTCCGGGTGGGGCCCACGTGATTTCCCCCGGGGGCCCACGTGATTTCCCCCTGGGGCCCACGTGATTTCCCCGTGTGGCCCACGTGATTTCCCCTGGGGGCCCCCGTGTTTTTCCCGTGGGGCCCACGTGATTTCCCCTGGGGGCCCACGTTATTTCCCCTGAGGGACCACGTGATTTCCCCTGGGGGCCCAGGTGATTTCCCCGAGGGGCCCACGTGATTTCCCCTGGGGGCCCACGTGATTTCACCTGGGGGCCCACGTGATTTCCGGGTGGGGCCCTCGTGATTTCCCCGTGGGGCCCACGTGATTTCCCCTGGGGGCCCTCGTGATTTCCCCTGCGGGCCCTCGTGATTTCCCCTGGGGCCCACGTGATTTACCCGTGGGGCCCACGTGATTTCCCCGTGGGGCCCACCTGATTTCCCCGTGGGGCCCACCTGATTTCCCCGTGGGGCCCACGTGATTTCCGGGTGGGGCCCACGTGATTTCCCCCGGGGGCCCACGTGATTTCCCCCTGGGTCCCACGTGATTTCCCCTGGGGGCCCACGTGATTTCCCCGTGGGGCCCACGTGATTTCCCCGTGGGGCCCACGTGATTTCCGGGTGGGGCTCACGTGATTTCCGGGTGGCGCCCACGTGATTTCCCCGTGGGGCCCACCTGATTTCCGGGTGGGGCCCACGTGATTTCCCCCGGGGGCCCACGTGATTTCCCCCTGGGGCCCACGTGATTTCCCCTGGGGGCCCACGTGATTTCCCCATGGGGCCCACGTGATTTCCCCGTGGGGCCCACGTGATTTCAGGGTAGGGCCCACGTGATTTCCGTGTGGGGCCCACGTGATTTCCCCGTGGGGCCTACGTGATTTCCCCGTGGGGCCCACGTGATTTCCCCGTAGGGCCCACGTGATTTCCGGGTGGGACCCACGTGATTTCCCCGTGGGGCCCACGTGATTTCCGGGTGGGACCCACGTGATTTCCCCGTGGGGCCCACGTGATTTCCCCGTGGGGCCCACGTGATTTCCTCTGGGGGCGCACGTGATTTCCCCGTGGGGCCCACGTGATTTCCCCGTGGGGCCCACGTGATTTCCCCTGGGGGCCCACGTGATTTCCCCTGGGGGCGCACGTTATTTCCCCGTGGGGCCCACGTGATTTCCTCTGGGGGCCCACGTTATTTCCCCTGAGGGGCGACGTGATTTCCCCGTGGGGCCCACGTGATTTCCCCTGGGGGCCCACGTGATTTCCCCTGGGGGCCCACGTGATTTCTGGGTGGGGCCCTCGTGATTTCCCCGTGGGGCCCACGTGAGTTCCCCTGGGGGCCCACGTGATTTTCCCGTGGGGCCCACGTGATTTCCGGGTGGGGCCCACGTGATTTCCCCTGGGGGCCCACGTGATTTCCCCGTGGGGCCCACGTGATTTCCCCGTGGGGCCCACGTGATTTCCGGGTGGGGCCCACGAGATTTCCCCTGGGGGCCCACGTGATTTCCCCGTGGGGCCTACGTGATTTCCCCGTGGGGCCCTCGTGATTTCCCCGTGGGGCCCACGTGATTTCCCCGTGGGGCCTACGTGATTTCCCCGTGGGGCCCACGTGAGTTCCGGGTGGGGCCCACGTGATTTCCCCGTGGGGCCCACGTGAGGTCCCCGTGGGGCCCACGTGATTTCCCCGTGGGGCCCACGTGATTTCCCCTGGGGGCCCACGTGATTTCCCCTGAGGGGCCACGTGATTTCCCCGTGGGGCCCACGTGATTTCCCCTGGGGGCCCACGTGATTTCCCCTGAGGGGCCACGTGATTTCCCCGTGGGGCCCACGTGATTTCCCCTGGGGGCCCACGAGATTTCCCCTGGGGGCCCACGTGATTTCCCCTGGGGGCCCACGTGATTTCCGGGTGGGGCCCTCGTGATTTCCCCATGGGGCCCACGTGATTTCCCCGGGGGGCCCACGTGATTTCCCCTCTGGGCCCACGTGATTTCCCCGTGGGGCCCACGTGATTTCCGGGTGGGGCCCACGTGATTTCCGGGTGGGGCCCACGTGATTTCCCCGTGGGGCCTACGTGATTTCCCCGTTTGGCCCACGTGATTTCCCCATGGGGCACACGTGATTTCCCCTGGGCCCCCACGTGATTTCCCCTGGGGGCCCACTTGGTTTCCCCGTGGGGCCCACGTGATTTCCCCTGGGGGCGCACGTGATTTCCCCTGGGGGCCCACGAGATTTCCCCGTGAGGCCCACGTGATTTCCGGGCGGGGCCCACGTGATTTCCCCGTGGGGCCCACGTGATTTTCGCGTGGGGCCCACGTGATTTCCGCGTGGGGCCCAAGTGATTTCCCCGTGGGGCCCACGTGATTTCCCCGTGGGGCCCACGTGATTTCCCCGTGGGGCCCACGTGATTTACCCGTGGGGCCCACGTGATTTCAGGGTGGGGCCCACGTGATTTCCCCTGGGGGCCCACGTGATTTCCCCGTGGGGCCGACGTGATTTCCGGGTGGGGCCCACGTGATTTCCGCGTGGGGCACACGTGATTTCCCCTGGGGGCCCACGTGATTTCCCCGTGGGGCCCACGTGATTTCCGCGTGGGGCCCACGTGATTTCCGGGTGGGGCCCACGTGATTTCCGGGTGGGGCCCACGTGATTTCCGGGTGGGGCACACGTGATTTCCCCGTGGGGCCCACGTGATTTCCCCGAGGGGCCCACGTGATTTCCCCTGGGGACCCACGTGATTACCCGTGGGGCCCACGTGATTTCCCTTGGGGGCCCACGTGATTTCCGGGTGGGACCCACGTGATTTCCCCGTGGGGCCCACGTGATTTCCCCTGGGGGCCCACGTGATTTCCCCGTGGGGCCCACGTGATTTCCGGGTGGGGCCCACGTGATTTCCGCGTGGGGCACACGTGATTTCCCCTCGGGGCACACGTGGCTTCCCCGTGGGGCCCACGTGATTTCCCCATGGGGCCCACGTGATTTCCCCTGGGCCCCCACGTGATTTCCCCTGGGGGCCCACGTGGTTTCCCCGTGGGGCCCACGTGATTTCCCCTGGGGGCGCACGTGATTTCCCATGGCGGCCCACGAGATTTCCCCGTGAGGCCCACGTGATTTCCGGTTGGGGCCCACGTGAATTCCCCTGGGGGCCCACGTGATTTCCCCTGGGGGCCCACGTGATTTCCACTGGGGGCCCACGTGATTTTCCCGTGGGGCCCACGTGATTTCCCCTGGGGGCCCACGGGATTTCCCCGTGGGCCCCACGTGATTTCCCCTGGGGGCCCACGTGATTTCCCCTGGGGGCCCAGGTGATTTCCCCGTGGGGCCCACGTGATTTCCCCTGGGGGCCCACGTGATTTCCCCGTGGGGCCCACGTGATTTCCCCTGGGGGCCCACGTGATTTCCGGGTGGGGCCCACGTGATATCCGGGTGGGGCCCACGTGATTTCCGGGTGGGGCCCACGTGATTTCCCTGTGGGGCCCACGTGATTTCCCCTGGGGGCCCACGTGATTTCCCCTGGGGGCCCACGTGATTTCCCCGTTGGGCCCACGTGATTTCCGGGTGGGGCCAACGTGATTTCCCCGTGGGGCCCACGTGATTTCCCCGTTGGGCCCACGTGATTTCCCCTGGGGACCCACGTGATTTCCCCTGGGGGCGCACGTGATTTCCCCTGGGGGCCCACGTGATTTCCCCGTGGGACCCACGTGATTTCCCGTGGGGCCCACGTGATTTCCACTGGGGGCGCACGTGATTTCCCCTGGGGGCCCACGTGATTTCCCCGTGGGACCCACGTGATTTCCGGGTGGGGCCCACGTGATTTCCCCGTGGGGCCCACGTGATTTCCCCGTGGGGCCCACGTGATTTCCCCTGGGGGCCCACGTGATTTCCCCGTGGGGCCCACGTGATTTCCCCTGGGGGCCCACGTGATTTCCGGATGGGGCCCACGTGATTTCCCCGTGGGGCCCACGTGATTTCCCCTGAGGGCACACGTGATTTCCCCGAGGGGCCCACGTGATTTCCGGGTGTGGCCCACGTGATTTCCGCGTGGGGCCCACGTGATTTCCCCGTGGGGCCCACGTGATTTCCCCGTGGGGCCCACGTGATTTCCCCGTGGGGCCCACGTGATTTCCCCTGGGGGCCCACGTGATTTCCCCTCGGGGCCCAAGTGACTTCCCTGTGAGGCCCACGTGATTTCCCCTGGGGGCCCACGTGATTTCCCCTGGGGGCCCACGTGATTTCCCAGTGGGGCCCACGTGATTTCCCGGTGGGGCCCACGTGATTTTCCCGTGGGGCCCACGTGATTTCCCCGTGGGGCCCACGTGATTTCCCAGTGGGGCCCACGTGATTTCCCCGTGGGACCCACTTGATTTCCCCTGGGGCTCACGTGATTTCCCCGTGGGGCCCACGTGATTTCCCCTGGGGGCCCACGTGATTTCCCCTGGGGGCCCACGTGATTTCCCCGTGGGGCCCACGTGATTTCCGGGTGGGGCCCACGTGATTTCCCCGTGGGGCCCACGTGATTTCCGGGTGGGGCCCACGTGATTTCCCTGTGGGGCCCACGTGATTTCCCCGTGGGGCCTACGTGATTTCCGGGTGGGGCCCACGTGATTTCCCTATGGGGCCCACGTGATTTCCCCGTGGGGCCCACGTGATTTCCCCTGGGGGCTCACGTGATTTCCCCGTGGGGGCCCACGTGATTTCCCCGTGGGGCCCACGTGATTTCAGGGTGGCGCCCACGTGATTTCCGGGTGGGGGCCACGTGATTTCCACTGGGGGCCCACGTGATTTCCCCGTGGGGCCCACGTGATTTCCCCTGGGGGCCCACGTGATTTCCCCGTGGGGCCCACGTGATTTTCGGGTGGGGCCCACGTGATCTCCGTGTGGGGCCCACGTGATTTCCCCGTGGGGCCCACGTGATTTCACCTGGGGGCCCACGTGATTTCACCTGGGGGCCCACGTGATTTCCCCTGGGGGCCCACGTGATTTCCCCGTGGGGCCCACGTGATTTCCGGGTGGGGCCCACGTGATTTCCCCGTGGGGTCCACGTGATTTCCCCCTGGGGCCCACGTGATTTCCGGGTGGGGCCCATGTGATTTCCGGGTGGGGCCCACGGGAATTCCCCTGGGGGCCCACGTGATTTCCCCTGGGGGCCCACGTGATTTCCCCTGGAGGCCCACGTGATTTTCCCGTGGGGCCCACGTGATTTCCCCTGGGGGTCCACGTGATTTCCCCGTGAGCCCCACCTGATTTCCCCTGGGGGCCCACGTGATTTCCCCTGGGGGCCCAAGTGATTTCCCCGTGGGGCCCACGTGATTTCCCCTGGGGGCCCACGTGATTTCCCCATGGGGCCCACGTGATTTCCCCTGGGGGCCCACGTGATTTCCGGGTGGGGCCCACGTGATTTCCGGGTGGGGCCCACGTGATTTCCCTGTGGGGCCCACGTGATTTCCCCTGGGGGCCCACGTGATTTCCCCTGGGGGCCCACGTGATTTCCCCTGGGGGCCCACGTGATTTCCCCGTTGGGCCCACGTGATTTCCGGGTGGGGCCAACGTGATTTCCCCGTGGGGCCCACGTGATTTCCCCGTTGGGCCCACCTGATTTCCCCTGGGGGCCAACGTGATTTCCCCGTGGGGCCCACGTGATTTCCCGTGGGGGCTCACGTGATTTCCCCGTGGGGCCCACGTGATTTCCCGTGGGGCCCACGTGATTTCCGGGTGGGGCCCTCGTGATTTCCGGGTGGGGCCCAAGTGATTTCCCCTGGGGTCCCACGTGATTTCCGGATGGGGCCCACATGATTTCCCCGTGGGGCCCACGTGATTTCCCCTGAGGGCACACGTGATTTCCCCGTGGGGCCCACGTGATTTCCGGGTGTGGCCCACGTGATTTCCATGTGGGGCCCACGTGATTTCCCCGTGGGGCCCACGTGATTTCCCCGTGGGGCCCACGTGATTTCCCCGTGGGGCCCACGTGATTTCCCCTGGGGGCCCACGTGATTTCCCCTCGGGGCCCAAGTGACTTCCCTGTGGGGCCCACGTGATTTCCCGTGGGGGCCCACGTGATTTCCCCTGGGGACCACGTGATTTCCCAGTGGGGCCCACGTGATTTCCAGGTGGGGCCCACGTGATTTTCCCGTGGGGCCCACGTGATTTCCCCGTGGGGCCCACGTGATTTCCCAGTGGGGCCCACGTGATTTCCCTGTGGGGCCCACTTGATTTCCCCTGGGGCTCACGTGATTTCCCCGTGGGGCCCACGTGATTTCCCCTGGGGGCCCACGTGATTTCCCCTGGGGGCCCACGTGATTTCCCCAGGGGGCCCACGTGATTTCCCCGTGGGGCCCACGTGATTTCCCCTGGGGGCCCAAGTGATTTCCCCTGGGGGCCCACGTGATTTCCCCTGGGGGCCCACGTGATTTCCGGGTGGGGCCCACGTGATTTCCCCGTGGGGCCCACGTGATTTCCGGTTGGGGCCCACGTGATTTCCCCGTGGGGCCCACGTGATTTCCCCGTGGGGCCTACGTGATTTCCGGGTGGGGCCCACGTGATTTCCCTGTGGGGCCCACGTGATTTCCCCGTGGGTCCCACGTGATTTCCCCTGGGGGCTCACGTGATTTCCCCTGGGGGCCCACGTGATTTCCCCGTGGGGCCCACGTGATTTCAGGGTGGGGCCCACGTGATTTCCGGGTGGGGGCCACGTGATTTCCACTGGGGGCCCACGTGATTTCCCCGTGGGGCCCACGTGATTTCCCCTGGGGGCCCACGTGATTTCCCCGTGGGCCCCACGTGATTTCCCCGTGGGCCCCACGTGATTTCCCCGTGGGGCCCACTTGATTTCCGGGTGGGGCCCATGTGATTTCCGGGTGGGGCCCACGTGATTTCCCCTGGGGGCCCACGTGATTTCCCCGTGGGGCCCTCGTGATTTCCCCGTAGGGCCCACGTGATTTCACCTGGGGGCCCACGTGATTTCCCCTGGGGGCCCACGTGATTTCCTCGTGGGGTTCACGTGATTTCCCCGTGGGGCCCACGTGATTTCCCCGTGGGGCCCACGTGATTTCCCCTGGGGGCCCACGTGATTTCCCCGTGGGGCCCACGTGATTTCCCCGTGGGGACCACGTGATTTCGCCTGGGGGCCCACGTGATTTCCCCGTGGGGCCCACGTGATTTCCCCGTGGGGCCCACGTGATTTCCGGGTGGGGCCCACGTGATTTCCGGGTGGGGCCCACGTGATTTCCCCTGGGGGCCCACGTGATTTCCCCGTGGGGCCCACGTGATTTCCCCTGGGGGCCCACGTGATGTCCCCGTGGGGCCCACGTGATTTTCGGGTGGGGCCCACGTGATCTCCCCGTGGGGCCCACGTGATTTCCCCGTGGGGCCCACGTGATTTCCCCTGGGGGCCCCCGTGATTTCCCCGGGGGGCCCACGTGATTTCCCCGTGGGGCCCACGTTATTTCCCCTGGGGGCCCACGTTATTTCCCCTGAGGGGCCACGTGATTTCCCCGTGGGGCCCACGTGATTTCTCCTGGGGGCCCACGTGATTTCCCCTGGGGGTCCACGTGATTTCCGGGTGGGGCCCTCGTGATTTCCCCGTGGGGCCCACGTGATTTCCCCTGGGGGCCCACGTGATTTTCCCGTGGGGCCCACGTGATTTCCGGGTGGGGCCCACGTGATTTCCGCGTGGGGCCCACGTGATTTCCCCTGGGGGCCCACGTGATTTCCCCGTGGGGCCCACGTGATTTCCGGGTGGGGCCCACGTGATTTACCCGTGTGGCCCACGTGATTTCCCCGTGGGGCCCACGTGATTTCCCCGTGGGGCCCACGTGATTTCCGGGTGGGGCCCACGTGATTTCCCCGTGGGGCCCACGTGATTTCCCCTGGGGGCCCACGTGATTTCCCCACGGGGGCCCACGTGATTTCCCCGTTGGGCCCACGTGATTTCCCCGTGGGGCCCAAGTGATTTCCCCTGGGGGCCCACGTGATTTCCCCGTGGGGCCCACGTGATTTCCGGGTGGGGCCCACGTGATTTCCCCGGGGGGCCCACGTGATTTCCGGGTGGGGCCCACGTGATTTCCCCGTGGTGCCCACATGATTTCCCCTAGGGGCCCACGTGATTTCTCCTGGGGGCCCACGTGATTTCCCCAGGGGGCCCACGTGATTTCCCCGTGGGGCCCACGTGATTTCCCCGTGGGGCCCATGTGATTTCCGGGTGGGGCCCACGTGATTGCCCCGTGGGGCCATGTGATTTCCCCGTGGGGCCCACGTGATTTCCCCTGGGGGCCCACGTGATTTCCCCTGGGGGCTCACGTGATTTCCCCGTGGGGCCCACGTGATTTCCGGGTGGGGCCCAAGTGATTTCCACGTGGGGCCCACGTGATTTCCGGTTGGGGCCCACGTGTTTTCCCCGTGGGGCCCACGTGATTTCCCCGTGGGGCCCACCTGATTTCCCCTTGGGGCCCACGTGATTTCCCCGTGGGGCCCACGTGATTTCCCCTGGGGGCCCAGGTTATTTCCCCTGGGGGCCCACGTGATTTCCCCGTGGGGCCCACGTGATTTCCCTGGGGGCCCACGTGATTTCCCCGTGGGGCCCACGTGATTTCCGGGTAGGGCCCACGTGATTTCCGGGTGGGGCCCACGTGATTTCCCCGTGGGGCCCACGTGATTTCCCCGTAGGGCCCACGTGATTTCCGGGTGGGGCCCACGTGATTTCCCCGTGAGGCAAACGTGATTTCCGGGTGGGGCCCACGTGATTTCCCCGTGGGGTCCACGTGATTTCCCCGTGGGGCCCACGTGATTTCCTCTGGGGGCCCACGTGATTTCCCCGTGGGGCCCACGTGATTTCCCCTGGGGGCCCACGTTATTTCCCCTGAGGGGCCACGTGATTTCCCCGTGGGGCCCACGTGATTTCTCCTGGGGGCCCACGTGATTTCCCCTGGGGGCCCACGTGATTTCCCCGTGGGGCCCACGTGATTCCCCCGTGGGGCCCACGTGATTTCCCCGTTGGTGCCACGTGATTTCCCCTGGGGGCCCACGTGATTTTCCCTGGGGGCCCACGTGATTTCCCCGTGGGGCCCACGTGATTTCCGGGTGGGGCCCACGTGATTTCCCCGTGTGGCCCACGTGATTTCCCCGTGGGGCCCACGTGATTTCCCCTGGGGGCCCACGTGATTTCCGGATGGGGCCCACGTGATTTCCCCGTGGGTCCCACGTGATTTCCGGGTGGGGCCCACGTGATTTCCCTGTGGGGCCCACGTGATTTCCGGGTGGGGCCCACGTGATTTCCCCGTGGGGCCCACGTGATTTCCCCGTGGGGCCCACGTGATTTCCCCTGGGGGCCCACGTGATTTCCCCGTGGGGCCCACGTGATTCCCCCGTGGGGCCCACGTGATTTCCCCGTTGGTCCCACGTGATTTCCCCTGGGGGCCCACGTGATTTTCCCTGGGGGCCCACGTGATTTCCCCGTGGGGCCCACGTGATTTCCGGGTGGGGCCCACGTGATTTCCCCGTGTGGCCCACGTGATTTCCCCGTGGGGCCCACGTGATTTCCCCTGGGGGCCCACGTGATTTCCGGATGGGGCCCACGTGATTTCCCCGTGGGTCCCACGTGATTTCCGGGTGGGGCCCACGTGATTTCCCTGTGGGGCCCACGTGATTTCCGGGTGGGGCCCACGTGATTTCCCCGTGGGGCCCACGTGATTTCCCCGTGGGGCCCACGTGATTTCCCTTGGGGGACCACGTGATTTCCCCTGGGGGCCCACGTGATTTCCGGGTGGGGCCCACGTGATTTCCCCTGGGGGCCCACGTGATTTCCCCGTGGGGCCCACGTGATTTCCCCGTGGGGCCCACGTGATTTCCCCGTGGGGCCCACGTGATTTTCCCGTGGTGCCCACGTGATTTCCCCTGGGGGCCCACGTGATTTCCCCGTGGGGCCCACGTGAATTCCCCGTGGGGCCCACGTGATTTCCCCGTGGGGTCCACGTGATTTCAACTGAGGGCCCACGTGATTTCCCCGTGGGGCCCACGTGATTTCCCCTGGGCCCCACGTGATTTCCGCTGGGGGCCCACGTGATTTCCCCTGGGGGCACACGTGATTTCCCCGTGGGGCCCACGTGATTTCCGGGTAGGGCCCACGTGATTTCCCCGTGGGGCCCACGTGATTTCCCCAGGGGGCCCACGTGATTTCCCCTGGGGGCACACGTGATTTCCCCGTGGGGCCCACGTGATTTCCGGGTGGGGCCCACGTGATTTCCCCATGGGGCCCACGTGATTTCCCCGTGGGGCCCACGTGATTTCCCCGTGGAGCCCACGTGATTTCCCCTGAGGGCCCACGTGATTTCCCCGTGGGGCCCACGTGATTTCCCCTGGGGTCCCACGTGATTTCCCCTGGGGGCTCTCGTGATTTCCCCGTGGGGCCCACGTGATTTCCCCTGCGGGCCCACGTGATTTCCCCAGGGGGCCCACGTGATTTCCCCTGGGGGCCCACGTGATTTCCCCGTGGGGCACACCTGATTTCCCCGTGGGGCCCACGTAATTACCGGGTGGGGCTCACGTGATTTCCGGGTGGCGCCCACGTGATTTCCCCGTGGGGCCCACCTGATTTCCGGGTGGGGCCCAAGTGATTTCCCCCGGGGGCCCAAGTGATTTCCCCCTGGGGCCCACGTGATTTCCCCTTGGGGCCCACGTGATTTCCGGGTGGGGCCCACGTGATTTCCCTGTGGGGCCTACGTGATTTCCCCGTGGGGCCCACGTGATTTCCCTGTGGGGCCCACGTGATTTCCGGGCGGGGCCCACGTGATTTCCCCGTGGGGCCCCCGTGATTTCCGGGTGGGGCCCACGTGATTTCCCCGTGGGGCCCACGTGATTTCCCCGTGTGGCCCACGTGATTTCCCCTGGGGGCCCCCGTGTTTTTCCCGTGGGGCCCACGTGATTTCCCCTGGGGGCCCACGTTATTTCCCCTGAGGGCCCACGTGATTTCCCCTGGGGGCCCAGGTGATTTCCCCGAGGGGCCCACGTGATTTCCCCTGGGGGCCCACGTGATTTCACCTGGGGGCCCACGTGATTTCCGGGTGGGGCCCTCGTGATTTCCCCGTGGGGCCCACGTGATTTCCCCTGGGGGCCCACGTGATTTCCCCGTGGGGCCCACGTGATTTCCGGGTGGGGCCCACGTGATTTCCCCGTGGGGCCCACGTGATTTCCCCTGGGGGCCCACGTGATTTCCCCGTTGGGCCCACGTGATTTCCCCTGGGGGCCCACGTGATTTCCCCTGGGGGCCCACGTGATTTCCCCGTGGGGCCCACGTGATTTCCCCAGGGGGCCCACGTGATTTTCCCGTGGTGCCCACGTGATTTCCCCTGGGGGCCCACGTGATTTCCCCCTGGGGCCCACGTGATTCCCCCGTGGGGCCCACGTGATTTCCCCGTTGGTCCCACGTGATTTCCCCTGGGGGCCCACGTGATTTTCCCTGGGGGCCCACGTGATTTCCCCGTGGGGCCCACGTGATTTCCGGGTGGGGCCCACGTGATTTCCCCGTGTGGCCCACGTGATTTCCCCGTGGGGCCCACGTGATTTCCCCTGGGGGCCCACGTGATTTCCGGGTGGGGCCCACGTGATTTCCCCGTGGGGCCCACGTGATTTCCGGGTGGGGCCCACGTGATTTCCCTGTGGGGCCCACGTGATTTCCCCGTGGGGCCCACGTGATTTCCCCTGGGGGCCCACGTGATTTCCCCTGAGGGGCCACGTGATTTCCCCGTGGGGCCCACGTGATTTCCCCTGGGGGCCCACGTGATTTCCCCTGAGGGGCCACGTGATTTCCCCGTGGGGCCCACGTGATTTCCCCTGGGGGCCCACGAGATTTCCCCTGGGGGCCAACGTGATTTCCCCTGGGGGCCCACGGGATTTCCGGGTGGGGCCCTCGTGATTTCCCCGTGGGGCCCACGTGATTTCCCCTGGGGGCCCACGTGATTTCCCCTCTGGGCCCACGTGATTTCCCCGTGGGGCCCACGTGATTTCCGGGTGGGGCCCACGTGATTTCCGGGTGGGGCCCACGTGATTTCCCCGTGGGGCCTACGTGATTTCCCCGTGGGGCCCACGTGATTTCCCCATGGGGCCCACGTGATTTCCCCTGGGCCCCCACGTGATTTTCCCTGGGGGCCCACGTGGTTTCCCCGTGGGGCCCACGTGATTTCCCCTGGGGGCGCACGTGATTTCCCATGGCGGCCCACGAGATTTCCCCGTGAGGCCCACGTGATTTCCGGGCGGGGCCCACGTTATTTCCCCGTGGGGCCCACGTGATTTCCCCTGGGGGCCCACGTGATTTCCCCGTTGGGCCCACGTGATTTCCGGGTGGGGCCAACGTGATTTCCCCGTGGGGCCCACGTGATTTCCCCGTTGGGCCCACCTGATTTCCCCTGGGGCCAACGTGATTTCCCCGTGGGGCCCACGTGATTTCCCCGTTGGGCCCACCTGATTTCCCCTGAGGGCCCACGTCATTTCCCCGTGGGGCCCACGTGATTTCCCCTGGGGGCCCACGTGATTTCCCCGTGGGGCCCACGTGATTTCCCCTGGGGACCCACGTGATTTCCCCTGGGGGCCCACGTGATTTCTCCGTGGGGCCCACGTGATTTCCCCTGGGGGCCCACGTGATTTCCACTGGGGGTGCACGTGATTTCCCCTGGGGGCCCACGTGATTTCCCCGTGGGACCCACGTGATTTCCCGTGGGGCCCACGTGATTTCCGGGTGGGGCCCACGTGATTTCCGGGTGGGGCCCAAGTGATTTCCCCTGGGGGCCCACGTGATTTCCCCGTGGGACCCACGTTATTTCCCCGTAGGGCCCACGTGATTTCCCCATGGGGCCCACGTGATTTCCGGGTGGGGCCCACGTGATTTCCGGGTGGGGCCCACGTGATTTCCCCGTGGGGCCCACGTGATTTCCCCTGGGGGCCCACGTGATTTCCCCGTGGGGCCCACGTGATTTCCCCTGGGGGCCCACGTGATTTCCGGATGGGGCCCACGTGATTTCCCCGTGGGGCCCACGTGATTTCCCCTGAGGGCACACGTGATTTCCCCGTGGGGCCCACGTGATTCCCGGGTGTGGCCCACGTGATTTCCGCGTGGGGCCCACGTGATTTCCCCGTGGGGCCCACGTGATTTCCCCGTGGGGCCCACGTGATTTCCCCTGGGGCCCCCGTGATTTCCGCTGGGGGCCCACGTGATTTCCCCTGGGGGCCCACGTGATTTCCCCGTGGGGCCCACGTGATTTCCGGGTGGGGCCCACGTGATTTCCCCGTGGGGCCCACGTGATTTCCCCAGGGGGCCCACGTGATTTCCCCTGGGGGCACACGTGATTTCCCCGTGGGGCCCACGTGATTTCCGGGTGGGGCCCACGTGATTTCCCCATGGGGCCCACGTGATTTCCCCGTGGGGCCCACGTGATTTCCCCGTGGAGCCCACTTGATTTCCCCTGAGGGCCCACGTGATTTCCCCGTGGGGCCCACGTGATTTCCCCTGGGGTCCCACGTGATTTCCCCTGGGGGCTCTCGTGATTTCCCCGTGGGGCCGACGTGATTTCCCCTGCGGGCCCACGTGATTTCCCCAGGGGGCCCACGTGATTTCCCCTGGGGGCCCACGTGATTTCCCCGTGGGGCACACCTGATTTCCCCGTGGGGCCCACGTAATTACCGGGTGGGGCTCACGTGATTTCCGGGTGGCGCCCACGTGATTTCCCCGTGGGGCCCACCTGATTTCCGGTTGGGGCCCACGTGATTTCCCCCGGGGGCCCAAGTGATTTCCCCCTGGGGCCCACGTGATTTCCCCTTGGGGCCCACGTGATTTCACCTGGGGGCCCACGTGATTTCCGGGTGGGGCCCTCGTGATTTCCCCGTGGGGCCCACGTGATTTTCCCTGGGGGCCCACGTGATTTCCCCGTGGGGCCCACGTGATTTCCGGGTGGGGCCCACGTGATTTCCCCGTGGGGCCCACGTGATTTCCCCTGGGGGCCCACGTGATTTCCCCGTTGGACCCACGTGATTTCCCCTGGGGGCCCACGTGATTTCCCCTGGGGGCCCACGTGATTTCCCCGTGGGGCCCACGTGATTTCCCCAGGGGGCCCACGTGATTTTCCCGTGGTGCCCACGTGATTTCCCCTGGGGGCCCACGTGATTTCCCCCTGGGGCCCACGTGATTCCCCCGTGGGGCCCACGTGATTTCCCCGTTGGTCCCACGTGATTTCCCCTGGGGGCCCACGTGATTTTCCCTGGGGGCCCACGTGATTTCCCCGTGGGGCCCACGTGATTTCCGGGTGGGGCCCACGTGATTTCCCCGTGTGGCCCACGTGATTTCCCCGTGGGGCCCACGTGATTTCCCCTGGGGGCCCACGTGATTTCCGGGTGGGGCCCACGTGATTTCCCCGTGGGGCCCACGTGATTTCCGGGTGGGGCCCACGTGATTTCCCTGTGGGGCCCACGTGATTTCCGGGTGGGGCCCACGTGATTTCCCCGTGGGGCCCACGTGATTTCCCCGTGGGGCCCACGTGATTTCCCCTGGGGGTCCACGTGATTTCCCCTGGGGGCCCACGTGATTTCCCCTGGGGGCCCACGTGATTTCCCCTGGGGGCCCACGTGATTTCCCCGTGGGGCCCTCGTGATTTCCCCTGCGGGCCCTCGTGATTTCCCCTGGGGCACACGTGATTTCCCCTGGGGGCCCACGTGATTTCCCCGTGGGGCCCACCTGATTTCCCCTTGGGCCCACGTGATTTCCCCGTGGGTCCCACGTGATTTCCGGGTGGGGCCCACGTGATTTCCCCGTGGGGCCCACGTGATTTCCCCTGGGGGCCCACGTGATTTCCCCGTGGGGCCCCCGTGATTTCCGGGTGGGGCCCACGTGATTTCCACGTGGGGCCCACGTGATTTCCGGTTGGCGCTCACGTGATTTCCCCGTGGGGCCCACGTGATTTCCCCGTGGGGCCCACCTGATTTCCCCTTGGGGCCCACGTGATTTCCCCGTGGGGCCCACGTGATTTCCGGGTGGGGCCCACGTGATTTCCCCGTGGGGCCCACGTGATTTCCCCTGGGGGCCCACGTGATTTCCCCGTTGGGCCCACGTGATTTCCCCTGGGGGCCCACGTGATTTCCCCGTGGGGCCCACGTGATTTCCCCAGGGGGCCCACGTGATTTCCCCGTTGGTCCCACGTGATTTCCCCTGGGGGCCCACGTGATTTTCCCTGGGGGCCCACGTGATTTCCCCGTGGGGCCCACGTGATTTCCGGGTGGGGCCCACGTGATTTCCCCGTGGGGCCCACGTGATTTCCCCTGGGGGCCAACGTGATTTCCCCGTGGGGCCCACGCGATTTCCCCGGGGGGCCCACCTGATTTCCCCTGAGGGGCCACGTGATTTCCCCGTGGGGCCCACGTGATTTCCCCTGGGGGCCCACGTGATTTCCCCTGAGGGGCCACGTGATTTCCCCGTGGGGCCCACGTGATTTCCCCTGGGGGCCCACGAGATTTCCCCTGGGGGCCCACGTGATTTCCCCTGGGGGCCCACGGGATTTCCGGGTGGGGCCCTCGTGATGTCCCCGTGGGGCCCACGTGATTTCCCCGTGGGGCCCACGTGATTTCCCCTCTGGGCCCACGTGATTTCCCCGTGGGGCCCACGTGATTTCCGGGTGGGGCCCACGTGATTTCCGGGTGGGGCCCACGTGATTTCCCCGTGGGGCCTACGTGATTTCCCCGTGGGGCCCACGTGATTTCCCCATGGGGCCCACGTGATTTCCCCTGGGCCCCCACGTGATTTTCCCTGGGGGCCCACGTGATTTCCCCGTGGGGCCCACGTGATTTCCGGGTGGGGCCCACGTGATTTCCCCGTGTGGCCCACGTGATTTCCCCGTGGGGCCCACGTGATTTCCCCTGGGGGCCCACGTGATTTCCGGGTGGGGCCCACGTAATTTCCCCGTGGGGCCCACGTGATTTCCGGGTGGGGCCCACGTGATTTCCCTGTGGGGCCCACGTGATTTCCGGGTGGGGCCCACGTGATTTCCCCGTGGGGCCCACGTGATTTCCCCGTGGGGCCCACGTGATTTCCCCTGGGGGTCCACGTGATTTCCCCTGGGGGCCCACGTGATTTCCCCTGGGGGCCCACGTGATTTCCCCTGGGGGCCCACGTGATTTCCCCGTGGGGCCCTCGTGATTTCCCCTGCGGGCCCTCGTGATTTCCCCTGGGGCACACGTGATTTCCCCTGGGGGCCCACGTGATTTCCCCGTGGGGCCCACCTGATTTCCCCTTGGGGCCCACGTGATTTCCCCGTGGGTCCCACGTGATTTCCGGGTGGGGCCCACGTGATTTCCCCGTGGGGCCCACGTGATTTCCCCTGGGGGCCCACGTGATTTCCCCGTGGGGCCCCCGTGATTTCCGGGTGGGGCCCACGTGATTTCCACGTGGGGCCCACGTGATTTCCGGTTGGGGCCCACGTGATTTCCCCGTGGGGCCCACGTGATTTCCCCGTGGGGCCCACCTGATTTCCCCTTGGGGCCCACGTGATTTCCCCGTGGGGCCCACGTGATTTCCGGGTGGGGCCCACGTGATTTCCACGTGGGGCCCACGTGATTTCCGGTTGGGGCCCACGTGATTTCCGGGTGGGGCCCACGTGATTTCCCCGTGGGGCCCACGTGATTTCCCCTGGGGGCCCAGGTGATTTCCCCGAGGGGCCCACTTGATTTCCCCTGGGGGCCCACGTGATTTCACCTGGGGGCCCACGTGATTTCCGGGTGGGGCCCTCGTGATTTCCCCGTGGGGCCCACGTGATTTCCCCTGGGGGCCCACGTGATTTCCCCGTGGGGCCCACGTGATTTCCGGGTGGGGCCCACGTGATTTCCCCGTGGGGCCCACGTGATTTCCCCTGGGGGCCCACGTGATTTCCCCTTTGGGCCCACGTGATTTCCCCTGGGGGCCCACGTGATTTCCCCGTGGGGCCCACGTGATTTCCCCAGGGGGCCCACGTGATTTCCCCGTTGGTCCCACGTGATTTCCCCTGGGGGCCCACGTGATTTTCCCTGGGGGCCCACGTGATTTCCCCGTGGGGCCCACGTGATTTCCGGGTGGGGCCCACGTGATTTCCCCGTGGGGCCCACGTGATTTTCCCTGGGGGCCCACGTGATTTCCCCGTGGGGCCCACGTGATTTCCCCTGGGGGCCCACGTGATTTCCCCTGAGGGGCCACGTGATTTCCCCGTGGGGCCCACGTGATTTCCCCTGGGGGCCCACGTGATTTCCCCTGAGGGGCCACGTGATTTCCCCGTGGGGCCCACGTGATTTCCCCTGGGGGCCCACGAGATTTCCCCTGGGGGCCCACGTGATTTCCCCTGGGGGCCCACGGGATTTCCGGGTGGGGCCCTCGTGATTTCCCCGTGGGGCCCACGTGATTTCACCTGGGGGCCCACGTGATTTCCCCTCTGGGCCCACGTGATTTCCCCGTGGGGCCCACGTGATTTCCGGGTGGGGCCCACGTGATTTCCGGGTGGGGCCCACGTGATTTCCCCGTGGGGCCTACGTGATTTCCCCGTGGGGCCCACGTGATTTCCCCATGGGGCCCACGTGATTTCCCCTGGGCCCCCACGTGATTTCCCCTGGGGGCCCACGTGGTTTCCCCGTGGGGCCCACGTGATTTCCCCTGGGGGCGCACGTGATTTCCCATGGCGGCCCACGAGATTTCCCCGTGAGGCCCACGTGATTTCCGGGCGGGGCCCACGTTATTTCCCCGTGGGGCCCACGTGATTTCCGCGTGGGGCCCACGTGATTTCCGCGTGGGGCCCACGTGATTTCCCCTGGGGGCCCACGTGATTTCCCCTGGGGGCCCACGTGATTTCCCCGTTGGGCCCACGTGATTTCCGGGTGGGGCCAACGTGATTTCCCCGTGGGGCCCACGTGATTTCCCCGTTGGGCCCACCTGATTTCCCCTGGGGGCCAACGTGATTTCCCCGTGGGGCCCACGTGATTTCCCCGTTGGGCCCACCTGATTTCCCCTGAGGGCCCACGTCATTTCCCCGTGGGGCCCACGTGATTTCCCCTGGGGGCCCACGTGATTTCCCCGTGGGGCCCACGTGATTTCCCCTGGGGACCCACGTGATTTCCCCTGGGGGCCCACGTGATTTCTCCGTGGGGCCCACGTGATTTCCCCTGGGGGCCCACGTGATTTCCACTGGGGGCGCACGTGATTTCCCCTGGGGGCACACGTGATTTCCCCGTGGGACCCACGTGATTTCCCGTGGGGCCCACGTGATTTCCGGGTGGGGCCCACGTGATTTCCGGGTGGGGCCCAAGTGATTTCCCCTGGGGGCCCACGTGATTTCCCCGTGGGACCCACGTTATTTCCCCGTAGGGCCCACGTGATTTCCCCATGGGGCCCACGTGATTTCCGGGTGGGGCCCACGTGATTTCCCCATGGGGCCCACGTGATTTCCCCGTGGGGCCCACGTGATTTCCCCTGGGGGCCCACGTGATTTCCCCGTGGGGCCCACGTGATTTCCCCTGGGGGCCCACGTGATTTCCGGATGGGGCCCACGTGATTTCCCCGTGGGGCCCACGTGATTTCCCCTGAGGGCACACGTGATTTCCCCGTGGGGCCCACGTGATTCCCGGGTGTGGCCCACGTGATTTCCGCGTGGGGCCCACGTGATTTCCCCGTGGGGCCCACGTGATTTCCCCGTGGGGCCCACCTGATTTCCCCGTGGGGCCCACGTGATTTCCCCTGGGGGCCCACGTGATTTCCCCTCGGGGCCCAAGTGACTTCCCTGTGGGGCCCACGTGATTTCCCCTGGGGGCCCACGTGATTTCCCCTGGGGGCCCACGTGATTTCCCAGTGGGGCCCACGTGATTTCCCGGTGGGGCCCACGTGATTTTCCCGTGGGGCCCACGTGATTTCCCCGTGGGGCCCACGTGATTTCCCAGTGGGGCCCACGTGATTTCCCCGTGGGGCCCACTTGATTTCCCCTGGGGCTCACGTGATTTCCCCTTGGGGCCCACGTGATTTCCCCTGGGGGCCCACGTGATTTCCCCTGGGGGCCCACGTGATTTCCCCGTGGGGCCCACGTGATTTCCGGGTGGGGCCCACGTGATTTCCCCGTGGGGCCCACGTGATTTCCGGGTGGGGCCCACGTGATTTCCCTGTGGGGCCCACGTGATTTCCCCGTGGGGCCTACGTGATTTCCGGGTGGGGCCCACGTGATTTCCCTGTGGGGCCCACGTGATTTCCCCGTGGGGCCCACGTGATTTCCCCTGGGGGCTCACGTGATTTCCCCTGGGGGCCCACGTGATTTCCCCGTGGGGCCCACGTGATTTCAGGGTGGGGCCCACGTGATTTCCGGGTGGGGGCCACGTGATTTCAACTGGGGGCCCACGTGATTTCCCCGTGGGGCCCACGTGATTTCCCCTGGGGGCCCACGTGATTTCCCCGTGAGGCCCACGTGATTTTCGGGTGGGGCCCACGTGATCTCCGTGTGGGGCCCACGTGATTTCCCCGTGGGGCCCACGTGATTTCCCCTGGGGGCCCACGTGATTTCCCCTGGGGGCCCACGTGATTTACCCGTGGGGCCCACGTGATTTCCCCTGGGGGCCCACGTGATTTCCCCTGGAGGCCCACGTGATTTCCCCGTGGGGCCCACGTGATTTCCCCTGGGGGCCCAAGTGATTTCCCCTGGGGGACCACGTGATTTCCCCGTGGGGCCCACGTGATTTCCCGGTGGGGCCCACGTGATTTCCCCGGGGGGCCCACGTGATTTCCGGGTGGGGCCCACGTGATTTCCCCGTGGTGCCCACATGATTTCCCCTGGGGGCCCACGTGATTTCTCCTGGGGGCCCACGTGATTTCCCCAGGGGGCCCACGTGATTTCCCCGTGGGGCCCACGTGATTTCCCCGTGGGGCCCATGTGATTTCCGGGTGGGGCCCACGTGATTTCCCCGTGGGGCCCATGTGATTTCCCCGTGGGGCCCACGTGATTTCCCCTGGGGGCCCACGTGATTTCCCCTGGGGGCCCACGTGATTTCCCCGTGGGGCCCACGTGATTTCTGGGTGGGGCCCACGTGATTTCCACGTGGGGCCCACGTGATTTCCGGTTGGGGCCCACGTGATTTCCCCGTGGGGCCCACGTGATTTCCCCGTGGGGCCCACCTGATTTCCCCTTGAGGCCCACGTGATTTCCCCGTGGGGCCCACGTGATTTCCCCTGGGGGCCCACGTGATTTCCCCTGGGGGCCCACGTGATTTCCCCGTGGGGCCCACGTGATTTCCCCTGAGGGCCGACGTGATTTCCCCGTGGGGCCCACGAGATTTCCCCGTGGGGCCCACATGATTTCCGGGTGGGGCCCACGTGATTTCCGGGTGGGGCCCACGTGATTTCCCTGTGGGGCCCACGTGATTTCCCCGTGGGGCCTACGTGATTTCCGGGTGGGGCCCACGTGATTTCCCCGTGGGGCCCACGTGATTTCCCCGTGGGGCCCACGTGATTTCCCCTGGGGGCCCACGTGATTTCCCCTGGGGGCCCACGTGATTTCCCCTGGGGGCCCACGTGATTTCCCCGTGGGGCCCACGTGATTTCCGGGTGGGGCCCACGTGATTTCCCCGTGGGGCCCACGTGATTTCCGGGTGGGGCCCACGTGATTTCCCTGTGGGGCCCACGTGATTTCCCCGTGGGGCCTACGTGATTTCCGGGTGGGGCCCACGTGATTGCCCCTGGGGGCTCACGTGATTTCCCCTGGGGGCCCACGTGATTTCCCCGTGGGGCCCACGTGATTTCAGGGTGGGGCCCACGTGATTTCCGGGTGGGGGCCACGTGATTTCCACTGGGGGCCCACGTGATTTCCCCGTGGGGCCCACGTGATTTCCCCGTGGGGCCCACGTGATTTCCCCGTGGGGCCCATGTGATTTCCGGGTGGGGCCCACGTGATTTCCCCGTGGGGCCCATGTCATTTCCCCGTGGGGCCCACGTGATTTCCCCTGGGGGCCCACGTGATTTCCCCTGGGGGCCCACGTGATTTCCCCGAGGGGCCCACGTGATTTCTGGGTGGGGCCCACGTGATTTCCACGTGGGGCCCACGTGATTTCCGGTTGGGGCCCACGTGATTTTCCCGTGGGGCCCACGTGATTTCCCCGTGGGGCCCACCTGATTTCCACTTGAGGCCCACGTGATTTCCCCGTGGGGCCCACGTGATTTCCCCTGGGGGCCCACGTGATTTCCCCTGGGGGCCCACGTGATTTCCCCGTGGGGCCCACGTGATTTCCCCTGGGGGCCCACGTGATTTCCCCGTGGGGCCCACGTGATTTCCCCGTGGGGCCCACATGATTTCCGGGTGGGGCCCACGTGATTTCCGGGTGGGGCCCACGTGATTTCCCTGTGGGGCCCACGTGATTTCCCCGTGGGGCCCACGTGATTTCCCCTGGGGGCCCAAGTGATTTCCCCTGGGGGACCACGTGATTTCCCCGTGGGGCCCACGTGATTTCCGGGTGGGGCCCACGAGATTTCCCCGGGGGGCCCACGTGATGTCCGGGTGGGGCCCACGTGATTTCCCCGTGGTGCCCACATGATTTCCCCTGGGGGCCCACGTGATTTCTCCTGGGGGCCCACGTGATTTCCCCAGGGGGCCCACGTGATTTCCCCGTGGGGCCCACGTGATTTCCCCGTGGGGCCCATGTGATTTCCGGGTGGGGCCCACGTGATTTCCCCGTGGGGCCCATGTGATTTCCCCGTGGGGCCCACGTGATTTCCCCTGGGGGCCCACGTGATTTCCCCGTGGGGCCCACGTGGTTTCCCCTGGGGGCCCACGTGATTTCCCCGTGGGGCCCACGTGATTTCCCCGTGGGGTCCACGTGATATCCCCGTGGGGCCCACGTGATTTCCGGGTGGGGCCCATGTGATTTCCGGGTGGGGCCCACGTGAATTCCCCTGGGGGCCCACGTGATTTCCCCTGGGGGCCCACGTGATTTCCCCTGGGGGCCCACGTGATTTCCCCTGGGGGCCCACGTGATTTCCCCGTGGGGCCCACATGATTTCTGGGTGGGGCCCACGTGATTTCCACGTGGGGCCCACGTGATTTCCGGTTGGGGCCCACGTGATTTCCCCGTGGGGCCCACGTGATTTCCCCGTGGGGCCCACCTGATTTCCCCTTGAGGCCCACGTGATTTCCCCGTGGGGCCCACGTGATTTCCCCTGGGGGCCCACGTGATTTCCGGGTGGGGCCCACGTGATTTCCCTGTGGGGCCCACGTGATTTCCCCGTGGGGCCTACGTGATTTCCGGGTGGGGCCCACGTGATTTCCCCGTGGGGCCCACGTGATTTCCCCGTGGGGCCCACGTGATTTCCCCTGGGGGCTCACGTGATTTCCCCTGGGGGCCCACGTGATTTCCCCGTGGGGCCCACGTGATTTCAGGGTGGGGCCCACGTGATTTCCGGGTGGGGGCCACGTGATTTCCACTGGGGGCCCACGTGATTTCCCCGTGGGGCCCACGTGATTTCCCCTGGGGGCCCACGTGATTTCCCCGTGAGGCCCACGTGATTTTCGGGTGGGGCCCACGTGATCTCCGTGTGGGGCCCACGTGATTTCCCCGTGGGGCCCACGTGATTTCCCCTGGGGGCCCACGTGATTTCCCCTGGGGGCCCACGTGATTTACCCGTGGGGCCCACGTGATTTCCCCTGGGGGCCCACGTGATTTCCCCTGGAGGCCCACGTGATTTCCCCGTGGGGCCCACGTGATTTCCCCTGGGGGCCCAAGTGATTTCCCCTGGGGGACCACGTGATTTCCCCGTGGGGCCCACGTGATTTCCCGGTGGGGCCCACGTGATTTCCCCGGGGGGCCCACGTGATTTCCGGGTGGGGCCCACGTGATTTCCCCGTGGTGCCCACATGATTTCCCCTGGGGGCCCACGTGATTTCTCCTGGGGGCCCACGTGATTTCCCCAGGGGGCCCACGTGATTTCCCCGTGGGGCCCACGTGATTTCCCCGTGGGGCCCATGTGATTTCCGGGTGGGGCCCACGTGATTTCCCCGTGGGGCCCATGTGATTTCCCCGTGGGGCCCACGTGATTTCCCCTGGGGGCCCACGTGATTTCCCCTGGGGGCCCACGTGATTTCCCCGTGGGGCCCACGTGATTTCTGGGTGGGGCCCACGTGATTTCCACGTGGGGCCCACGTGATTTCCCCGTGGGGCCCACGTGATTTCCCCGTGGGGCCCACGTGATTTCCCCGTGGGGCCCACCTGATTTCCCCTTGAGGCCCACGTGATTTCCCCGTGGGGCCCACGTGATTTCCCCTGGGGGCCCACGTGATTTACCCTGGGGGCCCACGTGATTTCCCCGTGGGGCCCACGTGATTTCCCCTGAGGGCCCACGTGATTTCCCCGTGGGGCCCACGTGATTTCCCCGTGGGGCCCACATGATTTCCGGGTGGGGCCCACGTGATTTCCGGGTGGGGCCCACGTGATTTCCCTGTGGGGCCCACGTGATTTCCCCGTGGGGCCTACGTGATTTCCGGGTGGGGCCCACGTGATTTCCCCGTGGGGCCCACGTGATTTCCCCGTGGGGCCCACGTGATTTCCCCTGGGGGCCCACGTGATTTCCCCTGGGGGCCCACGTGATTTCCCCTGGGGGCCCACGTGATTTCCCCGTGGGGCCCACGTGATTTCCGGGTGGGGCCCACGTGATTTCCCTGTGGGGCCCACGTGATTTCCCCGTGGGGCCTACGTGATTTCCGGGTGGGGCCCACGTGATTTCCCCTGGGGGCTCACGTGATTTCCCCTGGGGGCCAACGTGATTTCCCCGTGGGGCCCACGTGATTTCAGGGTGGGGCCCACGTGATTTCCGGGTTGGGGCCACGTGATTTCCACTGGGGGCCCACGTGATTTCCCCGTGGGGCCCACGTGATTTCCCCGTGGGGCCCACGTGATTTCCCCGTGGGGCCCATGTGATTTCCGGGTGGGGCCCACGTGATTTCCCCGTGGGGCCCATGTCATTTCCCCGTGGGGCCCACGTGATTTCCCCTGGGGGCCCACGTGATTTCCCCTGGGGGCCCACGTGATGTCCCCGGGGGGCCCACGTGATTTCAGCGTGGGGCCCACGTGAGTTCCACGTGGGGCCCACGTGATTTCCGGTTGGGGCCCACGTGATTTCCCCGTGGGGCCCACGTGATTTCCCCGTGGGGCCCACCTGATTTCCCCTTGAGGCCCACGTGATTTCCCCGTGGGGCCCACGTGATTTCCCCTGGGGGCCCACGTGATTTCCCCTGGGGGCCCACGTGATTTCCCCGTGGGGCCCACGTGATTTCCCCTGGGGGCCCACGTGATTTCCCCGTGGGGCCCACGTGATTTCCCCGTGGGGCCCACATGATTTCCGGGTGGGGCCCACGTGATTTCCGGGTGGGGCCCACGTGATTTCCCTGTGGGGCCCACGTGATTTCCCCGTGGGGCCCACGTGATTTCCCCTGGGGGCCCAAGTGATTTCCCCTGGGGGACCCCGTGATTTCCCCGTGGGGCCCACGTGATTTCCCGGTGGGGCCCACGTGATTTCCCCGGGGGGCCCACGTGATTTCCGGGTGGGGCCCACGTGATTTCCCTGTGGTGCCCACATGATTTCCCCTGGGGGCCCACGTGATTTCTCCTGGGGGCCCACGTGATTTCCCCAGGGGGCCCACGTGATTTCCCCGTGGGGCCCACGTGATTTCCCCGTGGGGCCCATGTGATTTCCGGGTGGGGCCCACGTGATTTCCCCGTGGGGCCCACGTGATTTCCCCGTGGGGCCCACGTGATTTCCCCTGGGGGCCCACGTGATTTCCCCGTGGGGCCCACGTGGTTTCCCCTGGGGGCCCACGTGATTTCCCCGTGGGGCCCACGTGATTTCCCCGTGGGGTCCACGTGATATCCCCTTGGGGCCCACGTGATTTCCGGGTGGCGCCCATGTGATTTCCGGGTGGGGCCCACGTGAATTCCCCTGGGGGCCCACGTGATTTCCCCTGGGGGCCCACGTGATTTCCCCGTGGGGGCCCACGTGATTTCCCCTGGGGGCCCACGTGATTTCCCCGTGGGGCCCACATGATTTCTGGGTGGGGCCCACGTGATTTCCACGTGGGGCCCACGTCATTTCCGGTTGGGGCCCACGTGATTTCCCCGTGGGGCCCACGTGATTTCCCCGTGGGGCCCACCTGATTTCCCCTTGAGGCCCACGTGATTTCCCCGTGGGGCCCACGTGATTTCCCCTGGGGGCCCACGTGATTTCCCCTGGGGGCCCACGTGATTTCCCCGTGGGGCCCACGTGATTTCCCCTGGGGGCCCACGTGATTTCCCCGTGGGGCCCACGTGATTTCCCCGTGGGGCCCACGTGATTTCCGGGTGGGGCCCACGTGATTTCCGGGTGGGGCCCACGTGATTTCCCTGTGGGGCCCACGTGATTTCCCCGTGGGGCCCACGTGATTTCCCCTGGGGGCCCAAGTGATTTCCCCTGGGGGACCACGTGATTTCCCAGTGGGGCCCACGTGATTTCCCGGTGGGGCCCACGTGATTTCCCCGTGGGGCCCACGTGATTTCCCCGTGGGGCCCACATGATTTCCGGGTGGGGCCCACGTGATTTCCGGGTGGGGCCCACGTGATTTCCCTGTGGGGCCCACGTGATTTCCCCGTGCGGCCCACGTGATTTCCCCGTGGGGCCCACATGATTTCCGGGTGGGGCCCACGTGATTTCCGGGTGGGGCCCACGTGATTTCACCTGGGGGCCCACGTGGTTTCCCCTGGGGGCCCACGTGATTTCCGGGTGGGGCCCACGTGATATCCCCGTGGGGTCCACGTGATATCCCCATGGGGCCCACGTGATTTCCGGGTGGGGCCCATGTGATTTCCGGGTGGGGCCCACGTGAATTCCCCTGGGGGCCCACGTGATTTCCCCTGGGGGCCCACGTGATTTCCCCTGGGGGCCCACGTGATTTCCCCTGGGGGCCCACGTGATTTCCCCGTGGGGCCCACGTGATTTCTGGGTGGGGCCCACGTGATTTCCACGTGGGGCCCACGTGATTTCCGGTTGGGGCCCACGTGATTTCCCCGTGGGGCCCACGTGATTTCCCCGTGGGGCCCACCTGATTTCCCCGTGGGGCCCACGTGATTTCCCCTGGGGGCCCACGTGATTTCCCCTGGGGGCCCACGTGATTTCCCCGTGGGGCCCACGTGATTTCCCCTGGGGGCCCATGTGATTTCCCCGTGGGGCCCACGTGATTTCCCCGTGGGGCCCACATGATTTCCGGGTGGGGCCCACGTGATTTCCGGGTGGGGCCCACGTGATTTCCCTGTGGGGCCCACGTGATTTCCCCGTGGGGCCCACGTGATTTCCCCTGGGGGCCCAAGTGATTTCCCCTGGGGGACCACGTGATTTCCCCGTGGGGCCCACGTGATTTCCCGGTGGGGCCCACGTGATTTCCCCGGGGGGCCCACGTGATTTCCGGGTGGGGCCCACGTGATTTCCCCGTGGTGCCCACATGATTTCCCCTGGGGGCCCACGTGATTTCTCCTTGGGGCCCACGTGATTTCCCCAGGGGGCCCACGTGATTTCCCCGTGGGGCCCACGTGATTTCCCCGTGGGGCCCATGTGATTTCCGGGTTGGGGCCCACGTGATTTCCCCGTGGGGCCCATGTGATTTCCCCGTGGGGCCCACGTGATTTCCCCTGGGGGCCCACGTGATTTCCCCGTGGGGCCCACGTGATTTCTGGGTGGGGCCCAAGTGATTTCCACGTGGGGCCCACGTGATTTCCGGTTGGGGCCCACGTGTATTCCCCGTGGGGCCCACGTGATTTCCCCGTGGGGCCCACCTGATTTCCCCTTGTGGCCCACGTGAATTCCCCGTGGGGCCCACGTGATTTCCCCTGGGGGCCCACGTGATTTCCCCTGGGGGCCCACGTGATTTCCCCGTGGGGCCCACGTGATTTCCCCTGGGGGCCCACGTGATTTCCCCGTGGGGCCCACGTGATTTCCCCGTGGGGCCCACATGATTTCCGGGTGGGGCCCACGTGATTTCCGGGTGGGGCCCACGTGATTTCCCCGTGGGGCCCACGTGATTTCCCCGTGGGGCCCACGTGATTTCCCCGTGGGGCCCACATGATTTCCGGGTGGGGCCCACGTGATTTCCGGGTGGGGCCCACGTGATTTCCCCTGGGGGCCCACGTGATTTCCCCGTGGGGCCCACGTGATTTCCCCTGGGGCCCACGTGATTTCACCTGGGGGCCCACGTGGTTTCCCCTGGGGGCCCACGTGATTTCCCCGTGGGGCCCACGTGATTTCCCCGTGGGGCCCACGTGATTTCCGGGTGGGGCCCACGTGATTTCCCCGTGGGGTCCACGTGATATCCCCGTGGGGCCCACGTGATTTCCGGGTGGGGCCCATGTGATTTCCGGGTGGGGCCCACGTGAATTCCCCTGGGGGCCCACGTGATTTCCCCTGGGGGCCCACGTGATTTCCCCTGGGGGCCCACGTGATTTTCCCGTGGGGCCCACGTGATTTCCCCTGGGGGCCCACGTGATTTCCCCGTGGGCCCCACGTGATTTCCCCTGGGGGCCCACGTGATTTCCCCTGGGGGCCCAAGTGATTTCCCCGTGGGGCCCACGTGATTTCCCCTGGGGGCCCACGTGATTTCCCCGTGGGGCCCACGTGATTTCCCCTGGGGGCCCACGTGATTTCCGGGTGGGGCCCACGTGATTTCCGTGTGGGGCCCACGTGATTTCCCTGTGGGGCCCACGTGATTTCCCCTGGGGGCCCACGTGATTTCCCCTGGGGGCCCACGTGATTTCCCCTTGGGGCCCACGTGATTTCCCCGTTGGGCCCACGTGATTTCCGGGTGGGGCCAACGTGATTTCCCCGTGGGGCCCACGTGATTTCCCCGTTGGGCCCACCTGATTTCCCCTGGGGGCCAACGTGATTTCCCCGTGGGGCCCACGTGATTTCCCGTGGGGGCTCACGTGATTTCCCCGTGGGACCCACGTGATTTCCCGTGGGGCCCACGTGATTTCCGGGTGGGGCCCACGTGATTTCCGGGTGGGGCCCAAGTGATTTCCCCTGGGGGCCCACGTGATTTCCCCTTGGGACCCACGTTATTTCCCCGTAGGGCCCACGTGATTTCCCCATGGGGCCCACGTGATTTCCGGGTGTGGCCCACGTGATTTCCGCGTGGGGCCCACGTGATTTCCCCGTGGGGCCCACGTGATTTCCCCGTGGGGCCCACGTGATTTCCCCTGGGGGCCCACGTGATTTCCCCTCGGGGCCCAAGTGACTTCCCTGTGGGGCCCACGTGATTTCCCCTGGGGGCCCACGTGATTTCCCCTGGGGGCCACGTGATTTCCCAGTGGGGCCCACGTGATTTCCCGGTGGGGCCCACGTGATTTTCCCGTGGGGCCCACGTGATTTCCCCGTGGGGCCCACGTGATTTCCCAGTGGGGCCCACGTGATTTCCCTGTGGGGCCCACTTGATTTCCCCTGGGGCTCACGTGATTTCCCCGTGGGGCCCACGTGATTTCCCCTGGGGGCCCACGTGATTTCGCCTGGGGGCCCACGTGATTTCCCCGTGGGGCCCACGTGATTTCCCCGTGGGGCCCACGTGATTTCCCCTGGGGGCCCAAGTGATTTCCCCTGGGGGCCCACGTGATTTCCCCTGGGGGCCCACGTGATTTCCGGGTGGGGCCCACGTGATTTCCCCGTGGGGCCCACCTGATTTCCGGTTGGGGCCCACGTGATTTCCCTGTGGGGCCCTCGTGATTTCCCCGTGGGGCCTACATGATTTCCGGGTGGGGCCCACGTGATTTCCCCGTGGGGCCCACGTGATTTCCCCGTGGGGCCCACGTGATTTCCCCTGGGGGCTCACGTTATTTCCCCTGGGGGCCCACGTGATTTCCCCGTGGGGCCCACGTGATTTCAGGGTGGGGCCCACGTGATTTCCGGGTGGGGGCCACGTGATTTCCACTGGGGGCCCACGTGATTTCCCCGTGGGGCCCACGTGATTTCCCCTGGGGGCCCACGTGATTTCCCCGTGGGCCCCACGTGATTTCCCCGTGGGGCCCACTTGATTTCCGGGTGGGGCCCATGTGATTTCCGGGTGGGGCCCACGTGATTTCCCCTGGGGGCCCACGTGATTTCCCCGTGGGGCCCACGTGATTTCCCCGTAGGGCCCACGTGATTTCACCTGGGGGCCCACGTGATTTCCCCTGGGGGCCCACGTGATTTCCCCGTGGGGCCCACGTGATTTCCGGTTGGGGCCCACGTGATTTCCCCGTGGGGCCCACGTGATTTCAGGGTGGGGCCCACGTGATTTCCACGTTGGGCCCACGTGATTTCCCCGTGGGGCCCACGTGATTTCCCCTGGGGGCCCACGTGATTTCCCCGTGGGGCCCACGTGATTTCCGGGTGGGGCCCACGTGATTTCCCCGTGGGGCCCACGTGATTTCCCCGTGGGGCCCAAGTGATTTCCCCGTGGGTCCACGTGATTTCCGGGTGGGGCCCACGTGATTTCCGGGTGGGGCCCACGTGATTTCCCCTGGGGGCCCACGTGATTTCCCCGTGGGGCCCACGTGATTTCCGGGTGGGGCCCACGTGATTTCCCCGTGGGGCCCACGTGATTTCCCCATGGGGCCCACGTGATTTGCCCGTGGGGCCCACGTGATTTCCGGGTGGGGCCCACGTGATTTCCCCGTGGGGCCCACGTGATTTCCCCTGGGGGCTCACGAGATTCCCCGTGGGGCCCACGTGATTTCCCCGTGGGGCCCACGTGATTTCCCCGTGGGTCCCACGTGATTTCCGGGTGGGGCCCACGTGATTTCCGGGTGGGGCCCACGTGATTTCCCCTGGGGGCCCACGTGATTTCCCCGTGGGGCCCACGTGATTTCCCCTGGGGGCCCACGTGATTTCCCCGTGGGGTTCACGTGATTTCCCCGTGGGGCCCACGTGATTTCCCCGTGGGGCCCACGTGATTTCCCCTGGGGGCCCACGTGATTTACCCTGGGGGCCCACGTGATTTCCCCGTGGGGACCACGTGATTTCCCCTGGGGGCCCACGTGATTTCCGGGTGGGGCCCACGTGATTTCCCCGTGGGGCCCACGTGATTTCCGGGTGGGGCCCACGTGATTTCCGGGTGGGGCCCACGTGATTTCCCCTGGGGGCCCACGTGATTTCCCCGTGGGGCCCACGTGATTTCCCCTGGGGGCCCACGTGATTTCCCCGTGGGGCCCACGTGATTTTCGGGTGGGGCCCACGTGATCTCCGTGTGGGGCCCACGTGATTTCCCCGTGGGGCCCACGTGACTTCCCCTGGGGGCCCACGTGATTTCCCCGTGGGGCACACGTGATTTCCCCTGGGGGCCCACGTTATTTCCCCTGAGGGGCCACGTGATTTCCCCGTGGGGCCCACGTGATTTCTCCTGGGGGCCCACGTGATTTCCCCTGGGGGTCCACGTGATTTCCGGGTGGGGCCCTCGTGATTTCCCCGTGGGGCCCACGTGATTTCCCCTGGGGGCCCACGTGATTTCCCCGTGGGGCCCACGTGATTTCCGGGTGGGGCCCACGTGATTTCCCCGGGGGGCCCACGTGATTTCCGGGTGGGGCCCACGTGATTTCCCCGTGGTGCCCACATTATTTCCCCTAGGGGCCCACGTGATTTCTCCTGGGGGCCCACGTGATTTCCCCAGGGGGCCCACGTGATTTCCCCGTGGGGCCCACGTGATTTCCCCGTGGGGCCCATGTGATTTCCGGGTGGGGCCCACGTGATTTCCCCGTGGGGCCATGTGATTTCCCCGTGGGGCCCACGTGATTTCCCCTGGGGGCCCTCGTGATTTCCCCTGGGGGCCCACGTGTTTTCCCCGTGGGGCCCACGTGATTTCCGGGTAGGGCCCTCGTGATTTCCACGTGGGGCCCACGTGATTTCCGGTTGGGGCCCACGTGATTTCCCCGTGGGGCCCACGTGATTTCCCCGTGGGGCCCACCTGATTTCCCCTTGGGGCCCACGTGATTTCCCCGTGGTGCCCACGTGATTTCCCCTGGGGGCCCAGGTTATTTCCCCTGGGGGCCCACGTGATTTCCCCGTGGGGCCCACGTGATTTCCCTGGGGGCCCACGTGATTTCCCCGTGGGGCCCACGTGATTTCTGGGTAGGGCCCACGTGATTTCCGGGTGGGGCCCACGTGATTTCCCCGTGGGGCCCACGTGATTTTCCCGTAGGGCCCACGTGATTTCCGGGTGGGGCCCACGTGATTTCCCCGTGGGGTCCACGTGATTTCCCCGTGGGGCCCACGTGATTTCCGGGTGGGGCCCACGTGATTTCCCCGTGGGGCCCACCTGATTTCCGGGTGGGGCCCACGTGATTTCCGGGTGGGGCCCACGTGATTTCCCCTGGGGGCCCACGTGATTTCCCCTGGGGGCCCACGTGATTTCCGGGTGGGGCCCACGTGATTTCCCCGTGGGGCCCACCTGATTTCCGGTTGGGGCCCACGTGATTTCCCTGTGGGGCCCTCGTGATTTCCCCGTGGGGCCTACATGATTTCCGGGTGGGGCCCACGTGATTTCCCCGTGGGGCCCACGTGATTTCCCCGTGGGGCCCACGTGATTTCCCCTGGGGGCTCACGTTATTTCCCCTGGGGGCCCACGTGATTTCCCCGTGGGGCCCACGTGATTTCAGGGTGGGGCCCACGTGATTTCCGGGTGGGGGCCACGTGATTTCCACTGGGGGCCCACGTGATTTCCCCGTGGGGCCCACGTGATTTCCCCTGGGGGCCCACGTGATTTCCCCGTGGGCCCCACGTGATTTCCCCGTGGGGCCCACTTGATTTCCGGGTGGGGCCCATGTGATTTCCGGGTGGGGCCCACGTGATTTCCCCTGGGGGCCCACGTGATTTCCCCGTGGGGCCCACGTGATTTCCCCGTAGGGCCCACGTGATTTCACCTGGGGGCCCACGTGATTTCCCCTGGGGGCCCACGTGATTTCCCCGTGGGGCCCACGTGATTTCCGGTTGGGGCCCACGTGATTTCCCCGTGGGGCCCACGTGATTTCAGGGTGGGGCCCACGTGATTTCCACGTTGGGCCCACGTGATTTCCCCGTGGGGCCCACGTGATTTCCCCTGGGGGCCCACGTGATTTCCCCGTGGGGCCCACGTGATTTCCGGGTGGGGCCCACGTGATTTCCCCGTGGGGCCCACGTGATTTCCCCGTGGGGCCCAAGTGATTTCCCCGTGGGTCCCACGTGATTTCCGGGTGGGGCCCACGTGATTTCCGGGTGGGGCCCACGTGATTTCCCCTGGGGGCCCACGTGATTTCCCCGTGGGGCCCACGTGATTTCCGGGTGGGGCCCACGTGATTTCCCCGTGGGGCCCATGTGATTTCCCCGTGGGGCCCACGTGATTTGCCCGTGGGGCCCACGTGATTTCCGGGTGGGGCCCACGTGATTTCCCCGTGGGGCCCACGTGATTTCCCCTGGGGGCTCACGAGATTCCCCGTGGGGCCCACGTGATTTCCCCGTGGGGCCCACGTGATTTCCCGGTGGGTCCCACGTGATTTCCGGGTGGGGCCCACGTGATTTCCGGGTGGGGCCCACGTGATTTCCCCTGGGGGCCCACGTGATTTCCCCGTGGGGCCCACGTGATTTCCCCTGGGGGCCCACGTGATTTCCCCGTGGGGTTCACGTGATTTCCCCGTGGGGCCCACGTGATTTCCCCGTGGGGCCCACGTGATTTCCCCTGGGGGCCCACGTGATTTACCCTGGGGGCCCACGTGATTTCCCCGTGGGGACCACGTGATTTCCCCTGGGGGCCCACGTGATTTCCGGGTGGGGCCCACGTGATTTCCCCGTGGGGCCCACGTGATTTCCGGGTGGGGCCCACGTGATTTCCGGGTGGGGCCCACGTGATTTCCCCTGGGGGCCCACGTGATTTCCCCGTGGGGCCCACGTTATTTCCCCTGGGGGCCCACGTGATTTCCCCGTGGGGCCCACGTGATTTTCGGGTGGGGCCCACGTGATCTCCGTGTGGGGCCCACGTGATTTCCCCGTGGGGCCCACGTGACTTCCCCTGGGGGCCCACGTGATTTCCCCGTGGGGCACACGTGATTTCCCCTGGGGGCCCACGTTATTTCCCCTGAGGGGCCACGTGATTTCCCCGTGGGGCCCACGTGATTTCTCCTGGGGGCCCACGTGATTTCCCCTGGGGGTCCACGTGATTTCCGGGTGGGGCCCTCGTGATTTCCCCGTGGGGCCCACGTGATTTCCCCTGGGAGCCCACGTGATTTTCCCGTGGGGCCCACGTGATTTCCGGGTGGGGCCCACGTGATTTCCGCGTGGGGCCCACGTGATTTCCCCTGGGGGCCCACGTGATTTCCCCGTGGGGCCCACGTGATTTCCGGGTGGGGCCCACGTGATTTACCCGTGTGGCCCACGTGATTTCCCCGTGGGGCCCACGTTATTTCCCCGTGGGGCCCACGTGATTTCCGGGTGGGGCCCACGTGATTTCCCCGGGGGGCCCACGTGATTTCCCCTGGGGGCCCACGTGATTTCCCCACGGGGGCCCACGTGATTTCCCCGTGGGGCCCACGTGATTTCCCCTGGGGGCCCAAGTGATTTCCCCTGGGGGCCCACGTGATTTCCCCGTGGGGCCCACGTGATTTCCGGGTGGGGCCCACGTGATTTCCCCGGGGGGCCCACGAGATTTCCGGGTGGGGCCCACGTGATTTCCCCGTGGTGCCCACATTATTTCCCCTAGGGGCCCACGTGATTTCTCCTGGGGGCCCACGTGATTTCCCCAGGGGGCCCACGTGATTTCCCCGTGGGGCCCACGTGATTTCCCCGTGGGGCCCATGTGATTTCCGGGTGGGGCCCACGTGATTTCCCCGTGGGGCCATGTGATTTCCCCGTGGGGCCCACGTGATTTCCCCTGGGGGCCCTCGTGATTTCCCCTGGGGGCCCACGTGTTTTCCCCGTGGGGCCCACGTGATTTCCGGGTGGGGCCCTCGTGATTTCCACGTGGGGCCCACGTGATTTCCGGTTGGGGCCCACGTGATTTCCCCGTGGGGCCCACGTGATTTCCCCGTGGGGCCCACCTGATTTCCCCTTGGGGCCCACGTGATTTCCCCGTGGGGCCCACGTGATTTCCCCTGGGGGCCCAGGTTATTTCCCCTGGGGGCCCACGTGATTTCCCCGTGGGGCCCACGTGATTTCCCTGGGGGCCCACGTGATTTCCCCGTGGGGCCCACGTGATTTCTGGGTAGGGCCCACGTGATTTCCGGGTGGGGCCCACGTGATTTCCCCGTGGGGCCCACGTGATTTTCCCGTAGGGCCCACGTGATTTCCGGGTGGGGCCCACGTGATTTCCCCGTCAGGCAAACGTGATTTCCGGGTGGGGCCCACGTGATTTCCCCGTGGGGTCCACGTGATTTCCCCGTGGGGCCCACGTGATTTCCTCTGGGGGCCCACGTGATTTCCCCGTGGGGCCCACGTGATTTCCCCTGGGGGCCCACGTTATTTCCCCGGAGGGGCCACGTGATTTCCCCGTGGGGCCCAAGTGATTTCTCCTGGGGGCCCACGTGATTTCCCCTGGGGGTCCACGTGATTTCCGGGTGGGGCCCTCGTGATTTCCCCGTGGGGCCCACGTGATTTCCCCTGGTGGCCCACGTGATTTTCCCGTGGGGCCCACGTGATTTCCGGGTGGGGCCCACGTGATTTCCCCTGGGGGCCCACGTGATTTCCCCGTGGGGCCCACGTGATTTCCCCGTGGGGCCCACGTGTTTTCCCCGTGGGGCCCACGTGATTTTCCCGTGGTGCCCACGTGATGTCCCCGGGGGGCCCACGTGATTTCCCCGTGGGGCCCACGTGAATTCCCCGTGGGGCCCACGTGATTTCCCCGTGGGGTCCACGTGATTTCAACTGAGGGCCCACGTGATTTTCCCGTGGGGCCCACGTGATTTCCCCTGGGGCCCACGTGATTTCCGCTGGGGGCCCACGTGATTTCCCCTTGGGGCACACGTGATTTCCCCGTGGGGCCCACGTGATTTCCGGGTGGGGCCCACGTGATTTCCCCTGGGGGCCCACGTGATTTCCCCGTGGGGCCCAAGTGATTTCTCCTGGGGGCCCACGTGATTTCCCCTGGGGGTCCACGTGATTTCCGGGTGGGGCCCTCGTGATTTCCCCGTGGGGCCGACGTGATTTCCCCTGGTGGCCCACGTGATTTTCCCGTGGGGCCCACGTGATTTCCGGGTGGGGCCCACGTGATTTCCCCTGGGGGCCCACGTGATTTCCCCGTGGGGCCCACGTGATTTCCCCGTGGGGCCCACGTGATTTCCCCGTGGGGCCCAAGTGATTTCTCCTGGGGGCCCACGTGATTTCCCCTGGGGGTCCACGTGATTTCCGGGTGGGGCCCTCGTGATTTCCCCGTGGGGCCCAAGTGATTTCTCCTGGGGGCCCACGTAATTTCCCCTGGGGGCCCACGTGATTTCCCCGTGGGGACCACGTGATTTCCCCTGGGGGCCCACGTGATTTCCCCGTGGGGCCCACGTGATTTCCCCGTGGGGCCCACGTGATTTCCGGGTGGGGCCCACGTGATTTCCGGGTGGGACCCACGTGATTTCCCCTGGGGGCCCACGTGATTTCCCCGTGGGGCCCACGTGATTTCCCCTGGGGGCCCACGTGATTTCCCCGTGGGGCCCACGTGATTTCCGGGTGGGGCCCACGTGATTTCCGGGTGGGGCCCACGTGATTTCCCCTGGGGGCCCACGTGATTTCCCCGTGGGGCCCACGTGATTTCCGGGTGGGGCCCACGTGATTTCCCCTGGGGGCCCACGTTATTTCCCCGTGGGGCCCACGTGATTTCCCCTGGGGGCCCACGTGATTTCCGGGTGGGGCCCACGTGATTTCCGGGTGGGGCCCACGTGATTTCCCTGTGGGGCCCACGTGATTTCCCCTGGGGGCCCACGTGATTTCCCCTGGGGGCCCACGTGATTTCCCCTGGGGGCCCACGTGATTTCCCCGTTGGGCCCACGTGATTTCCGGGTGGGGCCAACGTGATTTCCCCGTGGGGCCCACGTGATTTCCCCGTTGGGCCCACCTGATTTCCCCTGGCGGCCAACGTGATTTCCCCGTGGGGCCCACGTGATTTCCCGTGGGGGCTCACGTGATTTCCCCGTGGGACCCACGTGATTTCCCGTGGGGCCCACGTGATTTCCCGGTGGGGCCCACGTGATTTCCGGGTGGGGCCCAAGTGATTTCCCCGGGGGGCCCACGTGATTTCCCCGTGGGACCCACGTTATTTCCCCGTAGGGCCCACGTGATTTCCCCATGGGGCCCACGTGATTTCCGGGTGTGGCCCACGTGATTTCCGCGTGGGGCCCACGTGATTTCCGCGTGGGGCCCACGTGATTTCCCCGTGGGGCCCACGTGATTTCCCCGTGGGGCCCACGTGATTTCCCCGTGGGGCCCACGTAATTTCCCCTGGGGGCCCACGAGATTTCCCCTCGGGGCCCAAGTGACTTCCCTGTGGGGCCCACGTGATTTCCCCTGGGGGCCCACGTGATTTCCCCTGGGGCCCACGTGATTTCCCGGTGGGGCCCACGTGATTTTCCCGTGGGGCCCACGTGATTTCCCCGTGGGGCCCACGTGATTTCCCAGTGGGGCCCACGTGATTTCCCTGTGGGGCCCACTTGATTTCCCCTGGGGCTCACGTGATTTCCCCGTGGGGCCCACGTGATTTCCCCTGGGGGCCCACGTGATTTCCCCTGGGGGCCCACGTGATTTCCCCGTGGGGCCCACGTGATTTCCCCTGGGGGCCCAAGTGATTTCCCCTGGGGGCCCACGTGATTTCCCCTGGGGGCCCACGTGATTTCCGGGTGGGGCCCACGTGATTTCCCCGTGGGGCCCACGTGATTTCCGGTTGGGGCCCACGTGATTTCCCTGTGGGGCCCACGTGATTTCCCCGTGGGGCCTACGTGATTTCCGGGTGGGGCCCACGTGATTTCCCCGTGGGGCCCACGTGATTTCCCCGTGGGGCCCACGTGATTTCCCCTGGGGGCTCACGTGATTTCCCCGGGGGGCCCACGTGATTTCCCCGTGGGGCCCACGTGATTTCAGGGTGGGGCCCACGTGATTTCCGGGTGGGGGCCACGTGATTTCCACTGGGGGCCCACGTGATTTCCCCTGGGGGCCCACGTGATTTCCCCGTAGGGCCCACGTGATTTCACCTGGGGGCTCACGTGATTTCCCCTGGGGGCCCACGTGATTTCCCCGTAGGGCCCACGTGATTTCACCTGGGGGCCCACGTGATTTCCCCGGGGGGCCCACGTGATTTCCCCGTGGGGCCCACGTGATTTCCGGTTGGGGCCCACGTGATTTCCCCGTGGGGCCCACGTGATTTCAGGGTGGGGCCCACGTGATTTCCACGTTGGGCCCACGTGATTTCCCCGTGGGGCCCACGTGATTTCCCCTGGGGGCCCACGTGATTTCCCCGTGGGGCCCACGTGATTTCCGGGTGGGGCCCACGTGATTTCCCCGTGGGGCCCACGTGATTTCCCCGTGGGGCCCAAGTGATTTCCCCGTGGGTCCCACGTGATTTCCGGGTGGGGCCCACGTGATTTCCGGGTGGGGCCCACGTGATTTCCCCTGGGGGCCCACGTGATTTCCCCGTGGGGCCCACGTGATTTCCGGGTGGGGCCCACGTGATTTCCCCGTGGGGCCCACGTGATTTCCCCGTGGGGCCCACGTGATTTGCCCGTGGGGCCCACGTGATTTCCGGGTGGGGCCCACGTGATTTCCCCGTGGGGCCCACGTGATTTCCCCTGGGGGCTCACGAGATTCCCCGTGGGGCCCACGTGATTTCCCCGTGGGGCCCACGTGATTTCCCCGTGGGTCCCACGTGATTTCCGGGTGGGGCCCACGTGATTTCCGGGTGGGGCCCACGTGATTTCCCCTGGGGGCCCACGTGATTTCCCCGTGGGGCCCACGTGATTTCCCCTGGGGGCCCACGTGATTTCCCCGTGGGGTTCACGTGATTTCCCCGTGGGGCCCACGTGATTTCCCCGTGGGGCCCACGTGATTTCCCCTGGGGTCCCAAGTGATTTCCCCGTGGGGACCACGTGATTTCCCCTGGGGGCCCACGTGATTTCCCCGTGGGGCCCACGTGATTTCCCCGTGGGGCCCACGTGATTTCCGGGTGGGGCCCACGTGATTTCCGGGTGGGGCCCACGTGATTTCCCCTGGGGGCCCTCGTGATTTCCCCGTGGGGCCCACGTGATTTCCCCTGGGGGCCCACGTGATTTCCCCGTGGGGCCCACGTGATTTTCGGGTGGGGCCCACGTGATCTCCGTGTGGGGCCCACGTGATTTCCCCGTGGGGCCCACGTGACTTCCCCTGGGGGCCCACGTGATTTCCCCGTGGGGCACACGTGATTTCCCCTGGGGGCCCACGTTATTTCCCCTGAGGGGCCACGTGATTTCCCCGTGGGGCCCACGTGATTTCTCCTGGGGGCCCACGTGATTTCCCCTGGGGGTCCACGTGATTTCCGGGTGGGGCCCTCGTGATTTCCCCGTGGGGCCCACGTGATTTCCCCTGGGGGGCCACGTGATTTTCCCGTGGGGCCCACGTGATTTCCGGGTGGGGCCCACGTGATTTCCGCGTGGGGCCCACGTGATTTCCCCTGGGGGCCCACGTGATTTCCCCGTGGGGCCCACGTGATTTCCGGGTGGGGCCCACGTGATTTACCCGTGTGGCCCTCGTGATTTCCCCGTGGGGCCCACGTGATTTCCCCGTGGGGCCCACGTGATTTCCGGGTGGGGCCCACGTGATTTCCCCGTGGGGCCCACGTGATTTCCCCTGGGGGCCCACGTGATTTCCCCACGGGGGCCCACGTGATTTCCCCGTGGGGCCCACGTGATTTCCCCTGGGGGCCCAAGTGATTTCCCCTGGGGGCCCACGTAATTTCCCCGTGGGGCCCACGTGATTTCCGGGTGGGGCCCACGTGATTTCCCCGGGGGGCCCACGTGATTTCCGGGTGGGGCCCACGTGATTTCCCCGTGGTGCCCACATGATTTCCCCTAGGGGCCCACGTGATTTCTCCTGGGGGCCCACGTGATTTCCCCAGGGGGCCCACGTGATTTCCCCGTGGGGCCCACGTGATTTCCCCGTGGGGCCCATGTGATTTCCGGGTGGGGCCCACGTGATTTCCCCGTGGGGCCATGTGATTTCCCCGTGGGGCCCACGTGATTTCCCCTGGGGGCCCACGTGATTTCCCCTGGGGGCCCACGTGTTTTCCCCGTGGGGCCCACGTGATTTCCGGGTGGGGCCCACGTGATCTCCACGTGGGGCCCACGTGATTTCCGGTTGGGGCCCACGTGATTTCCCCGTGGGGCCCACGTGATTTCCCCGTGGGGCCCACCTGATTTCCCCTTGGGGCCCACGTGATTTCCCCGTGGGGCCCACGTGATTTCCCCTGGGGGCCCAGGTTATTTCCCCTGGGGGCCCACGTGATTTCCCCGTGGGGCCCACGTGATTTCCCTGGGGGCCCACGTGATTTCCCCGTGGGGCCCACGTGATTTCTGGGTAGGGCCCACGTGATTTCCGGGTGGGGCCCACGTGATTTCCCCGTGGTGCCCACATGATTTCCCCTAGGGGCCCACGTGATTTCTCCTGGGGGCCCACGTGATTTCCCCAGGGGGCCCACGTGATTTCCCCGTGGGGCCCACGTGATTTCCCCGTGGGGCCCATGTGATTTCCGGGTGGGGCCCACGTGATTTCCCCGTGGGGCCATGTGATTTCCCCGTGGGGCCCACGTGATTTCCCCTGGGGGCCCACGTGATTTCCCCTGGGGGCCCACGTGTTTTCCCCGTGGGGCCCACGTGATTTCCGGGTGGGGCCCACGTGATCTCCACGTGGGGCCCACGTGATTTCCGGTTGGGGCCCACGTGATTTCCCCGTGGGGCCCACGTGATTTCCCCGTGGGGCCCACCTGATTTCCCCTTGGGGCCCACGTGATTTCCCCGTGGGGCCCACGTGATTTCCCCAGGGGGCCCAGGTTATTTCCCCTGGGGGCCCACGTGATTTCCCCGTGGGGCCCACGTGATTTCCCTGGGGGCCCACGTGATTTCCCCGTGGGGCCCACGTGATTTCTGGGTAGGGCCCACGTGATTTCCGGGTGGGGCCCACGTGATTTCCCCGTGGGGCCCACGTGATTTCCCCATAGGGCCCACGTGATTTCCGGGTGGGGCCCACGTGATTTCCCCGTGAGGCAAACGTGATTTCCGGGTGGGGCCCACGTGATTTCCCCGTGGGGTCCACGTGATTTCCCCGTGGGGCCCACGTGATTTCCTCTGGGGGCCCACGTGATTTCCCCGTGGGGCCCACGTGATTTCCCCTGGGGGCCCACGTTATTTCCCCTGAGGGGCCACGTGATTTCCCCGTGGGGCCCAAGTGATTTCTCCTGGGGGCCCACGTGATTTCCCCTGGGGGTCCACGTGATTTCCGGGTGGGGCCCTCGTGATTTCCCCGTGGGGCCCACGTGATTTCCCCTGGTGGCCCACGTGATTTTCCCGTGGGGCCCACGTGATTTCCCCGTGGGGCCCACGTGATTTCCCCTGGGGGCCCACGTGATTTCCGCTGGGGGCCCACGTGATTTACCCTGGGGGCACACGTGATTTCCCCGTGGGGCCCACGTGATTTTCCCGTGGGGCCCACGTGATTTCCCCTGGGGGCCCACGTGATTTCCCCGTGGGGCCCACGTGAATTCCCCGTGGGGCCCACGTGATTTCCCCGTGTGGTCCACGTGATTTCAACTGAGGGCCCACGTGATTTTCCCGTGGGGCCCACGTGATTTCCCCTGGGGCCCACGTGATTTCCGCTGGGTGCCCCCGTGATTTCCCCTGGGGGCACACGTGATTTCCCCGTGGGGCCCACGTGATTTCCGGGTGGGGCCCACGTGATTTCCCCGTGGGGCCACGTGATTTCCCCAGGGGGCCCACGTGATTTCCCCTGGGGGCACACGTGATTTCCCCGTGGGGCCCACGTGATTTCCGGGTGGGGCCCACGTGATTTCCCCGTGGAGCCCACGTGATTTCCCCTGAGGGCCCACGTGATTTCCCCGTGGGGCCCACGTGATTTCCCCTGGGGTCCCACGTGATTTCCCCTGGGGGCTCTCGTGATTTCCCCGTGGGGCCCACGTGATTTCCCCTGCGGGCCCACGTGATTTTCCCAGGGGGCCCACGTGATTTCCCCTGGGGGCCCACGTGATTTCCCCGTGGGGCACACCTGATTTCCCCGTGGGGCCCACGTAATTACCGGGTGGGGCTCACGTGATTTCCGGGTGGCGCCCACGTGATTTCCCAGTGGGGCCCACCTGATTTCCGGGTGGGGCCCACGTGATTTCCCCCGGGGGCCCACGTGATTTCCCCCTGGGGCCCACGTGATTTCCCCTTGGGGCCCACGTGATTTCCGGGTGGGGCCCACGTGATTTCCCCGTGGGGCCTACGTGATTTCCCCGTGGGGCACACGTGATTTCCCTGTGGGGTCCACGTGATTTCCGGGTGGGGCCCACGTGATTTCCCCGTGGGGCCCACGTGATTTCCGGGTGGGGCCCACGTGATTTCCCCGTGGGGCCCACGTGATTTCCCCGTGTGGCCCACGTGATTTCCCCTGGGGGCCCCCGTGTTTTTCCCGTGGGGCCCACGTGATTTCCCCTGGGGGCCCAGGTTATTTCCCCTGAGGGCCAACGTGATTTCCCCTGGGGGCCCAGGTGATTTCCCCGAGGGGCCCACGTAATTTCCCCTGGGGGCCCACGTGATTTCACCTGGGGGCCCAAGTGATTTCCGGGTGGGGCCCTTGTGATTTCCCCGTGGGGCCCACGTGATTTCCCCTGGGGGCCCACGTGATTTCCCCGTGGGGCCCACGTGATTTCCGGGTGGGGCCCACGTGATTTCCCCGTGGGGCCCACGTGATTTCCCCTGGGGGCCCACGTGATTTCCCCGTGGGGCCCACGTGATTTCCGGGTGGGGCCCACGTGATTTTCCCGTGGGGCCCACGTGATTTCCCCGAGGGGCCCACGTGATTTCCCCTGGGGACCCACGTGATTTACTCGTGGGGCCCACGTGATTTCCCCTGGGGGCCCACGTGATTTCCGGGTGGGACCCACGTGATTTCCCCGTGGGGCCCACGTGATTTCCCCTGGGGGCCCATGTGATTTCCCCGTGGGGCCCACGTGATTTCCCCTGGGGGCCCACGTGATTTCCGGGTGGGACCCACGTGATTTCCCCGTGGGGCCCACGTGATTTCCCCTGGGGGCCCATGTGATTTCCCCGTGGGGCCCACGTGATTTCCGGGGGGGCCCACGTGATTTCCGCGTGGGGCCCACGTGATTTGCCCTGGGGGCCCACGTGATTTCCCCGTGGGGCCCACGTGATTTCCGGGTGGGGCCCACGTGATTTACCCGTGTGGCCCACGTGATTTCCCCGTGGGGCCCACGTGATTTCCCCGTGGGTCCCACGTGATTTCCGGGTGGGGCCCACGTGATTTCCCCGTGGGGCCCACGTGATTTCCCCTGGGGGCCCACGTGATTTCCCCACGGGGGCCCACGTGATTTCCCCGTGGGGCCCACGTGATTTCCCCTGGGGGCCCAAGTGATTTCCCCTGGGGGCCCACGTGATTTCCCCGTGGGGCCCACGTGATTTCCGGGTGGGGCCCACGTGATGGCCCCGGGGGGCCCACGTGATTTCCGGGTGGGGCCCACGTGATTTCCCCGTGGTGCCCACATGATTTCCCCTAGGGGCCCACGTGATTTCTCCTGGGGGCCCACGTGATTTCCCCAGGGGGCCCACGTGATTTCCCCGTGGGGCCCACGTGATTTTGCCGTGGGGCCCATGTGATTTCCGGGTGGGGCCCACGTGATTTCCCCGTGGGGCCATGTGATTTCCCCGTGGGGCCCACGTGATTTCCCCTGGGGGCCCACGTGATTTCCCCTGGGGGCCCACGTGATTTCCCCGTGGGGCCCACGTGATTTCCGGGTGGGGCCCACGTGATTTCCACGTGGGGCCCACGTGATTTCCGGTTGGGGCCCACGTGATTTCCCCGTGGGGCCCACGTGATTTCCCCGTGGGGCCCACCTGATTTCCCCTTGGGGCCCACGTGATTTCCCCGTGGGGCCCACGTGATTTCCCCTGGGGGCCCAGGTTATTTCCCCTGGGGGCCCACGTGATTTCCCCGTGGGGCCCACGTGATTTCCCTGGGGGCCCACGTGATTTCCCCGTGGGGCCCACGTGATTTCCGGGTAGGGCCCACGTGATTTCCGGGTGGGGCCCACGTGATTTCCCCGTGGGGCCCACGTGATTTCCCCGTAGGGCCCACGTGATTTCCGGGTGGGGCCCACGTGATTTCCCCGTGAGGCAAACGTGATTTCCGGGTGGGGCCCACGTGATTTCCCCGTGGGGTCCACGTGATTTCCCCGTGGGGCCCACGTGATTTCCTCTGGGGGCCCACGTGATTTCCCCGTGGGGCCCACGTGATTTCCCCTGGTGGCCCACGTGATTTTCCCGTGGGGCCCACGTGATTTCCGGGTGGGGCCCACGTGATTTCCCCTGGGGGCCCACGTGATTTCCGCTGGGGGCCCACGTGATTTCCCCGTGGGGCCCACGTGATTTCCCCGTGGGGCCACGTGATTTTCCCGTGGTGCCCACGTGATTTCCCCTGGGGGCCCACGTGATTTCCCCGTGGGGCCCACGTGAATTCCCCGTGGGGCCCACGTGATTTCCCCGTGGGGTCCACGTGATTTCAACTGAGGGCCCACGTGATTTCCCCGTGGGGCCCACGTGATTTCCCCTGGGGCCCACGTGATTTCCGCTGGGGGCCCACGTGATTTCCCCTGGGGGCACACGTGATTTCCCCGTTGGGCCCACGTGATTTCCGGGTGGGGCCCACGTGATTTCCCCGTGGGGCCCACGTGATTTCCCCAGGGGGCCCACGTGATTTCCCCTGGGGGCACACGTGATTTCCCCGTGGGGCCCACGTGATTTCCGGGTGGGGCCCACGTGATTTCCCCGTGGGGCCCACGTGATTTCCCCGTGGGGCCCACGTGATTTCCCCGTGGAGCCCACGTGATTTCCCCTGAGGGCCCACGTGATTTCCCCGTGGGGCCCACGTGATTTCCCCTGGGGTTCCTCGTGATTTCCCCTGGGGGCTCTCGTGATTTCCCCGTGGGGCCCACGTGATTTCCCCTGCGGGCCCACGTGATTTCCCAAGGGGGCCCACGTGATTTCCCCTGGGGGCCCACGTGATTTCCCCGTGGGGCACACCTGATTTCCCCGTGGGGCCCACGTAATTACCGGGTGGGGCTCACGTGATTTCCGGGTGGCGCCCACGTGATTTCCCCGTGGGGCCCACATGATTTCCGGGTGGGGCCCACGTGATTTCCCCCGGGGGCCCACGTGATTTCCCCCTGGGGCCCACGTGATTTCCCCGTGTGGCCCACGTGATTTCCCCTGGGGGCCCCCGTGTTTTTCCCGTGGGGCCCACGTGATTTCCCCTGGGGGCCCACGTTATTTCCCCTGAGGGACCACGTGATTTCCCCTGGGGGCCCAGGTGATTTCCCCGAGGGGCCCACGTGATTTCCCCTGGGGGCCCACGTGATTTCACCTGGGGGCCCACGTGATTTCCGGGTGGGGCCCTCGTGATTTCCCCGTGGGGCCCACGTGATTTCCCCTGGGGGCCCTCGTGATTTCCCCGTGGGGCCCACGTGATTTCCCCGTGGGGCCCACGTGATTTCCCCTGGGGGCCCACGTGATTTCCCCGTTGGGCCCACGTGATTTCCCCTGGGGGCCCACGTGATTTCCCCTGGGGGCCCACGTGATTTCCCCGTTGGGCCCACGTGATTTCCCCTGGGGGCCCACGTGATTTCCCCTGGGGGCCCACGTGATTTCCCCGTGGGGCCCACGTGATTCCCCTGTGGGGCCCACGTGATTTCCCCGTTGGTCCCACGTGATTTCCCCTGGGGGCCCACGTGATTTCCCCGTGGGGCCCACGTGTATTCCCCGTGGGGCCCACGTGATTTCCCCGTGGGGTCCACGTGATTTCAACTGAGGGCCCGCGTGATTTCCCCGTGGGGCCCACGTGATTTCCCCTGGGGCCCACGTGATTTCCGCTGGGGGCCCACGTGATTTCCCCTGGGGGCCCACGTGATTTCCCCGTGGGGCCCACGTGATTTCCCCAGGGGGCCCACGTGATTTCCCCTGGGGGCACACGTCATTTCCCCGTGGGGCCCACGTGATTTCCGGGTGGGGCCCCCGTGATTTCCCCGGGGGGCCCACGTGATTTCCCCGTGGGGCCAACGTGATTTCCCCGTGGAGCCCACGTGATTTCCCCTGAGGGCCCACGTGATTTCCCCGTGGGGCCCACGTGATTTCCCCTGGGGTCCCACGTGATTTCCCCTGGGGGCTCTCGTGATTTCCCCGTGGGGCCCACGTGATTTCCCCTGCGGGCCCACGTGATTTCCCCAGGGGGCCCACGTGATTTCCCCTGGGTGCCCACGTGATTTCCCCGTGGGGCCCACCTGATTTCCCCGTGGGACCCACGTAATTTCCGGGTGGGGCTCACGTGATTTCCGGGTGGCGCCCACGTGATTTCCCCGTGGGGCCCACCTGATTTCCGGGTGGGGCCCACGTGATTTCCCCCGGGGGCCCACGTGATTTCCCACTGGGGCCCACGTGATTTCCCCCGGGGGCCCACGTGATTTCCCACTGGGGCCCACGTGATTTCCCCTTGGGGCCCACGTGATTTCCGGGTGGGGCCCACGTGATTTCCCTGTGGGGCCCACGTGATTTCCGGGTGGGGCCCACGTGATTTCCCCGTGGGGCCCACGTGATTTCCGGGTGGGGCCCACGTGATTTCCCCGTGGGGCCCACGTGATTTCCCCGTGTGGCCCACGTGATTTCCCCTGGGGGCCCCCGTGTTTTTCCCGTGGGGCCCACGTGATTTCCCCTGGGGGCCCACGTTATTTCCCCTGAGGGGCCACGTGATTTCCCCGTGGGGCCCACGTGATTTCCCCTGGGGGCCAACGTGATTTCCCCTGGGGGCCCACGTGATTTCACCTGGGGGCCCACGTGATTTCCGGGTGGGGCCCTCGTGATGTCCCCGTGGGGCCCACGTGATTTCCCCTGGGGGCCCACGTGATTTCCCCTGGGGGCCCACGGGATTTCCCCGTGGGGCCCACGTCTTTTCCCCTGAGGGCCCACGTCATTTCCCCGTGGGGCCCACGTGATTTCCCCTGGGGGCACACGTGATTTCCCCGTGGGGCCCACGTGATTTCCGGGTGGGGCCTCGTGATTTCCGGGTGGGGCCCACGTGATTTCCCCGTGGGGCCCACGTGATTTCCCCGTGGGGCCCACGTGATTTCCCCGTGGGGCCCACGTGATTTCCCCAGGGGGCCCACGTGATTTCCCCTCGGGGCCCACGTGACTTCCCCGTGTTGCCCACGTGATTTCCCCTGGGGGCCCACGTGATTTCCCCGTGGGGCCCACGTGATTTCCAGGTGGGTCCCACGTGATTTCCCCGTGGGGCCCACGTGATTTCCGGGTGGGGGCCACGTGATTTCCACTGGGGGCCCACGTGATTTCCCCGTGGGGCCCACGTGATTTCCCCTCGGGGCCCACGTGATTTCCCCGTGGGGCCCACGTGATTTCCCCGTGGGGCCCACCTGATTTCCGGGTGGGGCCCATGTGATTTCCGGGTGGGGCCGAAGTGATTTCCTTTGGGCCCCACGTGCTTCCCCTGGGGGCCCACGTGATTTCCCCGTGGGGCCCACGTGATATCCCTTGGGGGCCCACGTGATTTCCCCTGGGGGCCCACGTGATTTCCCCTGGGGGCCCACGTGATTTCCCCGTGGGGCCCACGTGATTTCACCTGGGGGCCCACGTGATTTCCCCTGGGGGCCCACGTGATTTCCCCGTGGGGCCCACGTGATTTCCGGGTGGGGCCCACGTGATTTCCCCGTGGGGCCCACGTGATTTCAGGGTGGGGCCCACGTGATTTTCACGTGGGGCCCACGTGGTTTCCCCGTGGGGCCCACGTGATTTCCCCGTGGGGCCCACATGATTTCCCCTGGGGGCCCACGTGATTTCCCCGTGGGGCCCACGTGATTTCCGGGTGGGGCCCACGTGATTTCCCCGTGGGGCCCTCGTGATTTCCGGGTGGGGCCCACGTGATTTCCCCGTGGGGCCCAAGTGATTTCCCCTGGGGGCCCACGTGATTTCCCCTGGGGGCCCAAGTGATTTCCCCGTGCGGCCCACGTGATTTCCGGGTGGGGCCCACGTGATTTCCCCGTGGGGCCCACGTGATTTCCGGGTGGGGCCCACGTGATTTCCCCGTGGGGCCCACGTGATTTCCCCGTGGGTCCCACGTGATTTCCGGGTGGGGCCCACGTGATTTCCCCTGGGGGCCCACGTGATTTCCCCGTGTGGCCCACGTGATTTCCCCATGGGGCCCACGTGATTTTCCCGTGGTGCCCACGTGATTTCCCCTGGGGGCCCACGTGATTTCCCCGTGGGGCCCACGTGAATTCCCCGTGGGGCCCACGTGATTTCCCCGTGGGGTCCACGTGATTTCAACTGAGGGCCCGCGTGATTTCCCCGTGGGGCCCACGTGATTTCCCCTGGGGCCCACGTGATTTCCGCTGGGGGCCCACGTGATTTCCCCTGGGGGCCCACGTGATTTCCCCGTGGGGCCCACGTGATTTCCCCAGGGGGCCCACGTGATTTCCCCTGGGGGCACACGTGATTTCCCGGTGGGGCCCACCTGATTTCCCCGTGGGGCCCACGTAATTTCCGGGTGGGGCTCACGTGATTTCCGGGTGGCGCCCACGTGATTTCCCCGTGGGGCCCACCTGATTTCCGGGTGGGGCCCACGTGATTTCCCCCGGGGGCCCACGTGATTTCCCCGTGGGGCCCACGTGATTTCAGGGTGGGGCCCACGTGATTTTCACGTGGGGCCCAAGTGGTTTCCCCGTGGGGCCCACGTGATTTCCCCGTGGGGCCCACATGATTTCCCCTGGGGGACCACGTGATTTCCCCGTGGGGCCCACGTGATTTCCGGGTGGGGCCCACGTGATTTCCCCGTGGGGCCCTCGTGATTTCCGGGTGGGGCCCACGTGATTTCCCCGTGGGGCCCAAGTGATTTCCCCTGAGGGCCCACGTGATTTCCCCTGGGGGCCCAAGTGATTTCCCGTGCGGCCCACGTGATTTCCGGGTGGGGCCCACGTGATTTCCCCGTGGGGCCCACGTGATTTCCGGGTGGGGCCCACGTGATTTCCCCGTGGGGCCCACGTGATTTCCCCGTGGGTCCCACGTGATTTCCGGGTGGGGCCCACGTGATTTCCCCTGGGGGCCCACGTGATTTCCCCGTGTGGCCCACGTGATTTCCCCATGGGGCCCACGTGATTTTCCCGTGGTGCCCACGTGATTTCCCCTGGGGGCCCACGTGATTTCCCCGTGGGGCCCACGTGAATTCCCCGTGGGGCCCACGTGATTTCCGGGTGGGGCCCACGTGATTTCCCCGTGGGGCCCACGTGATTTCCCCGTGGGGCCCACGTGATTTCCCCGTGGAGCCCACGTGATTTCCCCTGAGGGCCCACGTGATTTCCCCGTGGGGCCCACGTGATTTCCCCTGGGTCCCACGTGATTTCCCCTGGGGGCTCTCGTGATTTCCCCGTGGGGCCCACGTGATTTCCCCTGCGGGCCCACGTGATTTCCCCAGGGGGCCCACGTGATTTCCCCTGGGGGCCCACGTGATTTCCCCGTGGGGCCCACCTGATTTCCCCGTGGGGCCCACGTAATTTCCGGGTGGGGCTCACGTGATTTCCGGGTGTTGCCCACGTGATTTCCCCGTGGGGCCCACCTGATTTCCGGGTGGGGCCCACGTGATTTCCCCCGGGGGCCCACGTGATTTCCCCCTGGGGCCCACGTGATTTCCCCTTGGGGCCCACGTGATTTCCGGGTGGGGCCCACGTGATTTCCCCGTGGGGCCTACGTGATTTCTTCGTGGGGCCCACGTGATTTCCCTGTGGGGCCCACGTGATTTCCGGGTGGGGCCCACGTGATTTCCCCGTGGGGCCCACGTGATTTCCGGGTGGGGCCCACGTGATTTCCCCGTGGGGCCCACGTGATTTCCCCGTGTGGCCCACGTGATTTCCCCTGGGGGCCCCCGTGTTTTCCCCGTGGGGCCCACGTGATTTCCCCTGGGGGCCCACGTTATTTCCCCTGATGGGCCACGTGATTTCCCCGTGGGGCCCACGTGATTTCCCCTGGGGGCCCACGTGATTTCCCCTGGGTGCCCACGTGATTTCACCTGGGGGCCCTCGTGATTTCCGGGTGGGGCCCTCGTGATTTCCCCGTGGGGCCCACGTGATTTCCCCTGGGGGCCCACGTGATTTCCCCGTGGGGCCCACGTGATTTCCGGGTGGGGCCCACGTGATTTCCCCGTGGGGCCCACGTGATTTCCCCTGGGGGCCCACGTGATTTCCCCGTTGGGCCCACGTGATTTCCCCTGGGGGCCCACGTGATTTCCCCTGGGGGCCCACGTGATTTCCCCTGGGGGCCCATGTGATTTCCCCGAGGGGCCCACGTGATTTCCGGGTGGGGCCCACGTGATTTCCCCGTGGGGCCCACGTGATTTCCCCTGGGGGCCCACGTGATTTCCCCTGGGGGCCCACGTGATTTCCCCGTGGGGCCCACGTCTTTTCCCCTGAGGGCCCACGTCATTTCCCCGTGGGGCCCACGTGATTTCCCCGTGGGGCCCACGTGATTTCCCCGTGGAGCCCACGTGATTTCCCCTGAGGGCCCACGTGATTTCCCCGTGGGGCCCACGTGATTTCCCCTGGGGTCCCACGTGATTTCCCCTGGGGGCTCTCGTGATTTCCCCGTGGGGCCCACGTGATTTCCCCTGCGGGCCCACGTGATTTCCCCAGGGGGCCCATGTGATTTCCCCTGGGGGCCCACGTGATTTCCCGGTGGGGCCCACCTGATTTCCCCGTGGGGCCCACGTAATTTCCGGGTGGGGCTCACGTGATTTCCGGGTGGCGCCCACGTGATTTCCCCGTGGGGCCCACCTGATTTCCGGGTGGGGCCCACGTGATTTCCCCCGGGGGCCCACGTGATTTCCCCCTGGGGCCCACGAGATTTCCCCTTGGGGCCCACGTGATTTCCGGGTGGGGCCCACGTGATTTCCCCGTGGGGCCTACGTGATTTCCCCGTGGGGCCCACGTGATTTCCCTGTGGGGCCCACGTGATTTCCGGGTGGGGCCCACGTGATTTCCCCGTGGGGCCCACGTGATTTCCGGGTGGGGCCCACGTGATTTCCCCGTGGGGCCCACGTGATTTCCCCGTGTGGCCCACGTGATTTCCCCTGGGGGCCCCCTTTTTTTTCCCGTGGGGCCCACGTGATTTCCCCTGGGGGCCCACGTTATTTCCCCTGAGGGGCCACGTGATTTCCCCGTGGGGCCTACGTGATTTCCCCTGGGGGCCAACGTGATTTCCCCTGGGGGCCCACGTGATTTCACCTGGGGGCCCACGTGATTTCCGGGTGGGGCCCTCGTGATTTCCCCGTGGGGCCCACGTGATTTCCCCTGGGGGCCCACGTGATTTCCCCTGGGGGCCCACGTGATTTCCCCGTGGGGCCCACGTCTTTTCCCCTGAGGGCCCACGTCATTTCCCCGTGGGGCCCACGTGATTTCCCCTGGGGGCACACGTGATTTCCCCGTGGGGCCCACGTGATTTCCGGGTGGGGCCTCGTGATTTCCGGGTGGGGCCCACGTGATTTCCCCGTGGGGCCCACGTGATTTCCCCGTGGGGCCCACGTGATTTCCCCGTGGGGCCCACGTGATTTCCCCGTGGGGCCCACGTGACTTCCCCTCGGGGCCCACGTGACTTCCCCGTGGGGCCCACGTGATTTCCCCTGGGGGCCCACGTGATTTCCCCGTGGGGCCCACGTGATTTCCAGGTGGGTCCCACGTGATTTCCCCGTGGGGCCCACGTGATTTCCGGGTGGGGGCCACGTGATTTCCACTGGGGGCCCACGTGATTTCCCCGTGGGGCCCACGTGATTTCCCCTGGGGGCCCACGTGATTTCCCCGTGGGGCCCACGTGATTTCCCCGTGGGGCCCACCTGATTTCCGGGTGGGGCCCATGTGATTTCCGGGTGGGGCCGAAGTGATTTCCTTTGGGCCCCATGTGCTTCCCCTGGGGGCCCACGTGATTTCCCCGTGGGTCCCACGTGATATCCCCTGGGGGCCCACGTGATTTCCCCTGGGGGCCCACGTGATTTCCCCTGGGGGCCCACGTGATTTCCCCGTGGGGCCCACGTGATTTCACCTGGGGGCCCACGTGATTTCCCCTGGGGGCCCACGTGATTTCCCCGTGGGGCCCACGTGATTTCCGGGTGGGGCCCACGTGATTTCCCCGTGGGGCCCACGTGATTTCAGGGTGGGGCCCACGTGATTTTCACGTGGGGCCCACGTGGTTTCCCCGTGGGGCCCACGTGATTTCCCCGTGGGGCCCACATGATTTCCCCGTGGGGCCCACGTGATTTCCCCGTGGGGCCCACGTGATTTCCGGGTGGGGCCCACGTGATTTCCCCGTGGGGCCCACGTGATTTCCGGGTGGGGCCCACGTGATTTCCCCGTGGGGCCCAAGTGATTTCCCCTGAGGGCCCACGTGATTTCCCCTGGGGGCCCAAGTGATTTCCCCGTGCGGCCCACGTGATTTCCGGGTGGGGCCCACGTGATTTCCCCGTGGGGCCCACGTGATTTCCGGGTGGGGTCCACGGGATTTCCCCGTGGGGCCCACGTGATTTCCCCGTGGGTCCCACGTGATTTCCGGGTGGGGCCCACGTGATTTCCCCGTGGGGCCCACGTGATTTCCCCTGCGGGCCCACGTGAGTTCCCCAGGGGGCCCACGTGATTTCCCCTGGGGGCCCACGTGATTTCCCCGTGGGGCCCACCTGATTTCCCCGTGGGGCCCACGTAATTTCCGGGTGGGGCTCACGTGATTTCCGGGTGGCGCCCACGTGATTTCCCCGTGGGGCCCACCTGATTTCCGGGTGGGGCCCTCGTGATTTCCCCCGGGGGCCCACGTGATTTCCCCCTGGGGCCCACGTGATTTCCCCTTGGGACCCACGTGATTTCCGGGTGGGGCCCACGTGATTTCCCCGTGGGGCCCACGTGATTTCCCCTGGGGGCCCACGTGATTTCCCCTGGGGGCCCTCGTGATTTCCCCGTGGGGCCCACGTGATTTCCCCTGGGGGCCCACGTGATTTCCCCTGGGGGCCCACGTGATTTCCCCGTGGGGCCCACGTCTTTTCCCCTGAGGGCCCACGTCATTTCCCCGTGGGGCCCACATGATTTCCCCTGGGGGCACACGTGATTTCCCCGTGGGGCCCACGTGATTTCCGGGCGGGGCCTCGTGATTTCCGGGTGGGGCCCACGTGATTTCCCCGTGGGGCCCACGTGATTTCCCCGTGGGGCCCACGTGATTTCCCCGTGGGGCCCACGTGATTTCCCAAGGGGGCCCACGTGATTTCCCCTCGGGGCCCACGTGACTTCCCCGTGGGGCCCACGTGATTTCCCCTGGGGGCCCACGTGATTTCCCCGTGGGGCCCACGTGATTTCCAGGTGGGTCCCACGTGATTTCCCCGTGGGGCCCACGTGATTTCCGGGTGGGGGCCACGTGATTTCCACTGGGGGCCCACGTTATTTCCCCGTGGGGCCCACGTGATTTCCCCTGGGGGCCCACGTGATTTCCCGTGGGGCCCACGTGATTTCCCCGTGGGGCCCACCTGATTTCCGGGTGGGGCCCATGTGATTTCCGGGTGGGGCCGAAGTGATTTCCTTTGGGCCCCACGTGCTTCCCCTGGGGGCCCACGTGATTTCCCCGTGGGGCCCACGTGATATCCCCTGGGGGCCCACGTGATTTCCCCTGGGGGCCCACGTGATTTCCCCTGGGGGCCCACGTGATTTCCCCATGGGGCCCACGTGATTTCACCTGGGGGCCCACGTGATTTCCCCTGGGGGCCCACGTGATTTCCCAGTGGGGCCCACGTGATTTCCGGGTGGGGCCCACGTGATTTCCCCGTGGGGCCCACGTGATTTCAGGGTGGGGCCCACGTGATTTCCCCGTGGGGCCCACGTGATTTCCGGGTGGGGCCCACGTGATTTCCCCGTGGGGGCCCACGTGATTTCCCCTGGGGGCCCAAGTGATTTCCCCTGGGGGCCCAAGTGATTTCCCCGTGCGGCCCACGTGATTTCCGGGTGGGGCCCACGTGATTTCCCCGTGGGGCCCACGTGATTTCCCCGTGTGGCCCACGTGATTTCCCCTGGGGGCCCCCGTGTTTTTCCCGTGGGGCCCACGTGATTTCCCCTGGGGGCCCACGTTATTTCCCCTGAGGGGCCACGTGATTTCCCCGTGGGGCCCACGTGATTTCCCCTGGGGGCCAACGTGATTTCCCCTGGGGGCCCACGTGATTTCACCTGGGGGCCCACGTGATTTCCGGGTGGGGCCCTCGTGATTTCCCCGTGGGGCCCACGTGATTTCCCCTGGGGGCCCACGTGATTTCCCCTGGGGGCCCACGTGATTTCCCCGTGGGGCCCACGTCTTTTCCCCTGAGGGCCCACGTCATTTCCCCGTGGGGCCCACGTGATTTCCCCTGGGGGCACACGTGATTTCCCCGTGGGGCCCACGTGATTTCCGGGTGGGGCCTCGTGATTTCCCCGTGGGGCCCACGTGATTTCCCCGTGGGGCCCACGTGATTTCCCCGTGGGGCCCAAGTGATTTCCCCTGAGGGCCCACGTGATTTCCCCTGGGGGCCCAAGTGATTTCCCCGTGCGGCCCACGTGATTTCCGGGTGGGGCCCACGTGATTTCCCCGTGGGGCCCATGTGGTATCCGGGTGGGGCCCACGTGATTTCCCCGTGGGGCCCACGTGATTTCCCCGTGGGTCCCACGTGATTTCCGGGTGGGGCCCACGTGATTTCCCCTGGGGGCCCACGTGATTTCCCCGTGTGGCCCACGTGATTTCCCCATGGGGCCCACGTGATTTTCCCGTGGTGCCCACGTGATTTCCCCTGTGGGCCCACGTGATTTCCCCGTGGGGCCCACGTGAATTCCCCGTGGGGCCCACGTGATTTCCCCGTGGGGTCCACGTGATTTCAACTGAGGGCCCGCGTGATTTCCCCGTGGGGCCCACGTGATTTCCCCTGGGGCCCACGTGATTTCCGCTGGGGGCCCACGTGATTTCCCCTGGGGGCCCACGTGATTTCCCCGTGGGGCCCACGTGATTTCCCCAGGGGGCCCACGTGATTTCCCCTGGGGGCACACGTGATTTCCCCGTGGGGCCCACGTGATTTCCGGGTGGGGCCCACGTGATTTCCCCGTGGGGCCCACGTGATTTCCCCGTGGGGCCCACGTGATTTCCCCGTGGAGCCCACGTGATTTCCCCTGAGGGCCCACGTGATTTCCCCGTGGGGCCCACGTGATTTCCCCTGGGGTCCCACGTGATTTCCCCTGGGGGCTCTCGTGATTTCCCCGTGGGGCCCACGTGATTTCCCCTGCGGGCCCACGTGATTTCCCCAGGGGGCCCACGTGATTTCCCCTGGGGGCCCACGTGATTTCCCCGTGGGGCCCACCTGATTTCCCCGTGGGGCCCACGTAATTTCCGGGTGGGGCTCACGTGATTTCCGGGTGGCGCCCAAGTGATTTCCCCGTGGGGCCCACCTGATTTCCGGGTGGGGCCCACGTGATTTCCCCCGGGGGCCCACGTGATTTCCCCCTGGGGCCCACGTGATTTCCCCTTGGGGCCCACGTGATTTCCGGGTGGGGCCCACGTGATTTCCCCGTGGGGCCTACGTGATTTCTCCGTGGGGCCCACGTGATTTCCCTGTGGGGCCCACGTGATTTCCGGGTGGGGCCCACGTGATTTCCCCGTGGGGCCCACGTGATTTCCGGGTGGGGCCCACGTGATTTCCCCGTGGGGCCCACGTGATTTCCCCGTGTGGCCCACGTGATTTCCCCTGGGGGCCCCCGTGTTTTCCCCGTGGGGCCCACGTGATTTCCCCTGGGGGCCCACGTTATTTCCCCTGATGGGCCACGTGATTTCCCCGTGGGGCCCACGTGATTTCCCCTGGGGGCCCACGTGATTTCCCCTGTGGGCCCACGTGATTTCACCTGGGGGCCCACGTGATTTCCGGGTGGGGCCCTCGTGATTTCCCCGTGGGGCCCACGTGATTTCCCCTGGGGGCCCACGTGATTTCCCCGTGGGGCCCACGTGATTTCCGGGTGGGGCCCACGTGATTTCCCCGTGGGGCCCACGTGATTTCCCCTGGGGGCCCACGTGATTTCCCAGTTGGGCCCACGTGATTTCCCCTGGGGGCACACGTGATTTCCCCTGGGGGCCCACGTGATTTCCCCTGGGGGCCCAGGTGATTTCCCCGAGGGGCCCACGTGATTTCCACGTGGGGCCCACGTGATTTCCCCGTGGGGCCCACGTGATTTCCCCTGGGGGCCCACGTGATTTCCCCTGGGGGCCCACGTGATTTCCCCGTGGGGCCCACGTCTTTTCCCCTTAGGGCCCACGTCATTTCCCCGTGGGGCCCACGTGATTTCCCCGTGGGGCCCACGTGATTTCCCCGTGGGGCCCACGTGATTTCCCCGTGGATCCCACGTGATTTCCCCTGAGGGCCCACGTGATTTCCCCGTGGGGCCCACGTGATTTCCCCTGGGGTCCCACGTGATTTCCCCTGGGGGCTCTCGTGATTTCCCCGTGGGGCCCACGTGATTTCCCCTGCGGGCCCACGTGATTTCCCCAGGGGGCCCACGTGATTTCCCCTGGGGGCCCACGTGATTTCCCCGTGGGGCCCACCTGATTTCCCCGTGGGGCCCACGTAATTTCCGGGTGGGGCTCACGTGATTTCTGGGTGGCGCCCACGTGATTTCCCCGTGGGGCCCACCTGATTTCCGGGTGGGGCCCACGTGATTTCCCCCGGGGGCCCACGTGATTTCCCCCTGGGGCCCACGTGATTTCCCCTTGGGGCCCACGTGATTTCCGGGTGGGGCCCACGTGATTTCCCCGTGGGGCCTACGTGATTTCCCCGTGGGGCCCACGTGATTTCCCTGTGGGGCCCACGTGATTTCCGGGTGGGGCCCACGTGATTTCCCCGTGGGGCCCACGTGATTTCCGGGTGGGGCCCACGTGATTTCCCCGTGGGGCCCACGTGATTTCCCCGTGTGGCCCACGTGATTTCCCCTGGGGGCCCCCGTGTTTTTCCCGTGGGGCCCACGTGATTTCCCCTGGGGGCCCACGTTATTTCCCCTGAGGGGCCACGTGATTTCCCCGTGGGGCCCACGTGATTTCCCCTGGGGGCCAACGTGATTTCCCCTGGGGGCCCACGTGATTTCACCTGGGGGCCCACGTGATTTCCGGGTGGGGCCCTCGTGATTTCCCCGTGGGGCCCACGTGATTTCCCCTGGGGGCCCACGTGATTTCCCCTGGGGGCCCACGTGATTTCCCCGTGGGGCCCACGTCTTTTCCCCTGAGGGCCCACGTCATTTCCCCGTGGGGCCCACGTGATTTCCCCTGGGGGCACACGTGATTTCCCCGTGGGGCCCACGTGATTTCCGGGTGGGGCCTCGTGATTTCCGGGTGGGGCCCACGTGATTTCCCCGTGGGGCCCACGTGATTTCCCCGTGGGGCCCACGTGATTTCCCCGTGGGGCCCACGTGATGTCCCCAGGGGGCCCACGTGATTTCCCCTCGGGGCCCACGTGACTTCCCCGTGGGGCCCACGTGATTTCCCCTGGGGGCCCACGTGATTTCCCCGTGGGGCCCACGTGATTTCCAGGTGGGTCCCACGTGATTTCCCCGTGGGGCCCACGTGATTTCCGGGTGGGGGCCACGTGATTTCCACTGGGGGCCCACGTGATTTCCCCGTGGGGCCCACGTGATTTCCCCTGGGGGCCCACGTGATTTCCCCGTGGGGCCCACGTGATTTCCCCGTGGGGCCCACCTGATTTAAGGGTGGGGCCCATGTGATTTCCGGGTGGGGCCGAAGTGATTTCCTTTGGGCCCCACGTGCTTCCCCTGGGGGCCCACGTGATTTCCCCGTGGGGCCCACGTGATATCCCCTGGGGGCCCACGTGATTTCCCCTGGGGGCCCACGTGATTTCCCCTGGGGGCCCACGTGATTTCCCCGTGGGGCCCACGTGATTTCACCTGGGGGCCCACGTGATTTCCCCGTGGGGCCCACGTGATTTCCAGGTGGGGCCCACGTGATTTCCCCGTGGGGCCCACGTGATTTCAGGGTGGGGCCCACGTGATTTTCACGTGGGGCCCACGTGGTTTCCCCGTGGGGCCCACGTGATTTCCCCGTGGGGCCCACATGATTTCCCCTGGGGGCCCACGTGATTTCCCCGTGGGGCCCACGTGATTTCCGGGTGGGGCCCACGTGATTTCCCCGTGGGGCCCACGTGATTTCCGGGTGGGGCCCACGTGATTTCCCCGTGGGGCCCAAGTGATTTCCCCTGAGGGCCCACGTGATTTCCCCTGGGGGCCCAAGTGATTTCCCCGTGCGGCCCACGTGATTTCCGGGAGGGGCCCACGTGATTTCCCCGTGGGGCCCACGTGATTTCCGGGTGGGGCCCACGTGATTTCCCCGTGGGGCCCACGTGATTTCCCCGTGGGTCCCACGTGATTTCCGGGTGGGGCCCACGTGATTTCCCCTGGGGGCCCACGTGATTTCCCCGTGTGGCCCACGTGATTTCCCCATGGGGCCCACGTGATTTTCCCGTGGTGCCCACGTGATTTCCCCTGGGGGCCCACGTGATTTCCCCGTGGGGCCCACGTGAATTCCCCGTGGGGCCCACGTGATTTCCCCGTGGGGTCCACGTGATTTCAACTGAGGGCCAGCGTGATTTCCCCGTGGGGCCCACGTGATTTCCCCGTGGGGCCCACTTGATTTCCGCTGGGGGCCCACGTGATTTCCCCTGGGGGCCCACGTGATTTCCCCGTGGGGCCCACGTGATTTCCCCCGGGGGCCCACGTGATTTCCCCTGGGGGCACACGTGATTTCCCCGTGGGGCCCACGTGATTTCCGGGTGGGGGCCACGTGATTTCCACTGGGGGCCCACGTGATTTCCCCGTGTTGCCCACGTGATTTCCCCTGGGGGCCCACGTGATTTCCCCGTGGGGCCCACGTGATTTCCCCGTGGGGCCCACCTGATTTCCGGGTGGGGCCCATGTGATTTCCGGGTGGGGCCGACGTGATTTCCTCTGGGGCCCCACGTGATTTCCCCTGGGGGCCCACGTGATTTCCCCGTGGGGCCCACGTGATTTCCCCATGGGGCCCACGTGATTTCCCCAGGGGGCCCACGTGATTTCCCCTGGGGGCCCACGTTATTTCCCCGTGGGGCCCACGTGATTTCCCCTGGGGGCCCCGGTGATTTCCCCTGGGGGCCCACGTGATTTCCCCGTGGGGCCCACGTGATTTCCCCTGCAGGCCCACGTGATTTCCCCTGGGGGCCCACGTGATTTCCCCTGGGGGCGCACGTGATTTCCCCTGGGGGCCCACGTGATTTCGCCGTGGGGCCCACGTGATTTCCGGGTGGGGCCCACGTGATTTCCCCTGAGGTCCCACGTGATTTCCCCGTGGGGCCCACGTGATTTCCCCTGGGGGCCCACGTGATTTCCCCTGAGGGGCCACGTGATTTCCCCATGGGGCCCACGTGATTTCCCCTGGGGGCCCACGTGATTTCCCCGTGGGGCCCACTTGATTTCCCCGTGGGGCCCACGTGATTTCCGGGTGGGGCCCACGTGATTTCCCCTGAGGGCCCACGTGATTTCCCCGTGGGGCCCACGTGATTTCCCCTGGGGTCCCACGTGATTTCCCCTGGGGGCTCTCGAGATTTCCCCGTGGGGCCCACGTGATTTCCCCTGCGGGCCCACGTGATTTCCCCAGGGGGCCCACGTGATTTCCCCTGGGGGCCCACGTGATTTCCCCGTGGGGCCCACGTGATTTCCCCGTGGGGCCCACGTGATTTCCCCGTGGGTCCCACGTGATTTCCCCGTGGGGCCCACGTGATTTCCCCTGGGGACCCACGTGATTTCCCCTGGGGGCCGACGTGATTTCCCCGTGGGGCCCATGTGATTTCCCCGTGGGGCCCACGTGATTTCCCCGTGGGGCCCACGTGATTTCCCCTGGGGGCCCACGTGATTTCCCCGTGGGGCCCACGTGATTTCCCCGTTGGGCCCACGTGATTTCCCCTGGGGGCCCACGTGATTTCCCCTGGGGGCCCACGTGATTTCCCCGTGGGACCCACGTGATTTCCGGGTGGGGCCCACGTGATTTCCCCGTGGGGCCCACGTGATTTGCCCTGGGGGCCCACGTGATTTCCCCGTGGGGCCCACGTGATTTCAGGGTGGGGCCCACGTGATTTTCACGTGGGGCCCACGTGGTTTCCCCGTGGGGTCCACGTGATTTCCCCGTGGGGCCCACGTGATTTCCCCTGGGGGCCCACGTGATTTCCCCGTGGGGCCCACGTGATTTCCGGGTGGGGCCCACGTGATTTCCCCGTGGGGCCCAAGTGATTTCCCCTGAGGGCCCACGTGATTTCCCCTGGGGGCCCAAGAGATTTCCCCGTGCGGCCCACGTGATTTCCGGGTGGGGCCCACGTGATTTCCCCGGGGGGCCCACGTGATTTCCGGGTGGGGCCCACGTGATTTCCCCGTGGGGCCCACGTGATTTCCCCTGGGGGCTCACGTGATTTCCCCGTGGGGCCCACGTGATTTCCCCGTGGGGCCCACGTGATTTCCCCGTGGGTCCCACGTGATTTCCGGGTGGGGCCCACGTGATTTCCCCTGGGGGCCCACGTGATTTCCCCGTGTGGCCCACGTGATTTCCCCATGGGGCCCACGTGATTTTCCCGTGGTGCCCACGTGATTTCCCCTGGGGGCCCACGTGATTTCCCCGTGGGGCCCACGTGAATTCCCCGTGGGGCCCACGTGATTTCCCCGTGGGGTCCACGTGATTTCAACTGAGGGCCCACGTGATTTCCCCGTGGGGCCCACGTGATTTCCCCTGGGTCCCACGTGATTTCCGCTGGGGGCCCACGTGATTTCCCCTGGGGGCCCACGTGATTTCCCCGTGGGGCCCACGTGATTTCCCCAGGGGGCCCACGTGATTTCCCCTGGGGCCACACGTGATTTCCCCGTGGGGCCCACGTGATTTCCGGGTGGGGCCAACGTGATTTCCCCGTGGGGCCCACGTGATTTCCCCGTGGGGCCCACGTGATTTCCCCGTGGAGCCCACGTGATTTCCCCTGAGGGCCCACGTGATTTCCCCGTGGGGCCCACGTGATTTCCCCTGGGGTCCCACGTGATTTCCCCTGGGGGCTCACGTGATTTCCCCGTGGGGCCCACGTGATTTCCCCGTGGGGCCCACGTGATTTCCCCGTGGGTCCCACGTGATTTCCGGGTGGGGCCCACGTGATTTCACCTGGGGGCCCACGTGATTTCCGGGTGGGGCCCTCGTGATTTCCCCGTGGGGCCCACGTGATTTCCCCTGGGGGCTCACGTGATTTCCCCTGGGGGCCCACGTGATTTCCCCGTGGGGCCCACGTCTTTTCCCCTGAGGGCCCACGTCATTTCCCCGTGGGGCCCACGTGATTTCCCCTGGGGGCCCACGTGATTTCCCCGTGGGGCCCACGTGATTTCCCCAGGGGGCCCACGTGATTTCCCCTGGGGCCACACGTGATTTCCCCGTGGGGCCCACGTGATTTCCGGGTGGGGCCCACGTGATTTCCCCGTGGGGCCCACGTGATTTCCCCGTGGGGCCCACGTGATTTCCCCGTGGAGCCCACGTGCTTCCCCTGGGGGCCCACGTGATTTCCCCGTGGGGCCCACGTGATATCCCCTGGGGGCCCACGTGATTTCCCCTGGGGGCCCACGTGATTTCCCCTGGGGGCCCACGTGATTTCCCCATGGGGCCCACGTGATTTCACCTGGGGGCCCACGTGATTTCCCCTGGGGGCCCACGTGATTTCCCAGTGGGGCCCACGTGATTTCCGGGTGGGGCCCACGTGATTTCCCCGTGGGGCCCACGTGATTTCAGGGTGGGGCCCACGTGATTTTCACGTGGGGCCCACGTGGTTTCCCCGTGGGGCCCACGTGATTTCCCCGTGGGGCCCACGTGATTTCCCCTGGGCGCCCACGTGATTTCCCCTGGGGGCCCACGTGATTTCCCCGTGGGGCCCACGTGATTTCACCTGGGGGCCCACGTGATTTCCCCTGGGGGCCCACGTGATTTCCCCGTGGGGCCCACGTGATTTCCGGGTGGGGCCCACGTGATTTCCCCGTGGGGCCCACGTGATTTCCGGGTGGGGCCCACGTGATTTCCCCGTGGGGCCCAAGTGATTTCCCCTGAGGGCCCACGTGATTTCCCCTGGGGGCCCAAGTGATTTCCCCGTGCGGCCCACGTGATTTCCGGGTGGGGCCCACGTGATTTCCCCGTGGGGCCCATGTGATATCCGGGTGGGGCCCACGTGATTTCCCCGTGGGGCCCACGTGATTTCCCCGTGGGTCCCACGTGATTTCCCGGTGGGGCCCACGTGATTTCCCCTGGGGGCCCACGTGATTTCCCCGTGTGGCCCACGTGATTTCCCCATGGGGCCCACGTGATTTTCCCGTGGTGCCCACGTGATTTCCCCTGGGGGCCCACGTGATTTCCCCGTGGGGCCCACGTGAATTCCCCGTGGGGCCCACGTGATTTCCCCGTGGGGTCCACGTGATTTCAACTGAGGGCCCGCGTGATTTCCCCGTGGGGCCCACGTGATTTCCCCTGGGGCCCACGTGATTTCCGCTGGGGGCCCACGTGATTTCCCCTGGGGGCCCACGTGATTTCCCCGTGGGGCCCACGTGATTTCCCCAGGGGGCCCACGTGATTTCCCCTGGGGGCACACGTGATTTCCCCGTGGGGCCCACGTGATTTCCGGGTGGGGCCCACGTGATTTCCCCGTGGGGCCCACGTGATTTCCCCGTGGGGCCCACGTGATTTCCCCGTGGAGCCCACGTGATTTCCCCTGAGGGCCCACGTGATTTCCCCGTGGGGCCCACGTGATTTCCCCTGGGGTCCCACGTGATTTCCCCTGGGGGCTCTCGTGATTTCCCCGTTGGGCCCACGTGATTTCCCCTGGGGGCCCACGTGATTTCCCCAGGGGGCCCACGTGATTTCCCCTGGGGGCCCACGTGATTTCCCCGTGGGGCCCACCTGATTTCCCCGTGGGGCCCACGTAATTTCCGGGTGGGGCTCACGTGATTTCCGGGTGGCGCCCAAGTGATTTCCCCGTGGGGCCCACCTGATTTCCGGGTGGGGCCCACGTGATTTCCCCCGGGGGCCCACGTGATTTCCCCCTGGGGCCCACGTGATTTCCCCTTGGGGCCCACGTGATTTCCGGGTGGGGCCCACGTGATTTCCCCGTGGGGCCTACGTGATTTCTCCGTGGGGCCCACGTGATTTCCCTGTGGGGCCCACGTGATTTCCGGGTGGGGCCCACGTGATTTCCCCGTGGGGCCCACGTGATTTCCGGGTGGGGCCCACGTGATTTCCCCGTGGGGCCCACGTGATTTCCCCGTGTGGCCCACGTGATTTCCCCTGGGGGCCCCCGTGTTTTCCCCGTGGGGCCCACGTGATTTCCCCTGGGGGCCCACGTTATTTCCCCTGATGGGCCACGTGATTTCCCCGTGGGGCCCACGTGATTTCCCCTGGGGGCCCACGTGATTTCCCCTGGGGGCCCACGTGATTTCACCTGGGGGCCCACGTGATTTCCGGGTGGGGCCCTCGGGATTTCCCCGTGGGGCCCACGTGATTTCCCCTGGGGGCCCACGTGATTTCCCCGTGGGGCCCACGTGATTTCCGGGTGGGGCCCACGTGATTTCCCCGTGGGGCCCACGTGATTTCCCCTGGGGGCCCACGTGATTTCCCAGTTGGGCCCACGTGATTTCCCCTGGGGGCACACGTGATTTCCCCTGGGGGCCCACGTGATTTCCCCTGGGGGCCCAGGTGATTTCCCCGAGGGGCCCACGTGATTTCCACGGGTGGCCCACGTGATTTCCCCGTGGGGCCCACGTGATTTCCCCTGGGGGCCCACGTGATTTCCCCTGGGGGCCCACGTGATTTCCCCGTGGGGCCCACGTCTTTTCCCCTGAGGGCCCACGTCATTTCCCCGTGGGGCCCACGTGATTTCCCCGTGGGGCCCACGTGAGTTCCCCGTGGGGCCCACGTGATTTCCCCGTGGAGCCCACGTGATTTCCCCTGAGGGCCCACGTGATTTCCCCGTGGGGCCCACATGATTTCCCCTGGGGTCCCACGTGATTTCCCCTGGGGGCTCTCGTGATTTCCCCGTGGGGCCCACGTGATTTCCCCTGCGGGCCCACGTGATTTCCCCAGGGGGCCCACGTGATTTCCCCTGGGGGCCCACGTGATTTCCCCGTGGGGCCCACCTGATTTCCCCGTGGGGCCCACGTAATTTCCGGGTGGGGCTCACGTGATTTCTGGGTGGCGCCCACGTGATTTCCCCGTGGGGCCCACCTGATTTCCGGGTGGGGCCCACGTGATTTCCCCCGGGGGCCCACGTGATTTCCCCCTGGGGCCCACGTGATTTCCCCTTGGGGCCCACGTGATTTCCGGGTGGGGCCCACGTGATTTCCCCGTGGGGCCTACGTGATTTCTCCGTGGGGCCCACGTGATTTCCCTGTGGGGCCCACGTGATTTCCGGGTGGGGCCCACGTGATTTCCCCGTGGGGCCCACGTGATTTCCGGGTGGGGCCCACGTGATTTCCCCGTGGGGCCCACGTGATTTCCCCGTGTGGCCCACGTGATTTCCCCTGGGGGCCCCCGTGTTTTCCCCGTGGGGCCCACGTGATTTCCCCTGGGGGCCCACGTTATTTCCCCTGATGGGCCACGTGATTTCCCCGTGGGGCCCACGTGATTTCCCCTGGGGGCCCACGTGATTTCCCCTGGGGGCCCACGTGATTTCACCTGGGGGCCCACGTGATTTCCGGGTGGGGCCCTCGTGATATCCCCGTGGGGCCCACGTGATTTCCCCTGGGGGCCCACGTGATTTCCCCGTGGGGCCCACGTGATTTCCGGGTGGGGCCCACGTGATTTCCCCTTGGGGCCCACGTGATTTCCCCTGGGGGCCCACGTGATTTCCCAGTTGGGCCCACGTGATTTCCCCTGGGGGCACACGTGATTTCCCCTGGGGGCCCACGTGATTTCCCCTGGGGGCCCAGGTGATTTCCCCGAGGGGCCCACGTGATTTCCACGTGGGGCCCACGTGATTTCCCCGTGGGGCCCACGTGATTTCCCCTGGGGGCCCACGTGATTTCCCCTGGGGGCCCACGTGATTTCCCCGTGGGGCCCACGTCTTTTCCCCTGAGGGCCCACGTCATTTCCCCGTGGGGCCCACGTGATTTCCCCGTGGGGCCCACGTGATTTCCCCGTGGGGCCCACGTGATTTCCCCGTGGATCCCACGTGATTTCCCCTGAGGGCCCACGTGATTTCCCCGTGGGGCCCACATGATTTCCCCTGGGGTCCCACGTGATTTCCCCTGGGGGCTCTCGTGATTTCCCCGTGGGGCCCACGTGATTTCCCCTGCGGGCCCACGTGATTTCCCCAGGGGGCCCACGTGATTTCCCCTGGGGGCCCACGTGATTTCCCCGTGGGGCCCACCTGATTTCCCCGTGGGGCCCACGTAATTTCCGGGTGGGGCTCACGTGATTTCTGGGTGGCGCCCACGTGATTTCCCCGTGGGGCCCACCTGATTTCCGGGTGGGGCCCACGTGATTTCCCCCGGGGGCCCACGTGATTTCCCCCTGGGGCCCACGTGATTTCCCCTTGGGGCCCACGTGATTTCCGGGTGGGGCCCACGTGATTTCCCCGTGGGGCCCACGTGATTTCCCCTGGGGGCCAACGTGATTTCCCCTGGGGGCCCACGTGATTTCACCTGGAGGCCCACGTGATTTCCGGGTGGGGCCCTCGTGATTTCCCCGTGGGGCCCACGTGATTTCCCCTGGGGGCCCACGTGATTTCCCCTGGGGGCCCACGTGATTTCCCCGTGGGGCCCACGTCTTTTCCCCTGAGGGCCCACGTCATTTCCCCGTGGGGCCCACATGATTTCCCCTGGGGGCCCACGTGATTTCCCCGTGGGGCCCACGTGATTTCCGGGTGGGGCCTCGTGATTTCCGGGTGGGGCCCACGTGATTTCCCCGTGGGGCCCACGTGCTTTCCCCGTGGGGCCCACGTGATTTCCCCGTGGGGCCCACGTGAGTTCCCCAGGGGGCCCACGTGATTTCCCCTCGGGGCCCACGTGACTTCCCCGTGGGGCCCACGTGATTTCCCCTGGGGGCCCACGTGATTTCCCCGTGGGGCCCACGTGATTTCCAGGTGGGTCCCACGTGATTTCCCCGTGGGGCCCACGTGATTTCCGGGTGGGGGCCACGTGATTTCCACTGGGGGCCCACGTGATTTCCCCGTGGGGCCCACGTGATTTCCCCTGGGGGACCACGTGATTTCCCCGTGGGGCCCACGTGATTTCCCCGTGGGGCCCACCTGATTTAAGGGTGGGGCCCATGTGATTTCCGGGTGGGGCCGAAGTGATTTCCTTTGGGCCCCACGTGCTTCCCCTGGGGGCCCACGTGATTTCCCCGTGGGGCCCACGTGATATCCCCTGGGGGCCCACGTGATTTCCCCTGGGGGCCCACGTGATTTCCCCTGGGGGCCCACGTGATTTCCCCGTGGGGCCCACGTGATTTCACCTGGGGGCCCACGTGATTTCCCCGTGGGGCCCACGTGATTTCCAGGTGGGGCCCACGTGATTTCCCCGTGGGGCCCACGTGATTTCAGGGTGGGGCCCACGTGATTTTCACGTGGGGCCCACGTGGTTTCCCCGTGGGGCCCACGTGATTTCCCCGTGGGGCCCACATGATTTCCCCTGGGGGCCCACGTGATTTCCCCGTGGGGCCCACGTGATTTCCGGGTGGGGCCCACGTGATTTCCCCGTGGGGCCCACGTGATTTCCGGGTGGGGCCCACGTGATTTCCCCGTGGGGCCCAAGTGATTTCCCCTGAGGGCCCACGTGATTTCCCCGGGGGGCCCAAGTGATTTCCCCGTGCGGCCCACGTGATTTCCGGGAGGGGCCCACGTGATTTCCCCGTGGGGCCCACGTGATTTCCGGGTGGGGCCCACGTGATTTCCCCGTGGGGCCCACGTGATTTCCCCGTGGGTCCCACGTGATTTCCGGGTGGGGCCCACGTGATTTCCCCTGGGGGCCCACGTGATTTCCCCGTGTGGCCCACGTGATTTCCCCATGGGGCCCACGTGATTTTCCCGTGGTGCCCACGTGATTTCCCCTGGGGGCCCACGTGATTTCCCCGTGGGGCCCACGTGAATTCCCCGTGGGGCCCACGTGATTTCCCCGTGGGGTCCACGTGATTTCAACTGAGGGCCCACGTGATTTCCCAGTGGGGCCCACGTGATTTCCCCGTGGGGCCCACTTGATTTCCGCTGGGGGCCCACGTGATTTCCCCTGGGGGCCCACGTGATTTCCCCGTGGGGCCCACGTGATTTCCCCAGGGGGCCCACGTGATTTCCCCTGGGGGCACACGTGATTTCCCCGTGGGGCCCACGTGATTTCCGGGTGGGGCCCACGTGATTTCCCCGTGGGGCCCACGTGATTTCCCCGTGGGGCCCACGTGATTTCCCCGTGGAGCCCACGTGATTTCCCCTGAGGGCCCACGTGATTTCCCCGTGGGGCCCACGTGATTTCCCCTGGGGTCCCACGTGATTTCCCCTGGGGGCTCTCGTGATTTCCCCGTTGGGCCCACGTGATTTCCCCCGGGGGCCCACGTGATTTCCCCAGGGGGCCCACGTGATTTCCCCTGGGGGCCCACGTGATTTCCCCGTGGGGCCCACCTGATTTCCCCGTGGGGCCCACGTAATTTCCGGGTGGGGCTCACGTGATTTCCGGGTGGCGCCCACGTGATTTCCCCGTGGGGCCCACCTGATTTCCGGGTGGGGCCCACGTGATTTCCCCCGGGGGCCCACGTGATTTCCCCCTGGGGCCCACGTGATTTCCCCTTGGGGCCCATGTGATTTCCGGGTGGGGCCCACGTGATTTCCCCGTGGGGCCTACGTGATTTCTCCGTGGGGCCCACGTGATTTCCCTGTGGGGCCCACGTGATTTCCGGGTGGGGCCCACGTGATTTCCCCGTGGTTCCCACGTGATTTCCGGGTGGGGCCCACGTGATTTCCCCGTGGGGCCCACGTTATTTCCCCGTGTGGCCCACGTGATTTCCCCTGGGGGCCCCCGTGTTTTCCCCGTGGGGCCCACGTGATTTCCCCTGGGGGCCCACGTTATTTCCCCTGATGGGCCACGTGATTTCCCCGTGGGGCCCACGTGATTTCCCCTGGGGGCCCACGTGATTTCCCCTGGGGGCCCACATGATTTCACCTGGGGGCCCACGTGATTTCCGGGTGGGGCCCTCGTGATTTCCCCGTGGGGCCCACGTGATTTCCCCTGGGGGCCCACGTGATTTCCCCGTGGGGCCCGCGTGATTTCCGGGTGGGGCCCACGTGATTTCCCCGTGGGGCCCACGTGATTTCCCCTGGGGGCCCACGTGATTTCCCCGTTGGGCCCACGTGATTTCCCCTGGGGGCCCACGTGATTTCCCCTGGGGTCCCACGTGATTTCCCCTGGGGGCCCAGGTGATTTCCCCGAGGGGCCCACGTGATTTCCGGGTGGGGCCCACGTGATTTCCCCTGGGGGCCCACGTGATTTCCACTGGGGGCCCACGTGATTTCCCCGTGGGGCCCACGTCTTTTCCCCTGAGGGCCCACGTCATTTCCCCGTGGGGCCCACGTGATTTCCCCTGGGGGCACACGTGATTTCCCCGTGGGGCCCACGTGATTTCCGGGTGGGGCCTCGTGATTTCCGGGTGGGGCCCACGTGATTTCCCCGTGGGGACCACGTGATTTCCTCGTGGGGCCCACGTGATTTCCCCAGGGGGCCCACGTGATTTCCCCTCGGGGCCCACGTGACTTCCCCGTGGGGCCCACGTGATTTCCCCTGGGGGCCCACGTGATTTCCCCGTGGGGCCCACGTGATTTCCAGGTGGGTCCCACGTGATTTCCCCGTGGGGCCCACGTGATTTCCGGGTGGGGGCCACGTGATTTCCACTGGGGGCCCACGTGATTTCCCCGTGTTGCCCACGTGATTTCCCCTGGGGGCCCACGTGATTTCCCCGTGGGGCCCACGTGATTTCCCCGTGGGGCCCACCTGATTTCCGGGTGGGGCCCATGTGATTTCCGGGTGGGGCCGACGTGATTTCCTCTGGGGCCCCACGTGATTTCCCCTGGGGGCCCACGTGATTTCCCCGTGGGGCCCACGTGATTTCCCCATGGGGCCCACGTGATTTCCCCAGGGGGCCCACGTGATTTCCCCTGGGGGCCCACGTTATTTCCCCGTGGGGCCCACGTGATTTCCCCTGGGGGCCCCGGTGATTTCCCCTTGGGGCCCACGTGATTTCCCCGTGGGGCCCACGTGATTTCCCCTGCAGGCCCACGTGATTTCCCCTGGGGGCCCACGTGATTTCCCCTGAGGGCGCACGTGATTTCCCCTGGGGGCCCACGTGATTTCCCCGTGGGGCCCACGTGATTTCCGGGTGGGGCCCACGTGATTTCCCCTGAGGTCCCACGTGATTTCCCCGTGGGGCCCACGCGATTTCCCCTCGGGGCCCACGTGATTTCCCCGTGGGGCCCACGTGATTGCCCCTGGGGGCACACGTGATTTCCCCGTGGGGCCCACGTGATTTCCGGGTGGGGCCTCGTGATTTCCGGGTGGGGCCCACGTGATTTCCCCATGGGGCCCACGTGATTTCCCCGTGGGGCCCACGTGATTTCCCCGTGGGGCCCACGTGATTTCCCCAGGGGGCCCACGTGATTTCCCCTCGGGGCCCACGTGACTTCCCCGTGGGGCCCACGTGATTTCCCCTGCGGGCCCACGTGATTTCCCCGTGGGGCCCACGTGATTTCCAGGTGGGTCCCACGTGATTTCCCCGTGGGGCCCACGTGATTTCCGGGTGGGGGCCACGTGATTTCCACTGGGGGCCCACGTGATTTCCCCGTGGGGCCCACGTGATTTCCCCTGGGGGCCCACGTGATTTCCCCGTGGGGCCCACGTGATTTCCCCGTGGGGCCCACCTGATTTAAGGGTGGGGCCCATGTGATTTCCGGGTGGGGCCGAAGTGATTTCCTTTGGGCCCCACGTGCTTCCCCTGGGGGCCCACGTGATTTCCCCGTGGGGCCCACGTGATATCCCCTGGGGGCCCACGTGATTTCCCCTGGGGGCCCACGTGATTTCCCCTGGGGGCCCACGTGGTTTCCCCGTGGGGCCCACGTGATTTCACCTGGGGGCCCACGTGATTTCCCCGTGGGGCCCACGTGATTTCCAGGTGGGGCCCACGTGATTTCCCCGTGGGGCCCACGTGATTTCAGGGTGGGGCCCACGTGATTTTCACGTGGGGCCCACGTGGTTTCCCCATGGGGCCCACGTGATTTCCCCGTGGGGCCCACATGATTTCCCCTGGGGGCCCACGTGATTTCCCCGTGGGGCCCACGTGATTTCCGGGTGGGGCCCACGTGATTTCCCCGTGGGGCCCACGTGATTTCCCCTGGGGGCCCAAGTGATTTCCCCGTGCGGCCCACGTGATTTCCGGGTGGGGCCCACGTGATTTCCCCGTGGGGCCCACGTGATTTCCGGGTGGGGCCCACGTGATTTCCCCGTGGGGCCCACGTGATTTCCCCGTGGGTCCGACGTGATTTCCGGGTGGGGCCCACGTGATTTCCCCTGGGGGCCCACGTGATTTCCCCGTGTGGCCCACGTGATTTCCCCATGGGGCCCACGTGATTTTCCCGTGGTGCCCACGTGATTTCCCCTGGGGGCCCACGTGATTTCCCCGTGGGGCCCACGTGAATTCCCCGTGGGGCCCACGTGATTTCCCCGTGGGGTCCACGTGATTTCCCCGTGGAGCCCACGTGATTTCCCCTGAGGGCCCACGTGATTTCCCCGTGGGGCCTACGTGATTTCTCCGTGGGGCCCACGTGATTTCCCCGTGGTTCCCACGTGATTTCCGGGTGGGGCCCACGTGATTTCCCCGTGGGGCCCACGTGATTTCCCCGTGTGGCCCACGTGATTTCCCCTGGGGGCCCCCGTGTTTTCCCCGTGGGGCCCACGTGATTTCCCCTGGGGGCCCACGTTATTTCCCCTGATGGGCCACGTGATTTCCCCGTGGGGCCCACGTGATTTCCCCTGGGGGCCCACGTGATTTCCCCTGGGGGCCCACGTGATTTCACCTGGGGGCCCACGTGATTTCCGGGTGGGGCCCTCGTGATTTCCCCGTGGGGCCCACGTGATTTCCCCTGGGGGCCCACGTGATTTCCCCGTGGGGCCCACGTGATTTCCGGGTGGGGCCCACGTGATTTCCCCGTGGGGCCCACGTGATTTCCCCTGGGGGCCCACGTGATTTCCCCGTTGGGCCCACGTGATTTCCCCTGGGGGCCCACGTGATTTCCCCTGGGGGCCCACGTGATTTCCCCTGGGGGCCCAGGTGATTTCCCCGAGGGGCCCACGTGATTTCCGGGTGGGGCCCACGTGATTTCCCCTGGGGGCCCACGTGATTTCCCCTGGGGGCTCTCGTGATTTCCCCGTGGGGCCCACGTGATTTCCCCTGCGGGCCCACGTGATTTCCCCAGGGGGCCCACGTGATTTCCCCTGGGGGCCCACGTGATTTCCCCGTGGGGCCCACCTGATTTCCCCGTGGGGCCCACGTAATTTCCGGGTGGGGCTCACGTGATTTCTGGGTGGCGCCCACGTGATTTCCCCGTGGGGCCCACCTGATTTCCGGGTGGGGCCCACGTGATTTCCCCCGGGGGCCCACGTGATTTCCCCCTGGGGCCCACGTGATTTCCCGTGGGGCCCACGTGATTTCCGGGTGGGGCCCACGTGATTTCCCCGTGGGGCCTACGTGATTTCTCCGTGGGGCCCACGTGATTTCCCTGTGGGGCCCACGTGATTTCCGGGTGGGGCCCACGTGATTTCCCCGTGGGGCCCACGTGATTTCCCCGTGTGGCCCACGTGATTTCCCCTGGGGGCCCCCGTGTTTTTCCCGTGGGGCCCAGGTGATTTCCCCTGGGGGCCCACGTTATTTCCCCTGAGGGGCCACGTGATTTCCCCGTGGGGCCCACGTGATTTCCCCTGGGGGCCCACGTGATTTCCCCGTGGGGCCCACGTGATTTCCAGGTGGGTCCCACGTGATTTCCCCGTGGGGCCCACGTGATTTCCGGGTGGGGGCCACGTGATTTCCACTGGGGGCCCACGTGATTTCCCCGTGGGTCCCACGTGATTTCCCCTGGGGGCCCACGTGATTTCCCCGTGGGGCCCACGTGATTTCCCCGTGGGGCCCACCTGATTTCCGGGTGGGGCCCATGTGATTTCCGGGTGGGGCCGAAGTGATTTCCTTTGGGCCCCATGTGCTTCCCCTGGGGGCCCACGTGATTTCCCCGTGGGTCCCACGTGATATCCCCTGGGGGCCCACGTGATTTCCCCTGGGGGCCCACGTGATTTCCCCTGGGGGCCCACGTGATTTCCCCGTGGGGCCCACGTGATTTCACCTGGGGGCCCACGTGATTTCCCCTGGGGGCCCACGTGATTTCCCCGTGGGGCCCACGTGATTTCCGGGTGGGGCCCACGTGATGTCCCCGTGGGGCCCACGTGATTTCAGGGTGGGGCCCACGTGATTTTCACGTGGGGCCCACGTGGTTTCCCCGTGGGGCCCACGTGATTTCCCCGTGGGGCCCACATGATTTCCCCGTGGGGCCCACGTGATTTCCCCGTGGGGCCCACATGATTTCCCCTGGGGGCCCACGTGATTTCCCCGTGGGGCCCACGTGATTTCCGGGTGGGGCCTCGTGATTTCCGGGTGGGGCCCACGTGATTTCCCCGTGGGGCCCACGTGATTTCCCCGTGGGGCCCACGTGATGTCCCCGTGGGGCCCACGTGATTTCCCCAGGGGGCCCACGTGATTTCCCCTCGGGGCCCACGTGACTTCCCCGTGGGGCCCACGTGATTTCCCCTGGGGGCCCACGTGATTTCCCCGTGGGGCCCACGTGATTTCCAGGTGGGTCCCACGTGATTTCCCCGTGGGGCCCACGTGATTTCCGGGTGGGGGCCACGTGATTTCCACTGGGGGCCCACGTGATTTCCCCGTGGGGCCCACGTGATTTCCCCTGGGGGCCCACGTGATTTCCCCGTGGGGCCCACGTGATTTCCCCGTGGGGCCCACCTGATTTAAGGGTGGGGCCCATGTGATTTCCGGGTGGGGCCGAAGTGATTTCCTTTGGGCCCCACGTGCTTCCCCTGGGGGCCCACGTGATTTCCCCGTGGGGCCCACGTGATATCCCCTGGGGGCCCACGTGATTTCCCCTGGGGGGCCACGTGATTTCCCCTGGGGGCCCACGTGATTTCCCCGTGGGGCCCACGTGATTTCACCTGGGGGCCCACGTGATTTCCCCGTGGGGCCCACGTGATTTCCAGGTGGGGCCCACGTGATTTCCCCGTGGGGCCCACGTGATTTCAGGGTGGGGCCCACGTGATTTTCACGTGGGGCCCACGTGGTTTCCCCGTGGGGCCCACGTGATTTCCCCGTGGGGCCCACATGATTTCCCCTGGGGGCCCACGTGATTTCCCCGTGGGGCCCACGTGATTTCCGGGTGGGGCCCACGTGATTTCCCCGTGGGGCCCACGTGATTTCCGGGTGGGGCCCACGTGATTTCCCCGTGGGGCCCAAGTGATTTCCCCTGAGGGCCCACGTGATTTCCCCTGGGGGCCCAAGTGATTTCCCCGTGCGGCCCACGTGATTTCCGGGAGGGGCCCACGTGATTTCCCCGTGGGGCCCACGTGATTTCCGGGTGGGGCCCACGTGATTTCCCCGTGGGGCCCACGTGATTTCCCCGTGGGTCCCACGTGATTTCCGGGTGGGGCCCACGTGATTTCCCCTGGGGGCCCACGTGATTTCCCCGTGTGGCCCACGTGATTTCCCCATGGGGCCCACGTGATTTTCCCGTGGTGCCCACGTGATTTCCCCTGGGGGCCCACGTGATTTCCCCGTGGGGCCCACGTGAATTCCCCGTGGGGCCCACGTGATTTCCCCGTGGGGTCCACGTGATTTCAACTGAGGGCCCACGTGATTTCCCAGTGGGGCCCACGTGATTTCCCCGTGGGGCCCACTTGATTTCCGCTGGGGGCCCACGTGATTTCCCCTGGGGGCCCACGTGATTTCCCCGTGGGGCCCACGTGATTTCCCCAGGGGGCCCACGTGATTTCCCCTGGGGGCACACGTGATTTCCCCGTGGGGCCCACGTGATTTCCGGGTGGGGCCCACGTGATTTCCCCGTGGGGCCCACGTGATTTCCCCGTGGGGCCCACGTGATTTCCCCGTGGAGCCCACGTGATTTCCCCTGAGGGCCCACGTGATTTCCCCGTGGGGCCCACGTGATTTCCCCTGGGGTCCCACGTGATTTCCCCTGGGGGCTCTCGTGATTTCCCCGTTGGGCCCACGTGATTTCCCCTGCGGGCCCACGTGATTTCCCCAGGGGGCCCACGTGATTTCCCCTGGGGGCCCACGTGATTTCCCCGTGGGGCCCACCTGATTTCCCCGTGGGGCCCACGTAATTTCCGGGTGGGGCTCACGTGATTTCCGGGTGGCGCCCACGTGATTTCCCCGTGGGGCCCACCTGATTTCCGGGTGGGGCCCACGTGATTTCCCCCGGGGGCCCACGTGATTTCCCCCTGGGGCCCACGTGATTTCCCCTTGGGGCCCATGTGATTTCCGGGTGGGGCCCACGTGATTTCCCCGTGGGGCCTACGTGATTTCTCCGTGGGGCCCACGTGATTTCCCTGTGGGGCCCACGTGATTTCCGGGTGGGGCCCACGTGATTTCCCCGTGGTTCCCACGTGATTTCCGGGTGGGGCCCACGTGATTTCCCCGTGGGGCCCACGTTATTTCCCCGTGTGGCCCACGTGATTTCCCCTGGGGGCCCCCGTGTTTTCCCCGTGGGGCCCACGTGATTTCCCCTGGGGGCCCACGTTATTTCCCCTGATGGGCCACGTGATTTCCCCGTGGGGCCCACGTGATTTCCCCTGGGGGCCCACGTGATTTCCCCTGGGGGCCCACATGATTTCACCTGGGGGCCCACGTGATTTCCGGGTGGGGCCCTCGTGATTTCCCCGTGGGGCCCACGTGATTTCCCCTGGGGGCCCACGTGATTTCCCCGTGGGGCCCGCGTGATTTCCGGGTGGGGCCCACGTGATTTCCCCGTGGGGCCCACGTGATTTCCCCTGGGGGCCCACGTGATTTCCCCGTTGGGCCCACGTGATTTCCCCTGGGGGCCCACGTGATTTCCCCTGGGGTCCCACGTGATTTCCCCTGGGGGCCCAGGTGATTTCCCCGAGGGGCCCACGTGATTTCCGGGTGGGGCCCACGTGATTTCCCCTGGGGGCCCACGTGATTTCCACTGGGGGCCCACGTGATTTCCCCGTGGGGCCCACGTCTTTTCCCCTGAGGGCCCACGTCATTTCCCCGTGGGGCCCACGTGATTTCCCCTGGGGGCACACGTGATTTCCCCGTGGGGCCCACGTGATTTCCGGGTGGGGCCTCGTGATTTCCGGGTGGGGCCCACGTGATTTCCCCGTGGGGACCACGTGATTTCCTCGTGGGGCCCACGTGATTTCCCCAGGGGGCCCACGTGATTTCCCCTCGGGGCCCACGTGACTTCCCCGTGGGGCCCACGTGATTTCCCCTGGGGGCCCACGTGATTTCCCCGTGGGGCCCACGTGATTTCCAGGTGGGTCCCACGTGATTTCCCCGTGGGGCCCACGTGATTTCCGGGTGGGGGCCACGTGATTTCCACTGGGGGCCCACGTGATTTCCCCGTGTTGCCCACGTGATTTCCCCTGGGGGCCCACGTGATTTCCCCGTGGGGCCCACGTGATTTCCCCGTGGGGCCCACCTGATTTCCGGGTGGGGCCCATGTGATTTCCGGGTGGGGCCGACGTGATTTCCTCTGGGGCCCCACGTGATTTCCCCTGGGGGCCCACGTGATTTCCCCGTGGGGCCCACGTGATTTCCCCATGGGGCCCACGTGATTTCCCCAGGGGGCCCACGTGATTTCCCCTGGGGGCCCACGTTATTTCCCCGTGGGGCCCACGTGATTTCCCCTGGGGGCCCCGGTGATTTCCCCTTGGGGCCCACGTGATTTCCCCGTGGGGCCCACGTGATTTCCCCTGCAGGCCCACGTGATTTCCCCTGGGGGCCCACGTGATTTCCCCTGAGGGCGCACGTGATTTCCCCTGGGGGCCCACGTGATTTCCCCGTGGGGCCCACGTGATTTCCGGGTGGGGCCCACGTGATTTCCCCTGAGGTCCCACGTGATTTCCCCGTGGGGCCCACGCGATTTCCCCTCGGGGCCCACGTGATTTCCCCGTGGGGCCCACGTGATTTCCCCTGGGGGCACACGTGATTTCCCCGTGGGGCCCACGTGATTTCCGGGTGGGGCCTCGTGATTTCCGGGTGGGGCCCACGTGATTTCCCCATGGGGCCCACGTGATTTCCCCGTGGGGCCCACGTGATTTCCCCGTGGGGCCCACGTGATTTCCCCAGGGGGCCCACGTGATTTCCCCTCGGGGCCCACGTGACTTCCCCGTGGGGCCCACGTGATTTCCCCTGCGGGCCCACGTGATTTCCCCGTGGGGCCCACGTGATTTCCAGGTGGGTCCCACGTGATTTCCCCGTGGGGCCCACGTGATTTCCGGGTGGGGGCCACGTGATTTCCACTGGGGGCCCACGTGATTTCCCCGTGGGGCCCACGTGATTTCCCCTGGGGGCCCACGTGATTTCCCCGTGGGGCCCACGTGATTTCCCCGTGGGGCCCACCTGATTTAAGGGTGGGGCCCATGTGATTTCCGGGTGGGGCCGAAGTGATTTCCTTTGGGCCCCACGTGCTTCCCCTGGGGGCCCACGTGATTTCCCCGTGGGGCCCACGTGATATCCCCTGGGGGCCCACGTGATTTCCCCTGGGGGCCCACGTGATTTCCCCTGGGGGCCCACGTGATTTCCCCGTGGGGCCCACGTGATTTCACCTGGGGGCCCACGTGATTTCCCCGTGGGGCCCACGTGATTTCCAGGTGGGGCCCACGTGATTTCCCCGTGGGGCCCACGTGATTTCAGGGTGGGGCCCACGTGATTTTCACGTGGGGCCCACGTGGTTTCCCCATGGGGCCCACGTGATTTCCCCGTGGGGCCCACATGATTTCCCCTGGGGGCCCACGTGATTTCCCCGTGGGGCCCACGTGATTTCCGGGTGGGGCCCACGTGATTTCCCCGTGGGGCCCACGTGATTTCCCCTGGGGGCCCAAGTGATTTCCCCGTGCGGCCCACGTGATTTCCGGGTGGGGCCCACGTGATTTCCCCGTGGGGCCCACGTGATTTCCGGGTGGGGCCCACGTGATTTCCCCGTGGGGCCCACGTGATTTCCCCGTGGGTCCGACGTGATTTCCGGGTGGGGCCCACGTGATTTCCCCTGGGGGCCCACGTGATTTCCCCGTGTGGCCCACGTGATTTCCCCATGGGGCCCACGTGATTTTCCCGTGGTGCCCACGTGATTTCCCCTGGGGGCCCACGTGATTTCCCCGTGGGGCCCACGTGAATTCCCCGTGGGGCCCACGTGATTTCCCCGTGGGGTCCACGTGATTTCCCCGTGGAGCCCACGTGATTTCCCCTGAGGGCCCACGTGATTTCCCCGTGGGGCCTACGTGATTTCTCCGTGGGGCCCACGTGATTTCCCCGTGGTTCCCACGTGATTTCCGGGTGGGGCCCACGTGATTTCCCCGTGGGGCCCACGTGATTTCCCCGTGTGGCCCACGTGATTTCCCCTGGGGGCCCCCGTGTTTTCCCCGTGGGGCCCACGTGATTTCCCCTGGGGGCCCACGTTATTTCCCCTGATGGGCCACGTGATTTCCCCGTGGGGCCCACGTGATTTCCCCTGGGGGCCCACGTGATTTCCCCTGGGGGCCCACGTGATTTCACCTGGGGGCCCACGTGATTTCCGGGTGGGGCCCTCGTGATTTCCCCGTGGGGCCCACGTGATTTCCCCTGGGGGCCCACGTGATTTCCCCGTGGGGCCCACGTGATTTCCGGGTGGGGCCCACGTGATTTCCCCGTGGGGCCCACGTGATTTCCCCTGGGGGCCCACGTGATTTCCCCGTTGGGCCCACGTGATTTCCCCTGGGGGCCCACGTGATTTCCCCTGGGGGCCCACGTGATTTCCCCTGGGGGCCCAGGTGATTTCCCCGAGGGGCCCACGTGATTTCCCCGTGGGGCCCACGTGATTTCCCCTGGGGGCCCACGTGATTTCCCCTGGGGGCTCTCGTGATTTCCCCGTGGGGCCCACGTGATTTCCCCTGCGGGCCCACGTGATTTCCCCAGGGGGCCCACGTGATTTCCCCTGGGGGCCCACGTGATTTCCCCGTGGGGCCCACCTGATTTCCCCGTGGGGCCCACGTAATTTCCGGGTGGGGCTCACGTGATTTCTGGGTGGGGCCCACGTGATTTCCCCGTGGGGCCCACCTGATTTCCGGGTGGGGCCCACGTGATTTCCCCCGGGGGCCCACGTGATTTCCCCCTGGGGCCCACGTGATTTCCCGTGGGGCCCACGTGATTTCCGGGTGGGGCCCACGTGATTTCCCCGTGGGGCCTACGTGATTTCTCCGTGGGGCCCACGTGATTTCCCTGTGGGGCCCACGTGATTTCCGGGTGGGGCCCACGTGATTTCCCCGTGGGGCCCACGTGATTTCCCCGTGTGGCCCACGTGATTTCCCCTGGGGGCCCCCGTGTTTTTCCCGTGGGGCCCAGGTGATTTCCCCTGGGGGCCCACGTTATTTCCCCTGAGGGGCCACGTGATTTCCCCGTGGGGCCCACGTGATTTCCCCTGGGGGCCCACGTGATTTCCCCGTGGGGCCCACGTGATTTCCAGGTGGGTCCCACGTGATTTCCCCGTGGGGCCCACGTGATTTCCGGGTGGGGGCCACGTGATTTCCACTGGGGGCCCACGTGATTTCCCCGTGGGGCCCACGTGATTTCCCCTGGGGGCCCACGTGATGTCCCCGTGGGGCCCACGTGATTTCCCCGTGGGGCCCACCTGATTTCCGGGTGGGGCCCATGTGATTTCCGGGTGGGGCCGAAGTGATTTCCTTTGGGCCCCATGTGCTTCCCCTGGGGGCCCACGTGATTTCCCCGTGGGTCCCACGTGATATCCCCTGGGGGCCCACGTGATTTCCCCTGGGGGCCCACGTGATTTCCCCTGGGGGCCCACGTGATTTCCCCGTGGGGCCCACGTGATTTCACCTGGGGGCCCACGTGATTTCCCCTGGGGGCCCACGTGATTTCCCCGTGGGGCCCACGTGATTTCCGGGGGGGGCCCACGTGATTTCCCCGTGGGGCCCACGTGAGTTCAGGGTGGGGCCCACGTGATTTTCACGTGGGGCCCACGTGGTTTCCCCGTGGGGCCCACGTGATTTCCCCGTGGGGCCCACATGATTTCCCCGTGGGGCCCACGTGATTTCCCCGTGGGGCCCACGTGATTTCCGGGTGGGGCCCACGTGATGTCCCCGTGGGGCCCCCGTGATTTCCGGGTGGGGCCCACGTGATTTCCCCGTGGGGCCCAAGTGATTTCCCCTGAGGGCCCACGTGATTTCCCCTGGGGGCCCAAGTGATTTCCCCGTGCGGCCCACGTGATTTCCGGGTGGGGCCCACGTGATTTCCCCGTGGGGCCCACGTGATTTCCGGGTGGGGCCCACGTGATTTCCCCGTGGGGCCCACGTGATTTCCCCGTGGGTCCCACGTGATTTCCGGGTGGGGCCCACGTGATTTCCCCGTTGGGCCCACGTGATTTCCCCTGCGGGCCCACGTGATTTCCCCAGGGGGCCCACGTGATTTCCCCTGGGGGCCCACGTGATTTCCCCGTGGGGCCCACCTGATTTCCCCGTGGGGCCCACGTAATTTCCGGGTGGGGCTCACGTGATTTCCGGGTGGCGCCCACGTGATTTCCCCGTGGGGCCCACCTGATTTCCGGGTGGGGCCCTCGTGATTTCCCCCGGGGGCCCACGTGATTTCCCCCTGGGGCCCACGTGATTTCCCCTTGGGCCCCACGTGATTTCCCGGTGGGGCCCACGTGATTTCCCCGTGGGGCCCACGTGATTTCCCCTGGGGGCCCACGTGATTTCCCCTGGGGGCCCTCGTGATTTCCCCGTGGGGCCCACGTGATTTCCCCTGGGGGCCCACGTGATTTCCCCTGGGGGCCCACGTGATTTCCCCGTGGGGCCCACGTCTTTTCCCCTGAGGGCCCACGTCATTTCCCCGTGGGGCCCACATGATTTCCCCTGGGGGCACACGTGATTTCCCCGTGGGGCCCACGTGATTTCCGGGCGGGGCCTCGTGATTTCCGGGTGGGGCCCACGTGATTTCCCCGTGGGGCCCACGTGATTTCCCCGTGGGGCCCACGTGATTTCCCCGTGGGGCCCACGTGATTTCCCAAGGGGGCCCACGTGATTTCCCCTCGGGGCCCACGTGACTTCCCCGTGGGGCCCACGTGATTTCCCCTGGGGGCCCACGTGATTTCCCCGTGGGGCCCACGTGATTTCCAGGTGGGTCCCACGTGATTTCCCCGTGGGGCCCACGTGATTTCCGGGTGGGGGCCACGTGATTTCCACTGGGGGCCCACGTGATTTCCCCGTGGGTCCCACGTGATTTCCCCTGGGGGCCCACGTGATTTCCCGTGGGGCCCACGTGATTTCCCCGTGGGGCCCACCTGATTTCCGGGTGGGGCCCATGTGATTTCCGGGTGGGGCCGAAGTGATTTCCTTTGGGCCCCACGTGCTTCCCCTGGGGGCCCACGTGATTTCCCCGTGGGGCCCACGTGATATCCCCTGGGGGCCCACGTGATTTCCCCTGGGGGCCCACGTGATTTCCCCTGGGGGCCCACGTGATTTCCCCATGGGGCCCACGTGATTTCACCTGGGGGCCCACGTGATTTCCCCTGGGGGCCCACGTGATTTCCCAGTGGGGCCCACGTGATTTCCGGGTGGGGCCCACGTGATTTCCCCGTGGGGCCCACGTGATTTCAGGGTGGGGCCCACGTGATTTCCCCGTGGGGCCCACGTGATTTCCGGGTGGGGCCCACGTGATTTCCCCGTGGGGCCCAAGTGATTTCCCATGAGGGCCCACGTGATTTCCCCTGGGGGCCCAAGTGATTTCCCCGTGCGGCCCACGTGATTTCCGGGTGGGGCCCACGTGATTTCCCCGTGGGGCCCACGTGATTTCCCCGTGTGGCCCACGTGATTTCCCCTGGGGGCCCCCGTGTTTTTCCCGTGGGGCCCACGTGATTTCCCCTGGGGGCCCACGTTATTTCCCCTGAGGGGCCACGTGATTTCCCCGTGGGGCCCACGTGATTTCCCCTGGGGGCCAACGTGATTTCCCCTGGGGGCCCACGTGATTTCCCCTGGGGGCCCACGTGATTTCCCCGGTGGGGCCCACGTGATTTCCCCGTGGGGCCCACGTGATTTCCCCTGGGGGGCCCACGTGCTTTCCCCTGGGGGCCCACGTGATTTCCCCGTGGGGCCCACGTCTTTTCCCCTGAGGGCCCACGTCATTTCCCCGTGGGGCCCACGTGATTTCCCCTGGGGGCACACGTGATTTCCCCGTGGGGCCCACGTGATTTCCGGGTGGGGCCTCGTGATTTCCCCGTGGGGCCCACGTGATTTCCGGGTGGGGCCCACGTGATTTCCCCGTGGGGCCCAAGTGATTTCCCCTGAGGGCCCACGTGATTTCCCCTGGGGGCCCAAGTGATTTCCCCGTGCGGCCCACGTGATTTCCGGGTGGGGCCCACGTGATTTCCCCGTGGGGCCCATGTGGTATCCGGGTGGGGCCCACGTGATTTCCCCGTGGGGCCCACGTGATTTCCCCGTGGGTCCCACGTGATTTCCGGGTGGGGCCCACGTGATTTCCCCTGGGGGCCCACGTGATTTCCCCGTGTGGCCCACGTGATTTCCCCATGGGGCCCACGTGATTTTCCCGTGGTGCCCACGTGATTTCCCCTGTGGGCCCACGTGATTTCCCCGTGGGGCCCACGTGAATTCCCCGTGGGGCCCACGTGATTTCCCCGTGGGGTCCACGTGATTTCAACTGAGGGCCCGCGTGATTTCCCCGTGGGGCCCACGTGATTTCCCCTGGGGCCCACGTGATTTCCGCTGGGGGCCCACGTGATTTCCCCTGGGGGCCCACGTGATTTCCCCGTGGGGCCCACGTGATTTCCCCAGGGGGCCCACGTGATTTCCCCTGGGGGCACACGTGATTTCCCCGTGGGGCCCACGTGATTTCCGGGTGGGGCCCACGTGATTTCCCCGTGGGGCCCACGTGATTTCCCCGTGGGGCCCACGTGATTTCCCCGTGGAGCCCACGTGATTTCCCCTGAGGGCCCACGTGATTTCCCCGTGGGGCCCACGTGATTTCCCCTGGGGTCCCACGTGATTTCCCCTGGGGGCTCTCGTGATTTCCCCGTGGGGCCCACGTGATTTCCCCTGCGGGCCCACGTGATTTCCCCAGGGGGCCCACGTGATTTCCCCTGGGGGCCCACGTGATTTCCCCGTGGGGCCCACCTGATTTCCCCGTGGGGCCCACGTAATTTCCGGGTGGGGCTCACGTGATTTCCGGGTGGCGCCCAAGTGATTTCCCCGTGGGGCCCACCTGATTTCCGGGTGGGGCCCACGTGATTTCCCCCGGGGGCCCACGTGATTTCCCCCTGGGGCCCACGTGATTTCCCCTTGGGGCCCACGTGATTTCCGGGGGGGGCCCACGGGATTTCCCCGTGGGGCCTACGTGATTTCTCCGTGGGGCCCACGTGATTTCCCTGTGGGGCCCACGTGAGTTCCGGGTGGGGCCCACGTGATTTCCCCGTGGGGCCCACGTGAGTTCCGGGTGGGGCCCACGTGATTTCCCCGTGGGGCCCACGTGATTTCCCCGTGTGGCCCACGTGATTTCCCCTGGGGGCCCCCGTGTTTTCCCCGTGGGGCCCACGTGATTTCCCCTGGGGGCCCACGTTATTTCCCCTGATGGGCCACGTGATTTCCCCGTGGGGCCCACGTGATTTCCCCTGGGGGCCCACGTGATTTCCCCTGGGGGCCCACGTGATTTCACCTGGGGGCCCACGTGATTTCAGGGTGGGGCCCTCGTGATTTCCCCGTGGGGCCCACGTGATTTCCCCTGGGGGCCCACGTGATTTCCCCGTGGGGCCCACGTGATTTCCGGGTGGGGCCCACGTGATTTCCCCGTGGGGCCCACGTGATTTCCCCTGGGGGCCCACGTGATTTCCCAGTTGGGCCCACGTGATTTCCCCTGGGGGCACACGTGATTTCCCCTGGGGGCCCACGTGATTTCCCCTGGGGGCCCAGGTGATTTCCCCGAGGGGCCCACGTGATTTCCACGTGGGGCCCACGTGATTTCCCCGTGGGGCCCACGTGATTTCCCCTGGGGGCCCACGTGATTTCCCCTGGGGGCCCACGTGATTTCCCCGTGGGGCCCACGTCTTTTCCCCTTAGGGCCCACGTCATTTCCCCGTGGGGCCCACGTGATTTCCCCGTGGGGCCCACGTGATTTCCCCGTGGGGCCCACGTGATTTCCCCGTGGATCCCACGTGATTTCCCCTGAGGGCCCACGTGATTTCCCCGTGGGGCCCACGTGATTTCCCCTGGGGTCCCACGTGATTTCCCCTGGGGGCTCTCGTGATTTCCCCGTGGGGCCCACGTGATTTCCTCTGCGGGCCCACGTGATTTCCCCAGGGGGCCCACGTGATTTCCCCTGGGGGCCCACGTGATTTCCCCGTGGGGCCCACCTGATTTCCCCGTGGGGCCCACGTAATTTCCGGGTGGGGCTCACGTGATTTCTGGGTGGCGCCCACGTGATTTCCCCGTGGGGCCCACCTGATTTCCGGGTGGGGCCCACGTGATTTCCCCCGGGGGCCCTCGTGATTTCCCCCTGGGGCCCACGTGATTTCCCCTTGGGGCCCACGTGATTTCCGGGTGGGGCCCACGTGATTTCCCCGTGGGGCCTACGTGATTTCCCCGTGGGGCCCACGTGATTTCCCTGTGGGGCCCACGTGATTTCCGGGTGGGGCCCACGTGATTTCCCCGTGGGGCCCACGTGAGTTCCGGGTGGGGCCCACGTGAGTTCCCCGTGGGGCCCACGTGATTTCCCCGTGTGGCCCACGTGATTTCCCCTGGGGGCCCCCGTGTTTTTCCCGTGGGGCCCACGTGATTTCCCCTGGGGGCCCACGTTATTTCCCCTGAGGGGCCACGTGATTTCCCCGTGGGGCCCACGTGATTTCCCCTGGGGGCCAACGTGATTTCCCCTGGGGGCCCACGTGATTTCACCTGGGGGCCCACGTGATTTCCGGGTGGGGCCCTCGTGATTTCCCCGTGGGGCCCACGTGATTTCCCCTGGGGGCCCACGTGATTTCCCCTGGGGGCCCACGTGATTTCCCCGTGGGGCCCACGTCTTTTCCCCTGAGGGCCCACGTCATTTCCCCGTGGGGCCCACGTGATTTCCCCTGGGGGCACACGTGATTTCCCCGTGGGGCCCACGTGATTTCCGGGTGGGGCCTCGTGATTTCCGGGTGGGGCCCACGTGATTTCCCCGTGGGGCCCACGTGATTTCCCCGTGGGGCCCACGTGATTTCCCCGTGGGGCCCACGTGATTTCCCCAGGGGGCCCACGTGATTTCCCCTCGGGGCCCACGTGACTTCCCCGTGGGGCCCACGTGATTTCCCCTGGGGGCCCACGTGATTTCCCCGTGGGGCCCACGTGATTTCCAGGTGGGTCCCACGTGATTTCCCCGTGGGGCCCACGTGATTTCCGGGTGGGGGCCACGTGATTTCCACTGGGGGCCCACGTGATTTCCCCGTGGGGCCCACGTGATTTCCCCTGGGGGCCCACGTGATTTCCCCGTGGGGCCCACGTGATTTCCCCGTGGGGCCCACCTGATTTAAGGGTGGGGCCCATGTGATTTCCGGGTGGGGCCGAAGTGATTTCCTTTGGGCCCCACGTGCTTCCCCTGGGGGCCCACGTGATTTCCCCGTGGGGCCCACGTGATATCCCCTGGGGGCCCACGTGATTTCCCCTGGGGGCCCACGTGATTTCCCCTGGGGGCCCACGTGATTTCCCCGTGGGGCCCACGTGATTTCACCTGGGGGCCCACGTGATTTCCCCGTGGGGCCCACGTGATTTCCAGGTGGGGCCCACGTGATTTCCCCGTGGGGCCCACGTGATTTCCGGGTGGGGCCCACGTGATTTCCCCGTGGGGCCCACGTGATTTCCGGGTGGGGCCCACGTGATTTCCCCGTGGGGCCCAAGTGATTTCCCCTGAGGGCCCACGTGATTTCCCCGGGGGGCCCAAGTGATTTCCCCGTGCGGCCCACGTGATTTCCGGGTGGGGCCCCCGTGATTTCCCCGTGGGGCCCACGTGATTTCCGGGTGGGGCCCACGTGATTTCCCCGTGGGGCCCACGTGATTTCCCCGTGGGTCCCACGTGATTTCCGGGTGGGGCCCACGTGATTTCCCCTGGGGGCCCACGTGATTTCCCCGTGTGGCCCACGTGATTTCCCCATGGGGCCCACGTGATTTTCCCGTGGTGCCCACGTGATTTCCCCTGGGGGCCCACGTGATTTCCCCGTGGGGCCCACGTGAATTCCCCGTGGGGCCCACGTGATTTCCCCGTGGGGTCCACGTGATTTCAACTGAGGGCCAGCGTGATTTCCCCGTGGGGCCCACGTGATTTCCCCGTGGGGCCCACTTGATTTCCGCTGGGGGCCCACGTGATTTCCCCTGGGGGCCCACGTGATTTCCCCGTGGGGCCCACGTGATTTCCCCAGGGGGCCCACGTGATTTCCCCTGGGGGCACACGTGATTTCCCCGTGGGGCCCACGTGATTTCCGGGTGGGGGCCACGTGATTTCCACTGGGGGCCCACGTGATTTCCCCGTGTTGCCCACGTGATTTCCCCTGGGGGCCCACGTGATTTCCCCGTGGGGCCCACGTGATTTCCCCGTGGGGCCCACCTGATTTCCGGGTGGGGCCCATGTGATTTCCGGGTGGGGCCGACGTGATTTCCTCTGGGGCCCCACGTGATTTCCCCTGGGGGCCCACGTGATTTCCCCGTGGGGCCCACGTGATTTCCCCATGGGGCCCACGTGATTTCCCCAGGGGGCCCACGTGATTTCCCCTGGGGGCCCACGTTATTTCCCCGTGGGGCCCACGTGATTTCCCCTGGGGGCCCCGGTGATTTCCCCTGGGGGCCCACGTGATTTCCCCGTGGGGCCCACGTGATTTCCCCTGCAGGCCCACGTGATTTCCCCTGGGGGCCCACGTGATTTCCCCTGGGGGCGCACGTGATTTCCCCTGGGGGCCCACGTGATTTCGCCGTGGGGCCCACGTGATTTCCGGGTGGGGCCCACGTGATTTCCCCTGAGGTCCCACGTGATTTCCCCGTGGGGCCCACGTGATTTCCCCTGGGGGCCCACGTGATTTCCCCTGAGGGGCCACGTGATTTCCCCATGGGGCCCACGTGATTTCCCCTGGGGGCCCACGTGATTTCCCCGTGGGGCCCACTTGATTTCCCCGTGGGGCCCACGTGATTTCCGGGTGGGGCCCACGTGATTTCCCCTGAGGGCCCACGTGATTTCCCCGTGGGGCCCACGTGATTTCCCCTGGGGTCCCACGTGATTTCCCCTGGGGGCTCTCGAGATTTCCCCGTGGGGCCCACGTGATTTCCCCTGCGGGCCCACGTGATTTCCCCAGGGGGCCCACGTGATTTCCCCTGGGGGCCCACGTGATTTCCCCGTGGGGCCCACGTGATTTCCCCGTGGGGCCCACGTGATTTCCCCGTGGGTCCCACGTGATTTCCCCGTGGGGCCCACGTGATTTCCCCTGGGGACCCACGTGATTTCCCCTGGGGGCCGACGTGATTTCCCCGTGGGGCCCATGTGATTTCCCCGTGGGGCCCACGTGATTTCCCCGTGGGGCCCACGTGATTTCCCCTGGGGGCCCACGTGATTTCCCCGTGGGGCCCACGTGATTTCCCCGTTGGGCCCACGTGATTTCCCCTGGGGGCCCACGTGATTTCCCCTGGGGGCCCACGTGATTTCCCCGTGGGACCCACGTGATTTCCGGGTGGGGCCCTCGTGATTTCCCCGTGGGGCCCACGTGATTTGCCCTGGGGGCCCACGTGATTTCCCCGTGGGGCCCACGTGATTTCAGGGTGGGGCCCACGTGATTTTCACGTGGGGCCCACGTGGTTTCCCCGTGGGGTCCACGTGATTTCCCCGTGGGGCCCACGTGATTTCCCCTGGGGGCCCACGTGATTTCCCCGTGGGGCCCACGTGATTTCCGGGTGGGGCCCACGTGATTTCCCCGTGGGGCCCAAGTGATTTCCCCTGAGGGCCCACGTGATTTCCCCTGGGGGCCCAAGAGATTTCCCCGTGCGGCCCACGTGATTTCCGGGTGGGGCCCACTTGATTTCCCCGTGGGGCCCACGTGATTTCCGGGTGGGGCCCACGTGATTTCCCCGTGGGGCCCACGTGATTTCCCCTGGGGGCTCACGTGATTTCCCCGTGGGGCCCACGTGATTTCCCCGTGGGGCCCACGTGATTTCCCCGTGGGTCCCACGTGATTTCCGGGTGGGGCCCACGTGATTTCCCCTGGGGGCCCACGTGATTTCCCCGTGTGGCCCACGTGATTTCCCCATGGGGCCCACGTGATTTTCCCGTGGTGCCCACGTGATTTCCCCTGGGGGCCCACGTGATTTCCCCGTGGGGCCCACGTGAATTCCCCGTGGGGCCCACGTGATTTCCCCGTGGGGTCCACGTGATTTCAACTGAGGGCCCACGTGATTTCCCCGTGGGGCCCACGTGATTTCCCCTGGGTCCCACGTGATTTCCGCTGGGGGCCCACGTGATTTCCCCTGGGGGCCCACGTGATTTCCCCGTGGGGCCCACGTGATTTCCCCAGGGGGCCCACGTGATTTCCCCTGGGGCCACACGTGATTTCCCCGTGGGGCCCACGTGATTTCCGGGTGGGGCCAACGTGATTTCCCCGTGGGGCCCACGTGATTTCCCCGTGGGGCCCACGTGATTTCCCCGTGGAGCCCACGTGATTTCCCCTGAGGGCCCACGTGATTTCCCCGTGGGGCCCACGTGATTTCCCCTGGGGGCCCACGTGATTTCCCCTGGGGGCTCACGTGATTTCCCCGTGGGGCCCACGTGATTTCCCCGTGGGGCCCACGTGATTTCCCCGTGGGTCCCACGTGATTTCCGGGTGGGGCCCACGTGATTTCACCTGGGGGCCCACGTGATTTCCGGGTGGGGCCCTCGTGATTTCCCCGTGGGGCCCACGTGATTTCCCCTGGGGGCTCACGTGATTTCCCCTGGGGGCCCACGTGATTTCCCCGTGGGGCCCACGTCTTTTCCCCTGAGGGCCCACGTCATTTCCCCGTGGGGCCCACGTGATTTCCCCTGGGGGCCCACGTGATTTCCCCGTGGGGCCCACGTGATTTCCCCAGGGGGCCCACGTGATTTCCCCTGGGGCCACACGTGATTTCCCCGTGGGGCCCACGTGATTTCCGGGTGGGGCCCACGTGATTTCCCCGTGGGGCCCACGTGATTTCCCCGTGGGGCCCACGTGATTTCCCCGTGGAGCCCACGTGCTTCCCCTGGGGGCCCACGTGATTTCCCCGTGGGGCCCACGTGATATCCCCTGGGGGCCCACGTGATTTCCCCTGGGGGCCCACGTGATTTCCCCTGGGGGCCCACGTGATTTCCCCATGGGGCCCACGTGATTTCACCTGGGGGCCCACGTGATTTCCCCTGGGGGCCCACGTGATTTCCCAGTGGGGCCCACGTGATTTCCGGGTGGGGCCCACGTGATTTCCCCGTGGGGCCCACGTGATTTCAGGGTGGGGCCCACGTGATTTTCACGTGGGGCCCACGTGGTTTCCCCGTGGGGCCCACGTGATTTCCCCGTGGGGCCCACGTGATTTCCCCTGGGCGCCCACGTGATTTCCCCTGGGGGCCCACGTGATTTCCCCGTGGGGCCCACGTGATTTCACCTGGGGGCCCACGTGATTTCCCCTGGGGGCCCACGTGATTTCCCCGCGGGGCCCACGTGATTTCCCCCGTGGGGCCCACGTGATTTCCCCGTGGGGCCCACGTGAGTTCCGGGTGGGGCCCACGTGATTTCCCCGTGGGGCCCAAGTGATTTCCCCTGAGGGCCCACGTGATTTCCCCTGGGGGCCCAAGTGATTTCCCCGTGCGGCCCACGTGATTTCCGGGTGGGGCCCACGTGATTTCCCCGTGGGGCCCATGTGATATCCGGGTGGGGCCCACGTGATTTCCCCGTGGGGCCCACGTGATTTCCCCGTGGGTCCCACGTGATTTCCGGGTGGGGCCCACGTGATTTCCCCTGGGGGCCCACGTGATTTCCCCGTGTGGCCCACGTGATTTCCCCATGGGGCCCACGTGATTTTCCCGTGGTGCCCACGTGATTTCCCCTGGGGGCCCACGTGATTTCCCCGTGGGGCCCACGTGAATTCCCCGTGGGGCCCACGTGATTTCCCCGTGGGGTCCACGTGATTTCAACTGAGGGCCCGCGTGATTTCCCCGTGGGGCCCACGTGATTTCCCCTGGGGCCCACGTGATTTCCGCTGGGGGCCCACGTGATTTCCCCTGGGGGCCCACGTGATTTCCCCTGGGGGCCCACGTGATTTCCCCGTGGGGCCCACGTGATTTCCCCAGGGGGCCCACGTGATTTCCCCTGGGGGCACACGTGATTTCCCCGTGGGGCCCACGTGATTTCCGGGTGGGGCCCACGTGATTTCCCCGTGGGGCCCACGTGATTTCCCCGTGGGGCCCACGTGATTTCCCCGTGGAGCCCACGTGATTTCCCCTGAGGGCCCACGTGATTTCCCCGTGGGGCCCACGTGATTTCCCCTGGGGTCCCACGTGATTTCCCCTGGGGGCTCTCGTGATTTCCCCGTGGGGCCCACGTGATTTCCCCTGCGGGCCCACGTGATGTCCCCAGGGGGCCCACGTGATTTCCCCTGGGGGCCCACGTGATGTCCCCGTGGGGCCCACCTGATTTCCCCGTGGGGCCCACGTAATTTCCGGGTGGGGCTCACGTGATTTCCGGGTGGCGCCCAAGTGATTTCCCCGTGGGGCCCACCTGATTTCCGGGTGGGGCCCACGTGATTTCCCCCGGGGGCCCACGTGATTTCCCCCTGGGGCCCACGTGATTTCCCCTTGGGGCCCACGTGATTTCCGGGTGGGGCCCACGTGATTTCCCCGTGGGGCCTACGTGATTTCTCCGTGGGGCCCACGTGATTTCCCTGTGGGGCCCACGTGATTTCCGGGTGGGGCCCACGTGATTTCCCCGTGGGGCCCACGTGATTTCCGGGTGGGGCCCACGTGATTTCCCCGTGGGGCCCACGTGATTTCCCCGTGTGGCCCACGTGATTTCCCCTGGGGGCCCCCGTGTTTTCCCCGTGGGGCCCACGTGATTTCCCCTGGGGGCCCACGTTATTTCCCCTGATGGGCCACGTGATTTCCCCGTGGGGCCCACGTGATTTCCCATGGGGGCCCACGTGATTTCCCCTGGGGGCCCACGTGATTTCACCTGGGGGCCCACGTGATTTCCGGGTGGGGCCCTCGTGATTTCCCCGTGGGGCCCACGTGATTTCCCCTGGGGGCCCACGTGATTTCCCCGTGGGGCCCACGTGATTTCCGGGTGGGGCCCACGTGATTTCCCCGTGGGGCCCACGTGATTTCCCCTGGGGGCCCACGTGATTTCCCAGTTGGGCCCACGTGATTTCCCCTGGGTGCACACGTTATTTCCCCTGGGGGCCCACGTGATTTCCCCTGGGGGCCCAGGTGATTTCCCCGAGGGGCCCACGTGATTTCCACGTGGGGCCCACGTGATTTCCCCGTGGGGCCCACGTGATTTCCCCTGGGGGCCCACGTGATTTCCCCTGGGGGCCCACGTGATTTCCCCGTGGGGCCCACGTCTTTTCCCCTGAGGGCCCACGTCATTTCCCCGTGGGGCCCACGTGATTTCCCCGTGGGGCCCACGTGATTTCCCCGTGGGGCCCACGTGATTTCCCCGTGGAGCCCACGTGATTTCCCCTGAGGGCCCACGTGATTTCCCCGTGGGGCCCACATGATTTCCCCTGGGGTCCCACGTGATTTCCCCTGGGGGCTCTCGTGATTTCCCCGTGGGGCCCACGTGATTTCCCCTGCGGGCCCACGTGATTTCCCCAGGGGGCCCACGTGATTTCCCCTGGGGGCCCACGTGATTTCCCCGTGGGGCCCACCTGATTTCCCCGTGGGGCCCACGTAATTTCCGGGTGGGGCTCACGTGATTTCTGGGTGGCGCCCACGTGATTTCCCCGTGGGGCCCACCTGATTTCCGGGTGGGGCCCACGTGATTTCCCCCGGGGGCCCACGTGATTTCCCCCTGGGGCCCACGTGATTTCCCCTTGGGGCCCACGTGATTTCCGGGTGGGGCCCACGTGATTTCCCCGTGGGGCCTACGTGATTTCTCCGTGGGGCCCACGTGATTTCCCTGTGGGGCCCACGTGATTTCCGGGTGGGGCCCACGTGATTTCCCCGTGGGGCCCACGTGATTTCCGGGTGGGGCCCACGTGATTTCCCCGTGGGGCCCACGTGATTTCCCCGTGTGGCCCACGTGATTTCCCCTGGGGGCCCCCGTGTTTTCCCCGTGGGGCCCACGTGATTTCCCCTGGGGGCCCACGTTATTTCCCCGGATGGGCCACGTGATTTCCCCGTGGGGCCCACGTGATTTCCCCTGGGGGCCCACGTGATTTCCCCTGGGGGCCCACGTGATTTCACCTGGGGGCCCACGTGATTTCCGGGTGGGGCCCTCGTGATTTCCCCGTGGGGCCCACGTGATTTCCCCTGGGGGCCCACGTGATTTCCCCGTGGGGCCCACGTGATTTCCGGGTGGGGCCCACGTGATTTCCCCGTGGGGCCCACGTGATTTCCCCTGGGGGCCCACGTGATTTCCCAGTTGGGCCCACGTGATTTCCCCTGGGGGCACACGTGATTTCCCCTGGGGGCCCACGTGATTTCCCCTGGGGGCCCAGGTGATTTCCCCGAGGGGCCCACGTGATTTCCACGTGGGGCCCACGTGATTTCCCCGTGGGGCCCACGTGATTTCCCCTGGGGGCCCACGTGATTTCCCCTGGGGGCCCACGTGATTTCCCCGTGGGGCCCACGTGATTTCCCCTGAGGGCCCACGTCATTTCCCCGTGGGGCCCACGTGATTTCCCCGTGGGGCCCACGTGATTTCCCCGTGGGGCCCACGTGATTTCCCCGTGGATCCCACGTGATTTCCCCTGAGGGCCCACGTGATTTCCCCGTGGGGCCCACATGATTTCCCCTGGGGTCCCACGTGATTTCCCCTGGGGGCTCTCGTGATTTCCCCGTGGGGCCCACGTGATTTCCCCTGCGGGCCCACGTGATTTCCCCAGGGGGCCCACGTGATTTCCCCTGGGGGCCCACGTGATTTCCCCGTGGGGCCCACCTGATTTCCCCGTGGGGCCCACGTAATTTCCGGGTGGGGCTCACGTGATTTCTGGGTGGCGCCCACGTGATTTCCCCGTGGGGCCCACCTGATTTCCGGGTGGGGCCCACGTGATTTCCCCCGGGGGCCCACGTGATTTCCCCCTGGGGCCCACGTGATTTCCCCTTGGGGCCCACGTGATTTCCGGGTGGGGCCCACGTGATTTCCCCGTGGGGCCCACGTGATTTCCCCTGGGGGCCAACGTGATTTCCCCTGGGGGCCCACGTGATTTCACCTGGAGGCCCACGTGATTTCCGGGTGGGGCCCTCGTGATTTCCCCGTGGGGCCCACGTGATTTCCCCTGGGGGCCCCCGTGATTTCCCCGGGGGGCCCACGTGATTTCCCCGTGGGGCCCACGTCTTTTCCCCTGAGGGCCCACGTCATTTCCCCGTGGGGCCCACATGATTTCCCCTGGGGGCACACGTGATTTCCCCGTGGGGCCCACGTGATTTCCGGGTGGGGCCTCGTGATTTCCGGGTGGGGCCCACGTGATTTCCCCGTGGGGCCCACGTGATTTCCCCGTGGGGCCCACGTGATTTTCCCGTGGGGCCCACGTGATTTCCCCAGGGGGCCCACGTGATTTCCCCTCGGGGCCCACGTGACTTCCCCGTGGGGCCCACGTGATTTCCCCTGGGGGCCCACGTGATTTCCCCGTGGGGCCCACGTGATTTCCAGGTGGGTCCCACGTGATTTCCCCGTGGGGCCCACGTGATTTCCGGGTGGGGGCCACGTGATTTCCACTGGGGGCCCACGTGATTTCCCCGTGGGGCCCACGTGATTTCCCCTGGGGGCCCACGTGATTTCCCCGTGGGGCCCACGTGATTTCCCCGTGGGGCCCACCTGATTTAAGGGTGGGGCCCATGTGATTTCCGGGTGGGGCCGAAGTGATTTCCTTTGGGCCCCACGTGCTTCCCCTGGGGGCCCACGTGATTTCCCCGTGGGGCCCACGTGATATCCCCTGGGGGCCCACGTGATTTCCCCTGGGGGCCCACGTGATTTCCCCTGGGGGCCCACGTGATTTCCCCGTGGGGCCCACGTGATTTCACCTGGGTGCCCACGTGATTTCCCCGTGGGGCCCACGTGATTTCCAGGTGGGGCCCACGTGATTTCCCCGTGGGGCCCACGTGATTTCAGGGTGGGGCCCACGTGATTTTCACGTGGGGCCCACGTGGTTTCCCCGTGGGGCCCACGTGATTTCCCCGTGGGGCCCACATGATTTCCCCTGGGGGCCCACGTGATTTCCCCGTGGGGCCCACGTGATTTCCGGGTGGGGCCCACGTGATTTCCCCGTGGGGCCCACGTGATTTCCGGGTGGGGCCCACGTGATTTCCCCGTGGGGCCCAAGTGATTTCCCCTGAGGGCCCACGTGATTTCCCCTGGGGGCCCAAGTGATTTCCCCGTGCGGCCCACGTGATTTCCGGGAGGGGCCCCCGTGATTTCCCCGTGGGGCCCACGTGATTTCCGGGTGGGGCCCACGTGATTTCCCCGTGGGGCCCACGTGATTTCCCCGTGGGTCCCACGTGATTTCCGGGTGGGGCCCACGTGATTTCCCCTGGGGGCCCACGTGATTTCCCCGTGTGGCCCACGTGATTTCCCCATGGGGCCCACGTGATTTTCCCGTGGTGCCCACGTGATTTCCCCTGGGGGCCCACGTGATTTCCCCGTGGGGCCCACGTGAATTCCCCGTGGGGCCCACGTGATTTCCCCGTGGGGTCCACGTGATTTCAACTGAGGGCCCACGTGATTTCCCAGTGGGGCCCACGTGATTTCCCCGTGGGGCCCACTTGATTTCCGCTGGGGGCCCACGTGATTTCCCCTGGGGGCCCACGTGATTTCCCCGTGGGGCCCACGTGATTTCCCCAGGGGGCCCACGTGATTTCCCCTGGGGGCACACGTGATTTCCCCGTGGGGCCCACGTGATTTCCGGGTGGGGCCCACGTGATTTCCCCGTGGGGCCCACGTGATTTCCCCGTGGGGCCCACGTGATTTCCCCGTGGAGCCCACGTGATTTCCCCTGAGGGCCCACGTGATTTCCCCGTGGGGCCCACGTGATTTCCCCTGGGGTCCCACGTGATTTCCCCTGGGGGCTCTCGTGATTTCCCCGTTGGGCCCACGTGATTTCCCCTGCGGGCCCACGTGATTTCCCCAGGGGGCCCACGTGATTTCCCCTGGGGGCCCACGTGATTTCCCCGTGGGGCCCACCTGATTTCCCCGTGGGGCCCACGTAATTTCCGGGTGGGGCTCACGTGATTTCCGGGTGGCGCCCACGTGATTTCCCCGTGGGGCCCACCTGATTTCCGGGTGGGGCCCACGTGATTTCCCCCGGGGGCCCACGTGATTTCCCCCTGGGGCCCACGTGATTTCCCCTTGGGGCCCATGTGATTTCCGGGTGGGGCCCACGTGATTTCCCCGTGGGGCCTACGTGATTTCTCCGTGGGGCCCACGTGATATCCCTGTGGGGCCCACGTGATATCCGGGTGGGGCCCACGTGATTTCCCCGTGGTTCCCACGTGATTTCCGGGTGGGGCCCACGTGATTTCCCCGTGGGGCCCACGTTATTTCCCCGTGTGGCCCACGTGATTTCCCCTGGGGGCCCCCGTGTTTTCCCCGTGGGGCCCACGTGATTTCCCCTGGGGGCCCACGTTATTTCCCCTGATGGGCCACGTGATTTCCCCGTGGGGCCCACGTGATTTCCCCTGGGGGCCCACGTGATTTCCCCTGGGGGCCCACATGATTTCACCTGGGGGCCCACGTGATTTCCGGGTGGGGCCCTCGTGATTTCCCCGTGGGGCCCACGTGATTTCCCCTGGGGGCCCACGTGATTTCCCCGTGGGGCCCACGTGATTTCCGGGTGGGGCCCACGTGATTTCCCCGTGGGGCCCACGTGATTTCCCCTGGGGGCCCACGTGATTTCCCCGTTGGGCCCACGTGATTTCCCCTGGGGGCCCACGTGATTTCCCCTGGGGGCCCACGTGATTTCCCCTGGGGGCCCAGGTGATTTCCCCGAGGGGCCCACGTGATTTCCGGGTGGGGCCCACGTGATTTCCCCTGGGGGCCCACGTGATTTCCACTGGGGGCCCACGTGATTTCCCCGTGGGGCCCACGTCTTTTCCCCTGAGGGCCCACGTCATTTCCCCGTGGGGCCCACGTGATTTCCCCTGGGGGCACACGTGATTTCCCCGTGGGGCCCACGTGATTTCCGGGTGGGGCCTCGTGATTTCCGGGTGGGGCCCACGTGATTTCCCCGTGGGGACCACGTGATTTCCTCGTGGGGCCCACGTGATTTCCCCAGGGGGCCCACGTGATTTCCCCTCGGGGCCCACGTGACTTCCCCGTGGGGCCCACGTGATTTCCCCTGGGGGCCCACGTGATTTCCCCGTGGGGCCCACGTGATTTCCAGGTGGGTCCCACGTGATTTCCCCGTGGGGCCCACGTGATTTCCGGGTGGGGGCCACGTGATTTCCACTGGGGGCCCACGTGATTTCCCCGTGTTGCCCACGTGATTTCCCCTGGGGGCCCACGTGATTTCCCCGTGGGGCCCACGTGATTTCCCCGTGGGGCCCACCTGATTTCCGGGTGGGGCCCATGTGATTTCCGGGTGGGGCCGACGTGATTTCCTCTGGGGCCCCACGTGATTTCCCCTGGGGGCCCACGTGATTTCCCCGTGGGGCCCACGTGATTTCCCCATGGGGCCCACGTGATTTCCCCAGGGGGCCCACGTGATTTCCCCTGGGGGCCCACGTTATTTCCCCGTGGGGCCCACGTGATTTCCCCTGGGGGCCCCGGTGATTTCCCCTTGGGGCCCACGTGATTTCCCCGTGGGGCCCACGTGATTTCCCCTGCAGGCCCACGTGATGTCCCCTGGGGGCCCACGTGATTTCCCCTGAGGGCGCACGTGATTTCCCCTGGGGGCCCACGTGATTTCCCCGTGGGGCCCACGTGATTTCCGGGTGGGGCCCACGTGATTTCCCCTGAGGTCCCACGTGATTTCCCCGTGGGGCCCACGCGATTTCCCCTCGGGGCCCACGTGATTTCCCCGTGGGGCCCACGTGATTTCCCCTGGGGGCACACGTGATTTCCCCGTGGGGCCCACGTGATTTCCGGGTGGGGCCTCGTGATTTCCGGGTGGGGCCCACGTGATTTCCCCGTGGGGCCCACGTGATTTCCCCGTGGGGCCCACGTGATTTCCCCGTGGGGCCCACATGATTTCCCCAGGGGGCCCACGTGATTTCCCCTCGGGGCCCACGTGACTTCCCCGTGGGGCCCACGTGATTTCCCCTGCGGGCCCACGTGATTTCCCCGTGGGGCCCACGTGATTTCCAGGTGGGTCCCACGTGATTTCCCCGTGGGGCCCACGTGATTTCCGGGTGGGGGCCACGTGATTTCCACTGGGGGCCCACGTGATTTCCCCGTGGGGCCCACGTGATTTCCCCTGGGGGCCCACGTGATTTCCCCGTGGGGCCCACGTGATTTCCCCGTGGGGCCCACCTGATTTAAGGGTGGGGCCCATGTGATTTCCGGGTGGGGCCGAAGTGATTTCCTTTGGGCCCCACGTGCTTCCCCTGGGGGCCCACGTGATTTCCCCGTGGGGCCCACGTGATATCCCCTGGGGGCCCACGTGATTTCCCCTGGGGGCCCACGTGATTTCCCCTGGGGGCCCACGTGATTTCCCCGTGGGGCCCACGTGATTTCACCTGGGGGCCCACGTGATTTCCCCGTGGGGCCCACGTGATTTCCAGGTGGGGCCCACGTGATTTCCCCGTGGGGCCCACGTGATTTCAGGGTGGGGCCCACGTGATTTTCACGTGGGGCCCACGTGGTTTCCCCGTGGGGCCCACGTGATTTCCCCGTGGGGCCCACATGATTTCCCCTGGGGGCCCACGTGATTTCCCCGTGGGGCCCACGTGATTTCCGGGTGGGGCCCACGTGATTTCCCCGTGGGGCCCACGTGATTTCCCCTGGGGGCCCAAGTGATTTCCCCGTGCGGCCCACGTGATTTCCGGGTGGGGCCCACGTGATTTCCCCGTGGGGCCCACGTGATTTCCGGGTGGGGCCCACGTGATTTCCCCGTGGGGCCCACGTGATTTCCCCGTGGGTCCGACGTGATTTCCGGGTGGGGCCCACGTGATTTCCCCTGGGGGCCCACGTGATTTCCCCGTGTGGCCCACGTGATTTCCCCATGGGGCCCACGTGATTTTCCCGTGGTGCCCACGTGATTTCCCCTGGGGGCCCACGTGATTTCCCCGTGGGGCCCCCGTCAATTCCCCGTGGGGCCCACGTGATTTCCCCGTGGGGTCCACGTGATTTCCCCGTGGAGCCCACGTGATTTCCCCTGAGGGCCCACGTGATTTCCCCGTGGGGCCTACGTGATTTCTCCGTGGGGCCCACGTGATTTCCCCGTGGTTCCCACGTGATTTCCGGGTGGGGCCCACGTGATTTCCCCGTGGGGCCCACGTGATTTCCCCGTGTGGCCCACGTGATTTCCCCTGGGGGCCCCCGTGTTTTCCCCGTGGGGCCCACGTGATTTCCCCTGGGGGCCCACGTTATTTCCCCTGATGGGCCACGTGATTTCCCCGTGGGGCCCACGTGATTTCCCCTGGGGGCCCACGTGATTTCCCCTGGGGGCCCACGTGATTTCACCTGGGGGCCCACGTGATTTCCGGGTGGGGCCCTCGTGATTTCCCCGTGGGGCCCACGTGATTTCCCCTGGGGGCCCACGTGATTTCCCCGTGGGGCCCACGTGATTTCCGGGTGGGGCCCACGTGATTTCCCCGTGGGGCCCACGTGATTTCCCCTGGGGGCCCACGTGATTTCCCCGTTGGGCCCACGTGATTTCCCCTGGGGGCCCACGTGATTTCCCCTGGGGGCCCACGTGATTTCCCCTGGGGGCCCAGGTGATTTCCCCGAGGGGCCCACGTGATTTCCGGGTGGGGCCCACGTGATTTCCCCTGGGGGCCCACGTGATTTCCCCTGGGGGCTCTCGTGATTTCCCCGTGGGGCCCACGTGATTTCCCCTGCGGGCCCACGTGATTTCCCCAGGGGGCCCACGTGATTTCCCCTGGGGGCCCACGTGATTTCCCCGTGGGGCCCACCTGATTTCCCCGTGGGGCCCACGTAATTTCCGGGTGGGGCTCACGTGATTTCTGGGTGGGGCCCACGTGATTTCCCCGTGGGGCCCACCTGATTTCCGGGTGGGGCCCACGTGATTTCCCCCGGGGGCCCACGTGATTTCCCCCTGGGGCCCACGTGATTTCCCGTGGGGCCCACGTGATTTCCGGGTGGGGCCCACGTGATTTCCCCGTGGGGCCTACGTGATTTCTCCGTGGGGCCCACGTGATTTCCCTGTGGGGCCCACGTGATTTCCGGGTGGGGCCCACGTGATTTCCCCGTGGGGCCCACGTGATTTCCGGGTGGGGCCCACGTGATTTCCCCGTGGGGCCCACGTGATTTCCCCGTGTGGCCCACGTGATTTCCCCTGGGGGCCCCCGTGTTTTTCCCGTGGGGCCCAGGTGATTTCCCCTGGGGGCCCACGTTATTTCCCCTGAGGGGCCACGTGATTTCCCCGTGGGGCCCACGTGATTTCCCCTGGGGGCCCACGTGATTTCCCCTGGGGGCCCACGTGATTTCACCTGGGGGCCCACGTGATTTCCGGGTGGGGCCCTCGTGATTTCCACGTGGGGCCCACGTGATTTCCCCAGGGGGCGCACGTGATTTCCCCGTGGGGCCCACGTGATTTCCGGGTGGGGCCCTCGTGATTTCCACGTGGGGCCCACGTGATTTCCCCAGGGGGCGCACGTGATTTCCCCGTGGGGCCCACGTGATTTCCGGGTGGGGCCCACGTGATTTCCCCTGAGGTCCCACGTGATTTCCCCGTGGGGCCCACGTGATTTCCCCTGGGGGCCCACGTGATTTCCCCTGAGGGGCCACGTGATTTCCCCATGGGGCCCACGTGATTTCCCCTGGGGGCCCAGGTGATTTCCCCGTGGGGCCCACGTGATTTCCGCGTGGGGCCCACGTGATTTCCCCGTGGGGCCCACGTGATTTCCCCGTGGGGCCCACGTGATTTCCCCGTGGGGCCCACGTGATTTTCCCGTGGTGCCCACGTGATTTCCCCTGGGGGCCCACGTGATTTCCCCGTGGGGCCCACGTGAATTCCCCGTGTGGCCCACGTGATTTCCCCGTGGGGTCCACGTTATTTCAACTGAGGGCCCACGTGATTTCCCCGTGGGGCCCACGTGATTTCCCCTGGGGCCCACGTGATTTCCGCTGGGGGCCCACGTGATTTCCCCTGGGGGCACACGTGATTTCCCCGTGGGGCCCACGTGATTTCCGGGTGGGGCCCACGTGACTTCCCCGTGGGGCCCCCGTGATTTCCCCAGGGGGCCCACGTGATTTCCCCTGGGGGCACACGTGATTTCCCCGTGGGGCCCACGTGATTTCCCTGTGGGGCCCACGTGATTTCCCCGTGGGGCCCACGTGATTTCCCCGTGGGGCCCACGTGATTTCCCCGTGGAGACCACGTGATTTCCCCTGAGGGCCCACGTGATTTCCCCGTGGGGCCCACGTGATTTCCCCTGGGGTTCCTCGTGATTTCCCCTGGGGGCTCTCGTGATTTCCCCGTGGGGCCCACGTGATTTCCCCTGCGGGCCCACGTGATTTCCCCAGGGGGCCCACGTGATTTCCCCTGGGGGCCCACGTGATTTCCCCGTGGGGCACACCTGATTTCCCCGTGGGGCCCACGTAATTACCGGGTGGGGCTCACGTGATTTCCGGGTGGCGCCCACGTGATTTCCCCGTGGGGCCCACCTGATTTCCGGGTGGGGCCCACGTGATTTCCCCCGGGGGCCCACGTGATTTCCCCCTGGGGCCCACGTGATTTCCCCGTGTGGCCCACGTGATTTCCCCTGGGGGCCCCCGTGTTTTTCCCGTGGGGCCCACGTGATTTCCCCTGGGGGCCCACGTTATTTCCCCTGAGGGCCCACGTGATTTCCCCTGGGGGCCCAGGTGATTTCCCCGAGGGGCCCACGTGATTTCCCCTGGGGGCCCACGTGATTTCACCTGGGGGCCCACGTGATTTCCGGGTGGGGCCCTCGTGATTTCCCCGTGGGGCCCACGTGATTTCCCCTGGGGGCCCACGTGATTTCCCCGTGGGGCCCACGTGATTTCCGGGTGGGGCCCACGTGATTTCCCCGTGGGGCCCACGTGATTTCCCCTGGGGGCCCACGTGATTTCCCCGTTGGGCCCACGTGATTTCCCCTGGGGGCCCACGTGATTTCCCCTGGGGGCCCACGTGATTTCCCCGTGGGGCCCACGTGATTTCCCCAGGGGGCCCACGTGATTTTCCCGTGGTGCCCACGTGATTTCCCCTGGGGGCCCACGTGATTTCCCCGTGGGGCCCACGTGATTCCCCCGTGGGGCCCACGTGATTTCCCCGTTGGTCCCACGTGATTTCCCCTGGGGGCCCACGTGATTTTCCCTGGGGGCCCACGTGATTTCCCCGTGGGGCCCACGTGATTTCCGGGTGGGGCCCACGTGATTTCCCCTGGGGGCCGACGTGATTTCCCCGTGTGGCCCACGAGATTTCCCCGTGGGGCCCACGTGATTTCCCCGGGGGCCCCGGTGATTTCCCCTGGGGGCCCACGTGATTTCCCCGTGGGGCCCACGTGATTTCCCCTGCAGGCCCACGTGATTTCCCCTGGGGGCCCACGTGATTTCCCCTGGGGGCGCACGTGATTTCCCCTGGGGGCCCACGTGATTTCCCCGTGGGGCCCACGTGATTTCCGGGTGGGGCCCACATGATTTCCCCGTGGGGCCCACGTGATTTCCGCGTGGGGCCCACGTGATTTCCCCTTGGGGCCCACGTGATTTCCCCGTGGGGCCCACGTGATTTCCGGGTGGGGCCCACATGATTTCCCCGTGGGGCCCACGTGATTTCCGCGTGGGGCCCACGTGATTTCCCCTGGGGGCACACGTGATTTCCCCGTGGGGCCCACGTGATTTCCGGGTGGGGCCTCGTGATTTCCGGGTGGGGCCCACGTGATTTCCCCGTGGGGCCCACGTGATTTCCCCGTGGGGCCCACGTGATTTTCCCGTGGGGCCCACGTGATTTCCCCAGGGGGCCCACGTGATTTCCCCTCGGGGCCCACGTGACTTCCCCGTGGGGCCCACGTGATTTCCCCTGGGGGCCCACGTGATTTCCCCGTGGGGCCCACGTGATTTCCAGGTGGGTCCCACGTGATTTCCCCGTGGGGCCCACGTGATTTCCGGGTGGGGGCCACGTGATTTCCACTGGGGGCCCACGTGATTTCCCCGTGGGGCCCACGTGATTTCCCCTGGGGGCCCACGTGAGGTCCCCGTGGGGCCCACGTGATTTCCCCGTGGGGCCCACCTGATTTCCGGGTGGGGCCCATGTGATTTCCGGGTGGGGCCGAAGTGATTTCCTCTGTGGCCCCACGTGATTTCCCCTGGGGGCCCACGTGATTTCCCCGTGGGGCCCACGTGATATCCCCTGGGGGCCCACGTGATTTCCCCGTGGGGGCCCACGTGATTTCCCCGGGGGGCCCACGTGATTTCCCCGTGGGGCCCACGTGATTTCCGGGTGGGGCCCACGTGATTTCCCCTGAGGTCCCACGTGATTTCCCCGTGGGGCCCACGTGATTTCCCCTGGGGGCCCACGTGATTTCCCCTGAGGGGCCACGTGATTTCCCCATGGGGCCCACGTGATTTCCCCTGGGGGCCCACGTGATTTCCCCGTGGGGCCCACGTGATTTCCGCGTGGGGCCCTCGTGATTTCCCCGTGGGGCCCACGTGATTTCCCCGTGGGGCCCACGTGATTTCCCTGGGGACCCACGTGATTTCCCCTGGGGGCCGACGTGATTTCCCCGTGGGGCCCACGTGATTTCCCCATGGGGCCCACGTGATTTCCCCGTGGGGCCCACGTGATTTCCCCGTGGGGCCCACGTGATTTCCCCTGGGGGCCCACGTGATTTCCCCGTGGGGCCCACGTGGTTTCCCCTGGGGGCCCACGTGATTTCCCCTGGGGGCCCACGTGATTTTCCCGTGAGTCCCACGTGATTTCCGGGTGGGGCCCACGTGATTTCCCCGTGGGGCCCACGTGATTTGCCCTGGGGGCCCACGTGATTTCCCCGTGGGGCCCACGTGATTTCAGGGTGGGGCGCACGTGATTTTCACGTGGGGCCCACGTGGTTTCCCCGTGGGGCCCACGTGATTTCCCCGTGGGGCCCACGTGATTTCCCCTGGGGGCCCACGTGATTTCCCCGTGGGGCCCACGTGATTTCCGGGTGGGGCCCACGTGATTTCCCCTGGGGGCCCACGTGATTTCCCCGTGTGGCCCACGTGATTTCCCCATGGGGCCCACGTGATTTTCCCGTGGTGCCCACGTGATTTCCCCTGGGGGCCCACGTGATTTCCCCGTGGGGCCCACGTCAATTCCCCGTGGGGCCCACGTGATTTCCCCGTGGGGTCCACGTGATTTCAACTGAGGGCCCGCGTGATTTCCCCGTGGGGCCCACGTGATTTCCCTGGGGCCCACGTGATTTCCGCTGGGGGCACACGTGATTTCCCCTGGGGGCCCACGTGATTTCCCCGTGGGGCCCACGTGATTTCCCCAGGGGGCCCACGTGATTTCCCCTGGGGGCACACGTGATTTCCCCGTGGGGCCCACGTGATTTCTGGGTGGGGCCCACGTGATTTCCCCGTGGGGCCCACGTGATTTCCCCGTGGGGCCCACGTGATTTCCCCGTGGAGCCCACGTGATTTCCCCTGAGGGCCCACGTGATTTCCCCGTGGGGCCCACGTGATTTCCCCTGGGGTCCCACGTGATTTCCCCTGGGGGCTCTCGTGATTTCCCCGTGGGGCCCACGTGATTTCCCCTGCGGGCCCACGTGATTTCCCCAGGGGGCCCACGTGATTTCCCCTGGGGGCCCACGTGATTTCCCCGTGGGGCCCACCTGATTTCCCCGTGGGGCCCACGTAATTTCCGGGTGGGGCTCACGTGATTTCCGGGTGGCGCCCACGTGATTTCCCCGTGGGGCCCACCTGATTTCCGGGTGGGGCCCACGTGATTTCCCCCGGGGGCCCACGTGATTTCCCCGTGGGGCCCACGTGATTTCCCCGTGGGGCCCACGTGCTTTCCGGGTGGGGCCCACGTGATTTCCCCGTGGGGCCCACGTGATTTCTCCGTGGGGCCCACGTGATTTCCCTGTGGGGCCCACGTGATTTCCGGGTGGGGCCCACGTGATTTCCCCGTGGGGCCCACGTGATTTCCGGGTGGGGCCCACGTGATTTCCCCGAGGGGCCCACGTGATTTCCCCGTGTGGCCCACGTGATTTCCCCTGGGGGCCCCCGTGTTTTTCCCGTGGGGCCCAGGTGATTTCCCCTGGGGGCCCACGTGATTTCCCCTGAGGGGCCACGTGATTTCCCCTTGGGGCCCACGTGATTTCCCCTGGGGGCCCACGTGATTTCCCCTGGGGGCCCACGTGATTTCACCTGGGGGCCCACGTGATTTCCGGGTGGGGCCCTCGTGATTTCCACGTGGGGCCCACGTGATTTCCCCTGGGGGCGCACGTGATTTCCCCGTGGGGACCACGTGATTTCCGGGTGGGGCCCATGTGATTTCCCCGTGGGGCCCACGTGATTTCCCCTGGGGGCCCACGTGATTTCCCCGTTGGGCCCACGTGATTTCCCCTGGGGGCCCACGTGATTTCCCCTGGGGGCCCACGTGATTTCCCCTGGGGGCCCAGGTGATTTCCCCGAGGGGCCCACGTGATTTCCGGGTGGGGCCCACGTGTTTTCCCCGTGGGGCCCACGTGATTTCCCCTGGGGGCCCACGTGATTTCCCCGTGGGGCCCACGTCTTTTCCCCTGAGGGCCCACGTCATTTCCCCGTGGGGCCCACGTGATTTCCCCTGGGGGCACACGTGATTTCCCCGTGGGGCCCACGTGATTTCCGGGTGGGGCCTCGTGATTTCCGGGTGGGGCCCACGTGATTTCCCCGTGGGGCCCACGTGATTTCCCCGTGGGGCCCACGTGATTTCCCCGTGGGGCCCACGTGATTTCCCCAGGGGGCCCACGTGATTTCCCCTCGGGGCCCCCGTGACTTCCCCGAGGGGCCCACGTGATTTCCCCTGGGGGCCCACGTGATTTCCCCGTGGGGCCCACGTGATTTCCAGGTGGGGGCCACGTGATTTCCACTGGGGGCCCACGTGATTTCCCCGTGGGGCCCACGTGATTTCCCCTGGGGGCCCACGTGATTTCCCCGTGGGGCCCACGTGATTTCCCCGTGGGGCCCACCTGATTTCCGGGTGGGGCCCATGTGATTTCCGGGTGGGGCCGACGTGATTTCCTCTGGGGCCCCACGTGATTTCCCCTGGGGGCCCACGTGATTTCCCCGTGGGGCCCACGTGATTTCCCCTGGGGGCCCACGTTATTTCCCCAGGGGGCCCACGTGATTTCCCCTGGGGGCCCACGTTATTTCCCCGTGGGCCCACGTGATTTCCCCTGGGGGCCCCGGTGATTTCCCCTGGGGGCCCACGTGATTTCCCCGTGGGGCCCACGTGATTTCCCCTGGGGGCCCACGTGATTTCCCCGTGGGGCCCACGTGATTTCCGGGTGGGGCCCACGTGATTTCCACTGAGGGGCCACGTGATTTCCCCATGGGGCCCACGTGATTTCCCCTGGGGGCCCACGTGATTTCCCCGTGGGGCCCACGTGATTTCCGCGTGGGGCCCACGTGATTTCCCCGTGGGGCCCATGTGATTTCCCCGTGGGGCCCAGGTGATGTCCCCTGGGGCCCCACGTGATTTCCCCTGGGGGCCCACTTGATTTCCCCGTGGGGCCCACGTGATTTCCCCTAGGGGCCCACGTTATTTCCCCAGGGGGCCCACGTGATTTCCCCTGGGGGCCCACGTTATTTCCCCGTGGGCCCACGTGATTTCCCCTGGGGGCCCCGGTGATTTCCCCTGGGGGCCCACGTGATTTCCCCGTGGGGCCCACGTGATTTCCCCTGGGGGCCCACGTGATTTCCCCGTGGGGCCCACGTGATTTCTGGGTGGGGCCCACGTGATTTCCACTGAGGGGCCACGTGATTTCCCCATGGGGCCCACGTGATTTCCCCTGGGGGCCCACGTGATTTCCCCGTGGGGCCCACGTGATTTCCGCGTGGGGCCCACGTGATTTCCCCGTGGGGCCCACGAGATTTCCCCGTGGGGCCCACGTGATTTCCCCTGGGGACCCACGTGATTTCCCCTGGGGGCCGACGTGATTTCCCCGTGGGGCCCACGTGATTTCCCCGTGGGGCCCACGTGATTTCCCCGTAGGGCCCACGTGATTTCCCCTGGGGGCTCACGTGATTTCCCCGTGGGGCCCACGTGATTTCCCCTGGGGGCCCACGTGATTTCCCCGAGGGGCCCACGTGATTTACGGGTGGGGCCCACGTGATTTCCCCGTGGGGCCCACGTGATTTCCCCGTGGGGCCCACGTGATTTCCCCGTGGGGCCCACGTCTTTTCCCCTGAGGGCCCACGTCATTTCCCCGTGGGGCCCACGTGATTTCCCCTGGGGGCACACGTGATTTCCCCGTGGGGCCCACGTGATTTCCGGGTGGGGCCTCGTGATTTCCGGGTGGGGCCCACGTGATTTCCCCGTGGGGCCCACGTGATTTCCCCGTGGGGCCCACGTGATTTCCCCAGGGGGCCCACGTGATTTCCCCTCGGGGCCCACGTGACTTCCCCGAGGGGCCCACGTGATTTCCCCTGGGGGCCCACGTGATTTCCCCGTGGGGCCCACGTGATTTCCAGGTGGGTCCCACGTGATTTCCCCGTGGGGCCCACGTGATTTCCGGGTGGGGGCCACGTGATTTCCACTGGGGGCCCACGTGATTTCCCCGTGGGGCCCACGTGATTTCCCCTGGGGGCCCACGTGATTTCCCCGTGGGGCCCACGTGATTTCCCCGTGGGGCCCACCTGATTTCCGGGTGGGGCCCATGTGATTTCCGGGTGGGGCCGACGTGATTTCCTCTGGGGCCCCACGTGAATTCCCCTGGGGGCCCACGTGATTTCCCCGTGGGGCCCACGTGATTTCCCCATGGGGCCCACGTGATTTCCCCAGGGGGCCCACGTGATTTCCCCTGGGGGCCCACGTTATTTCCCCGTGGGCCCACGTGATTTCCCCTGGGGGCCCCGGTGATTTCACCTGGGGGCCCACGTGATTTCCCCGTGGGGCCCACGGGATTTCCCCTGGGGGCCCACGTGATTTCCCCGTGGGGCCCACGTGATTTCCGGGTGGGGCCCACGTGATTTCCACTGAGGGGCCACGTGATTTCCCCATGGGGCCCACGTGATTTCCCCTGGGGGCCCACGTGATTTCCCCGTGGGGCCCACGTGATTTCCGCGTGGGGCCCACGTGATTTCCCCGTGGGGCCCACGTGATTTCCCCGTGGGGCCCACGTGATTTCCCCTGGGGACCCACGTGATTTCCCCTGGGGGCCGACGTGATTTCCCCGTGGGGCCCACGTGATTTCCCCATGGGGCCCACGTGATTTCCCCGTGGGGCCCACGTGATTTCCCAGTGGGGCCCACGTGATTTCCCCGTGGGGCCCACGTGATTTCCCCTGGGGGCCCACGTGATTTCCCCGTGGGGCCCACGTGATTTCCCCGGGGGGCCCACGTGATTTCCCTTGGGGGCCCACGTGATTTCCCCGTGGGGCCCACGTGGTTTCCCCTGGGGGCCCACGTGATTTCCCCTGGGGGCCCACGTGATTTCCCCGTGAGGCCCACGTGATTTCCGGGTGGGGCCCACGTGATTTCCCCGTGGGACCCACGTGATTTCCGGGTGGGGCCCACGTGATTTCCCCGTGGGGCCCACGTGATTTGCCCTGGGGGCCCACGTGATTTCCCCGTGGGGCCCACGTGATTTCAGGGTTGGGCCCACGTGATTTTCACGTGGGGCCCACGTGGTTTCCCCGTGGGGCCCACGTGATTTCCCGTGGGGGCCCACGTGATTTCCCCGTGGGGCCCACGTGATTTCCCGGTGCGGCCCACGTGATTTCCCCGTGCGGCCCACGTGATTTCCGGGTGGGGCCCACGTGATTTCCCCGTGGGGCCCAAGTGATTTCCCCTGAGGGCCCACGTGATTTCCCCTGGGGGCCCAAGTGATTTCCCCATGCGGCCCACGTGATTTCCGGGTGGGGCCCACTTGATTTCCCCGTGGGGCCCACGTGATTTCCGGGTGGGGCCCACGTGATTTCCCCGTGGGGCCCACGTGATTTCCCCTGGGGGCTCACGTGATTTCCCCGTGGGGCCCACGTGATTTCCCCGTGGGGCCCACGTGATTTCCCAGTGGGTCCCACGTGATTTCCGGGTGGGGCCCACGTGATTTCCCCTGGGGGCCCCCGTGATTTCCCCGCGTGGCCCACGTGATTTACCCATGGGGCCCACGTGATTTTCCCGTGGTGCCCACGTGATTTCCCCTGGGGGCCCACGTGATTTCCCCGTGGGGCCCACGTGAATTCCCCGTGGGGCCCACGTGATTTCCCCGTGGGGTCCACGTGATTTCAACTGAGGGCCCACGTGATTTCCCCGTGGCGCCCACGTGATTTCCCCTGGGGCCCACGTGATTTCCGCTGGGGGCCCACGTGATTTCCCCTGGGGGCCCACGTGATTTCCCCGTGGGGCCCACGTGATTTCCCCAGGGGGCCCACGTGATTTCCCCTGGGGCCACACGTGATTTCCCCGTGGGGCCCACGTGATTTCCGGGGGGGGCCCACGTGATTTCCCCGTGGGGCCCACGTGATTTCCCCGTGGGGCCCACGTGATTTCCCCGTGGAGCCCACGTGATTTCCCCTGAGGGCCCACGTGATTTCCCCGTGGGGCCCACGTGATTTCCCCTGGGGTCCCACGTGATTTCCCCTGGGGGCTCTCGTGATTTCCCCGTGGGGCCCACGTGATTTCCCCTGCGGGCCCACGTGATTTCCCCAGGGGGCCCACGTGATTTCCCCTGGGGGCCCACGTGATTTCCCCGTGGGGCCCACCTGATTTCCCCGTGGGGCCCACGTAATTTCCGGGTGGGGCTCACGTGATTTCCGGGTGGCGCCCACGTGATTTCCCCGTGGGGCCCACCTGATTTCCGGGTGGGGCCCACGTGATTTCCCCCGGGGGCCCACGTGATTTCCCCGTGGGGCCCACGTGATTTCCCCTGGGGGCCCACGTGATTTCCCCGTGGGGCCCACGTGATTTCCCCTGGGGGCCCACGTGATTTCACCTGGGGGCCCACGTGATTTCCCCGTGGGGCCCACGTGGTTTCCCCTGGGGGCCCACGTGATTTCCCCTGGGGGCCCACGTGATTTCCCCTGGGGGCCCACGTGATTTCCCCGGGGGGCCCACGTGATTTCCCCGTGTGGCCCACGTGATTTCCCCGTGGGGAGCACGTGATTTCCCCATGGGGCCCACGTGATTTCCCCAGGGGGCCCACGTGATTTTCCCTGGGGGCCCACGTTATTTCCCCGTGGCGCCCACGTGATTTCCCCTGGGGGCCCCCGTGATTTCCCCTGGGGGCCCACGTGATTTCCCCATGGGGCCGACGTGATTTCCGGGTGGGGCCCACGTGATTTCCCCGTGGGGCCCACGTCTTTTCCCCTGAGGGCCCACGTCATTTCCCCGTGGGGCCCACGTGATTTCCCCTGGGGGCACACGTGATTTCCCCGTGGGGCCCACGTGATTTCCGGGTGGGGCCTCGTGATTTTCGGGTGGGGCCCACGTGATTTCCCCGTGGGGCCCACGTGATTTCCCCGTGGGGCCCACGTGATTTCCCCATGGGGCCCACGTGATTTCCCCATGGGGCCCACGTGATTTCCCCGTGGGGCCCACGTGATTTCCCCTGGGGGCCCACGTGATTTCCCCGTGGGGCCCACGTGATTTCCGCGTGGGGCCCACGTGATTTCCCCGTGGGGCCCACGTGATTTCCCCGTGGGGCCCACGTGATTTCCCCTGGGGACCCACGTGATTTCCCCTGGGGGCCGACGTGATTTCCCCGTGGGGCCCACGTGATTTCCCCTGGGGGCCCACGTGATTTCCCCGTGGGGCCCACGTGATTTCCCCTGGGGGCCCACGTGATTTCCCCTGGGGGCCCCGTGATTTCCCCGTGGGGCCCACGTGGTTTCCCCTGGGGGCCCACGTGATTTCCCCTGGGGGCCCACGTGATTTCCCCGTGGGGCCCACGTGATTTCCGGGTGGGGCCCACGTGATTTCCCCGTGGGACCCACCTGATTTCCGGGTGGGGCCCACGTGATTTCCCCGTGGGGCCCACGTGATTTGCCCTGGGGGCCCACGTGATTTCCCCGTGGGGCCCACGTGATTTCAGGGTGGGGCCCACGTGATTTTCACCTGGGGCCCACGTGGTTTCACAGTGGGGCCCACGTGATTTCCCCGTGGGGCCCACGTGATTTCCCCTGGGGGCCCACGTGATTTCCCCGTGGGGCCCACGTGATTTCCGGGTGGGGCCCACGTGATTTCCCCGTGGGGCCCACGTGATTTCCGGGTGGGGCCCACGTGATTTACCCGTGGGGCCCAAGTGATTTCCCCTGAGGGCCCACGTGATTTCCCCTGGGGGCCCAAGTGATTTCCCCGTGCGGCCCACGTGATTTCCGGGTGGGGCCCACGTGATTTCCCCGTGGGGCCCACGTGATTTCCGGGTGGGGCCCACGTGATTTCCCCGTGGGGCCCACGTGATTTCCCCTGGGGGCTCACGTGATTTCCCCGTGGGGCCCACGTGATTTCCCCGTGGGGCCCACGTGATTTCCCCGTGGGTCCCACGTGATTTCCGGGTGGGGCCCACGTGATTTCCCCTGGGGGCCCACGTGATTTCCCCGTGTGGCCCACGTGATTTCCCCATGGGGCCCACGTGATTTTCCCGTGGTGCCCACGTGATTTCCCCTGGGGTCTCAGGTGATTTCCCCGTGGGGCCCACGTGAATTCCCCGTGGGGCCCACGTTATTTCCCCGTGGGGTCCACGTGATTTCAAATGAGGGCCCACGTGATTTCCCCGTGGGGCCCAAGTGATTTCCCCTGGGGCCCACGTGATTTCCGCTGGGGGCCCACGTGATTTCCCCTGGGGGCCCAAGTGATTTCCCCGTGGGGCCCACGTGATTTCCCCAGGGGGCCTAAGTGATTTCCCCTGGGGGCACACGTGATTTCCCCTTGGGGCCCACGTGATTTCCGGGTGGCGCCCACGTGATTTCCCCGTGGGGCCTACGTGATTTCCCCGTGGTGCCCACGTGATTTCCCCGTGGGGCCTAGGTGATTTCCCCGTGGGGCCCACGTGATTTCCCCTGGGGGCCCACGTGATTTCACCTGGGGGCCCACGTGATTTCCGGGTGGGGCCCTCGTGATTTCCCCGTGGGGCCCACGTGATTTCCCCTGGGGGCCCACGTGATTTCCCCTGGGGGCCCCCGTGTTTTTCCCGTGGGGCCCACGTGATTTCCCCTGGGGGCCCACGTTATTTCCCCTGAGGGGCCACGTGATTTCCCCGTGGGGCCCACGTGATTTCCCCTGGGGGCCCACGTGATTTCCCCTGGGGGCCCACGTGATTTCACCTGGGGGCCCACGTGATTTCCGGGTGGGGCCCTCGTGATTTCCCCGTGGGGCCCACGTGATTTCCCCTGGGGGCCCACGTGATTTCACCGTGGGGCCCACGTGATTTCCGGGTGGGGCCCACGTGATTTCCCCGTGGGGCCCACGTGATTTCCCCTGGGGGCCCACGTGATTTTCCCGTTGGGCCCACGTGATTTCCCCTGGGGGCCCACGTGATTTCCCCTGGGGGCCCACGTGATTTCCCCGTGGGGCCCCCGTGATTTCCCCAGGGGGCCCACGTGATTTTCCCGTGGTGCCCACGTGATTTCCCCTGGGGGCCCACGTGATTTCCCCGTGGGGCCCACGTGATTCCCCCGTGGGGCCCACGTGATTTCCCCGTAGGTCCCACGTGATTTCCCCTGGGGGCCCACGTGATTTTCCCTGGGGGCCCACGTGATTTCCCCGTGGGGCCCACGTGATTTCCGGGTGGTGCCCACGTGATTTCCCCTGGGGGCTGACGTGATTTCCCCGTGTGGCCCACGTGATTTCCCCGTGGGGCCCACGTGATTTCCCCGGGGGCCCCGGTGATTTCCCCTGGGGGCCCACGTGATTTCCCCGTGGGGCCAACGTGATTTCCCCTGCAGGCCCACGTGATTTCCCCTGGGGGCCCACGTGATTTCCCCTGGGGGCGCACGTGATTTCCCCTGGGGGCACACGTGATTTCCCCGTGGGGCCCACGTGATTTCCGGTTGGGGCCCACGTGATTTCCCCGTGGGGCCCACGTGATTTCCGCGTGGGGCCCACGTGATTTCCCCGTGGGGCCCACGTGATTTCCCCGTGGGGCCCACGTGATTTCCCCTGAGGTCCCACGTGATTTCCCCGTGGGGCCCACGTGATTTCCCCTGGGGGCCCACGTGATTTCCCCTGAGGGGCCACGTGATTTCCCCAAGGGGCCCACGTGATTTCCCCTGGGGTCCCACGTGATTTCCCCTGGGGGCCCACGTGATTTCCCCGTGGGGCCCACGTGATTTCCACTGGGGGCCCACGTGATTTCCCCGTGGGGCCCACGTGATTTCCCCTGGGGGCCCACGTGATTTCACCTGGGGGCCCACGTGATTTCCCCGTGGGGCCCACGTTGTTTCCCTTGGGGGACCACGTGATTTCCCCTGGGGGCCCACGTGATTTCCCCTGGGGGCCCACGTGATTTCCCCTGGGGGCCCACGTGATTTCCCCGTGTGGCCCACGTGATTTTCCCGTGGGGCCCACGTGGTTTCCCCGTGGGGCCCACGTGATTTCCCCGTGGGGCCCACGTGATTTCCCCTGGGGGCCCACGTGATTTCCCCGTGGGGCCCACGTGATTCCCGGGTGGAGCCCACGTGATTTCCCCTTGGGCCCACGTGATTTCCGGGTGGGGCCCACGTGATTTACCCGTGGGGCCCAAGTGATTTCCCCTGAGGGCCCACGTGATTTCCCCTGGGGGCCCAAGTGATTTCCCCGTGCGGCCCACGTGATTTCCGGGTGGGGCCCACGTGATTTCCCCGTGGGGCCCACGTGATTTCCCCTGGGGTCTCACGTGATTTCCCCGTGGGGCCCACGTGATTTCCCCGTGGGGCCCACGTGATTTCCCCGTGGGTCCCACGTGATTTCCGGGTGGGGCCCACGTGATTTCCCCTGGGGGCCCACGTGATTTCCCCGTGTGGCCCACGTGATTTCCCCATAGGGCCCACGTGATTTTCCCGTGGTGCCCACGTGATTTCCCCTGGGGTCCCACGTGATTTCCCCGTGGGGCCCACGTGAATTCCCCGTGGGGCCCACGTGATTTCCCCGTGGGGTCCACGTGATTTCAACTGAGGGCCCACGTGATTTCCCCGTGGGGCCCACGTGATTTCCCCTGGGGCCCACGTGATTTCCGCTGGGGGCCCACGTGATTTCCCCTGGGGGCCCACGTGATTTCCCCGTGGGGCCCACGTGATTTCCCCAGGGGGCCCAAGTGATTTCCCCTGGGGGCACACGTGATTTCCCCGTGGGGCCCACGTGATTTCCGGGTGGGGCCCACGTGATTTCCCCGTGGAGCCCACGTGATTTCCCCGTGGGGCCCACGTGATTTCCCCGTGGGGCCCACGTGATTTCCGGGTGGGGCCCACGTGATTTCCCCGTGGGGTCCACGTGATTTCAACTGAGGGCCCGCGTGATTTCCCCGTGGGGCCCACGTGATTTCCCCTGGGGCCCACGTGATTTCCGCTGAGGGCCCACGTGATTTCCCCTGGGGGCCCACGTGATTTCCCCGTGGGGCCCACGTGATTTCCCCAGGGGGCCCACGTGATTTCCCCTGGGGGCACACGTGATTTCCCCGTGGGGCCCACGTGATTTCCGGGTGGGGCCCACGTGATTTCCCCTGGGGGCCCACGTGATTTCCCCGTGGGGCCCACGTGATTTCCACTGGGGGCCCACGTGATTTCCCCGTGGGGCCCACGTGATTTCCCCTGGGGGCCCACGTGATTTCACCTGGGGGCCCACGTGATTTCCCCGTGGGGCCCACGTTGTTTCCCTTGGGGGACCACGTGATTTCCCCTGGGGGCCCACGTGATTTCCCCTGGGGGCCCACGTGATTTCCCCTGGGGGCCCACGTGATTTCCCCGTGTGGCCCACGTGATTTTCACGTGGGGCCCACGTGGTTTCCCCGTGGGGCCCACGTGATTTCCCCGTGGGGCCCACGTGATTTCCCCTGGGGGCCCACGTGATTTCCCCCGTGGGGCCCACGTGATTTCCGGGTGGAGCCCACGTGATTTCCCCGTGGGGCCCACGTGATTTCCGGGTGGGGCCCACGTGATTTACCCGTGGGGCCCAAGTGATTTCCCCTGAGGGCCCACGTGATTTCCCCTGGGGGCCCAAGTGATTTCCCCGTGCGGCCCACGTGATTTCCGGGTGGGGCCCACGTGATTTCCCCGTGGGGCCCACGTGATTTCCCCTGGGGTCTCACGTGATTTCCCCGTGGGGCCCACGTGATTTCCCCGTGGGGCCCACGTGATTTCCCCGTGGGTCCCACGTGATTTCCGGGTGGGGCCCACGTGATTTCCCCTGGGGGCCCACGTGATTTCCCCGTGTGGCCCACGTGATTTCCCCATGGGGCCCACGTGATTTTCCCGTGGTGCCCACGTGATTTCCCCTGGGGTCCCACGTGATTTCCCCGTGGGGCCCACGTGAATTCCCCGTGGGGCCCACGTGATTTCCCCGTGGGGTCCACGTGATTTCAACTGAGGGCCCACGTGATTTCCCCGTGGGGCCCACGTGATTTCCCCTGGGGCCCACGTGATTTCCGCTGGGGGCCAAGGTGATTTCCCCTGGGGGCCCACGTGATTTCCCCGTGGGGCCCACGTGATTTCCCCAGGGGGCCCAAGTGATTTCCCCTGGGGGCACACGTGATTTCCCCGTGGGGCCCACGTGATTTCTGGGTGGGGCCCACGTGATTTCCCCGTGGGGCCCACGTGATTTCCCCGTGGGGCCCACGTGATTTCCCCGTGGGGCCCACGTGATTTCCGGGTGGGGCCCACGTGATTTCCCCGTGGGGTTCACGTGATTTCAACTGAGGGCCCGCGTGATTTCCCCGTGGGGCCCACGTGATTTCCCCTGGGGCCCACGTGATTTCCGCTGAGGGCCCACGTGATTTCCCCTGGGGGCCCACGTGATTTCCCCGTGGGGCCCACGTGATTTCCCCAGGGGGCCCACGTGATTTCCCCTGGGGGCACACGTGATTTCCCCGTGGGGCCCACGTGATTTCCGGGTGGGGCCCACGTGATTTCCCCGTGGGGCCCACGTGATTTCCCCGTGGGGCCCACGTGATTTCTCCGTGGAGCCCACGTGATTTCCCCTGAGGGCCCACGTGATTTCCCCGTGGGGCCCACGTGATTTCCCCTGGGGTCCCACGTGATTTCCCCTGGGGGCTCTCGTGATTTCCCCGTGGGGCCCACGTGATTTCCCCTGCGGGCCCACGTGATTTCCCCAGGGGGCCCACGTGATTTCCCCTGGGGGCCCACGTGATTTCCCCGTGGGGCCCACCTGATTTCCCCGTGGGGCCCACGTAATTTCCGGGTGGGGCTCACGTGATTTCCGGGTGGCGCCCACGTGATTTCCCCGTGGGGCCCACCTGATTTCCGGGTGGGGCTCACGTGATTTCGTCGTGGTGCCCACGTGATTTCGCCGTGGGGCCCACGTGATTTCCCCTGGGGGCCCACGTGATTTCCCCGTGGGGCCCACATGATTTCCCCTGGGGGCCCACGTGATTTCCCCTGGGGGCCCAAGTGATTTCCCCGTGGGGCCCACGTGATTTCCCCTGGGGGCCCACCTGATTTCCCCGTGGGGCCCACGTGATTTCCCCTGGGGGCCCACGTGATTTCCGGGTGGGGCCCACGTGATTTCCCCTGGGGGCCCACGTCATTTCCCTGTGGGGCCCACGTGATTTCCCCTGGGGGCCCACGTGATTTACCCTGGGGGCCCACGTGATTTCCCCTGGGGGCCCAGGTGATTTCCCCGAGGGGCCCACGTGATTTCCGGGTGGGGCCCACGTGATTTCCCCGTGGGGCCCACGTGATTTCCCCTGGGGGCCCACGTGATTTCCCCTGGGGGCCCACGTGATTTCCCCGTGGGGCCCACCTCTTTTCCCCTGAGGGCCCACGTCATTTCCCCGTGGGGCCCACGTGATTTCCCCTGGGGGCACACGTGATTTCCCCGTGGGGCCCACGTGGTTTCCGGGTGGGGCCTCGTGATTTCCGGGTGGGGCCCACGTGATTTCCCCGTGGGGCCCACGTGATTTCCCCGTGGGGCCCACGTGATTTCCCCAGGGGGCCCACGTGATTTCCCCTCGGGGCCCACGTGACTTCCCCGTGGGGCCCACGTGATTTCCCCTGGGGGCCCACGTGATTTCCCCGTGGGGCCCACGTGATTTCCAGGTGGGTCCCACGTGATTTCCCCGTGGGGCCCACGTGATTTCCGGGTGGGGGCCACGTGATTTCCACTGGGGGCCCACGTGATTTCCCCGTGTTGCCCACGTGATTTCCCCTGGGGGCCCACGTGATTTCCCCGTGGGGCCCACGTGATTTCCCCGTGGGGCCCACCTGATTTCCGGGTGGGGCCCATGTGATTTCCGGGTGGGGCCGACGTGATTTCCCCTGGGGCCCCACGTGATTTCCCCTGGGGGCCCACGTGATTTCCCCGTGGGGCCCACGTGATTTCCCCATGGGGCCCACGTGATTTCCCCAGGGGGCCCACGTGATTTCCCCTGGGGGCCCACGTTATTTCCCCGTGGGGCCCACGTGATTTCCCCTGGGGGCCCCGGTGATTTCCCCTGGGGGCCCACGTGATTTCCCCGTGGGGCCCACGTGATTTCCCCGTGGGACCCACGTGATTTCCCCTGGGGGCCCACGTGATTTCCCCGTGGGGCCCACGTGATTTCCGGGTGGGGCCCACGTGATTTCCCCGTGGGGCCCAAGTGATTTCCCCTGAGGGCCCACGTGATTTGCCCTGGGGGCCCACGTGATTTCCCCGTGGGGCCCACGTGATTTCAGGGTGGGGCCCACGTGATTTTCACGTGGGGCCCACGTGGTTTCCCCGTGGGGTCCACGTGATTTCCCCGTGGGGCCCACGTGATTTCCCCTGGGGGCCCACGTGATTTCCCCGTGGGGCCCACGTGATTTCCGGGTGGGGCCCACGTGATTTCCCCGTGGGGCCCAAGTGATTTCCCCTGAGGGCCCACGTGATTTCCCCTGGGGGCCCAAGAGATTTCCCCGTGCGGCCCACGTGATTTCCGGGTGGGGCCCACTTGATTTCCCCGTGGGGCCCACGTGATTTCCGGGTGGGGCCCACGTGATTTCCCCGTGGGGCCCACGTGATTTCCCCTGGGGGCTCACGTGATTTCCCCGTGGGGCCCACGTGATTTCCCCGTGGGGCCCACGTGATTTCCCCGTGGGTCCCACGTGATTTCCGGGTGGGGCCCACGTGATTTCCCCTGGGGGCCCACGTGATTTCCCCGTGTGGCCCACGTGATTTCCCCATGGGGCCCACGTGATTTTCCCGTGGTGCCCACGTGATTTCCCCTGGGGGCCCACGTGATTTCCCCGTGGGGCCCACGTGAATTCCCCGTGGGGCCCACGTGATTTCCCCATGGGGTCCACGTGATTTCAACTGAGGGCCCACGTGATTTCCCCGTGGGGCCCACGTGATTTCCCCTGGGTCCCACGTGATTTCCGCTGGGGGCCCACGTGATTTCCCCTGGGGGCCCACGTGATTTCCCCGTGGGGCCCACGTGATTTCCCCAGGGGGCCCACGTGATTTCCCCTGGGGCCACACGTGATTTCCCCGTGGGGCCCACGTGATTTCCGGGTGGGGCCCACGTGATTTCCCCGTGGGGCCCACGTGATTTCCCCGTGGGGCCCACGTGATTTCCCCGTGGAGCCCACGTGATTTCCCCTGAGGGCCCACGTGATTTCCCCGTGGGGCCCACGTGATTTCCCCTGGGGTCCCACGTGATTTCCCCTGGGGGCTCTCGTGATTTCCACTGGGGGCCCACGTGATTTCCCCTGGGGGCCCACGTGATTTCCCCAGGGGGCCCACGTGATTTCCCCTGGGGGCCCACGTGATTTCCCCGTGGGGCCCACCTGATTTCCCCGTGGGGCCCACGTAATTTCCGGGTGGGGCTCACGTGATTTCCGGGTGGCGCCCACGTGATTTCCCCGTGGGGCCCACCTGATTTCCGGGTGGGGCCCACGTGATTTCCCCCGGTGGCCCACGTGATTTCCCCCTGGGGCCGACGTGATTTCCCCTTGGGGCCCACGTGATTTCCGGGTGGGGCCCACGTGATTTCCCCGTGGGGCCTACGTGATTTCCCCGTGGGGCCCACGTGATTTCCCCGTGGGGCCTACGTGATTTCCCCGTGGGGCCCACGTGATTTCCGGGTGGGGCCCACGTGATTTCCCCGTGGGGCCCACGTGATTTCCCCGTGTGGCCCACGTGATTTCCCCTGGGGGCCCCCTTGTTTTTCCCGTGGGGCCCACGTGATTTCCCCTGGGGGCCCACGTTATTTCCCCTGAGGGGCCACGTGATTTCCCCGTGGGGCCCACGTGATTTCCCCTGGGGGCCCACGTGATTTCCCCTGGGGGCCCACGTGATTTCACCTGGGGGCCCACGTGATTTCCGGGTGGGGCCCTCGTGATTTCCCCGTGGGGCCCACGTGATTTCCCCTGGGGGCCCACGTGATTTCCCCGTGGGGCCCACGTGATTTCCGGGTGGGGCCCACGTGATTTCCCCGTGGGGCCCACGTGATTTCCCCTGGGGGCCCACGTGATTTCCCCGTTGGGCCCACGTGATTTCCCCTGGGGGCCCACGTGATTTCCCCTGGGGGCCCACGTGATTTCCCCGTGGGGCCCACGTGATTTCCCCAGGGGGCCCACGTGATTTTCCCGTGGTGCCCACGTGATTTCCCCTTGGGGGCCCACGTGATTTCCCCGTGGGGCCCACGTGATTCCCCCATGGGGCCCACGTGATTTCCCCGTTGGTCCCACGTGATTTCCCCTGGGGGCCCAAGTGATTTTCCCTGGGGGCCCACGTGATTTCCCCGTGGGGCCCAAGTGATTTCCGGGTGGTGCCCACGTGAGTTCCCCTGGGGGCCGACGTGATTTCCCCGTGTGGCCCACGTGATTTCCCCGGGGGCCCCGGTGATTTCCCCTGAGGTCCCACGTGATTTCCCCGTGGGGCCCACGTGATTTCCCCTGGGGGCCCACGTGATTTCCCCTGAGGGGCCACGTGATTTCCCCAAGGGGCCCACGTGATTTCCCCTGGGGGCCCGCGTGATTTCCCCGTGGGGCCCACGTGATTTCCGGGTGGGGCCCACGTGATTTCCACTGGGGGCCCACGTGATTTCCCCATGGGGCCCACGTGATTTCCCCGTGGGGCCCACGTGGTTTCCCCTGGGGGCCCACGTGATTTCCCCTGGGGGCCCACGTGATTTCCCCTGGGGGCCCACGTGATTTCCCCTGGGGGCCCACGTGATTTCCCCGTGTGGCCCACGTGATTTCCCAGTGGGGCCCACGTGATTTCCCCGTGGGGCCCACGTGATTTCCCCTGGGGGCCCACGTGATTTCCCCGTGGGGCCCACGTGATTTCCCCTGGGGGCCCACGTGATTTCCCCTGGGGGCCCACGTGATTTCCCCTGGGGGCCCACGTGGTTTCCCCTGGGGGCCCACGTGATTTCCCCTGGGGGCCCACGTGATTTCCCCGTGGGGCCCACGTGATTTCCGGGTGGGGCCCACGTGATTTCCCCGTGGGACCCACGTGATTTCCGGGTGGGGCCCACGTGATTTCCCCGTGGGGCCCACGTGATTTCCCCTGGGGGCCCACGTGATTTCCCCGTTGGGCCCACGTGATTTCCCCTGGGGGCCCACGTGATTTCCCCTGGGGGCCCACGTGATTTCCCCTGGGGGCCCAGGTGATTTCCCCGAGGGGCCCACGTGATTTCCGGGTGGGGCCCACGTGATTTCCCCGTGGGGCCCACGTGATTTCCCCTGGGGGCCCACGTGATTTCCCCGTGGGACCCACGTCTTTTCCCCTGAGGGCCCACGTCATTTCCCCGTGGGGCCCACGTGATTTCCCCTGGGGGCACACGTGATTTCCCCGTGGGGCCCACGTGATTTCCGGGTGGGGCCTCGTGATTTCCGGGTGGGGCCCACGTGATTTCCCCGTGGGGCCCACGTGATTTCCCCGTGGGGCCCACGTGATTTCCCCCGGGGGCCCACGTGATTTCCCCTCGGGGCCCACGTGACTTCCCCGAGGGGCCCACGTGATTTCCCCTGGGGGCCCACGTGATTTCCCCGTGGGGCCCACGTGATTTCCAGGTGGGTCCCACGTGATTTCCCCGTGGGGCCCACGTGATTTCCGGGTGGGGGCCACGTGATTTCCACTGGGGGCCCACGTGATTTCCCCGTGGGGCCCACGTGATTTCCCCTGGGGGCCCACGTGATTTCCCCGTGGGGCCCACGTGATTTCCCCGTGGGGCCCACCTGATTTCCGGGTGGGGCCCATGTGATTTCCGGGTGGGGCCGACGTGATTTCCTCTGGGGCCCCACGTGATTTCCCCTGGGGGCCCACGTGATTTCCCCGTGGGGCCCACGTGATTTCCCCATAGGGCCCACGTGATTTCCCCAGGGGGCCCACGTGATTTCCCCTGGGGGCCCACGTTATTTCCCCGTGGGCCCACGTGATTTCCACTGGGGGCCCCGGTGATTTCCCCTGGGGGTCCACGTGATTTCCCCGTGGGGCCCACGTGATTTCCCCTGCAGGCCCACGTGATTTCCCCTGGGAGCCCACGTGATTTCCCCTGGGGGCGCACGTGATTTCCCCTGGGGGCCCACGTGATTTCCCCGTGGGGCCCACGTGATTTCCGGGTGGGGCCCACGTGATTTCCCCTGAGGTCCCACGTGATTTCCCCTGGGGGCCCACGTGATTTCCCCGTGGGGGCCCACGTGATTTCCCCTGAGGGGCCACGTGATTTCCCCATGGGGCCCACGTGATTTCCCCTGGGGGCCCACGTGATTTCCCCGTGGGGCCCACTTGATTTCCCCGTGGGGCCCACGTGATTTCCGGGTGGGGCCCACGTGATTTCCCCTGAGGGCCCACGTGATTTCCCCGTGGGGCCCACGTGATTTCCCCTGGGGTCCCACGTGATTTCCCCTGGGGGCTCTCGTGATTTCCCCGTGGGGCCCACGTGATTTCCCCTGCGGGCCCACGTGATTTCCCCAGGGGGCCCACGTGATTTCCCCTGGGGGCCCACGTGATTTCCCCGTGGGGCCCACGTGATTTCCCCGTGGGGCCCACGTGATTTCCCCGTGGGTCCCACGTGATTTCCCCGTGGGGCCCACGTGATTTCCCCTGGGGACCCACGTGATTTCCCCTGGGGGCCGACGTGATTTCCCCGTGGGGCCCATGTGATTTCCCCGTGGGGCCCACGTGATTTCCCCGTGGGGCCCACGTGATTTCCCCTGGGGGCCCACGTGATTTCCCCGTGGGGCCCACGTGATTTCCCCGTTGGGCCCACGTGATTTCCCCTGGGGGCCCACGTGATTTCCCCTGGGGGCCCACGTGATTTCCCCGTGGGACCCACGTGATTTCCGGGTGGGGCCCACGTGATTTCCCCGTGGGGCCCACGTGATTTGCCCTGGGGGCCCACGTGATTTCCCCGTGGGGCCCACGTGATTTCAGGGTGGGGCCCACGTGATTTTCACGTGGGGCCCACGTGGTTTCCCCGTGGGGTCCACGTGATTTCCCCGTGGGGCCCACGTGATTTCCCCTGGGGGCCCACGTGATTTCCCCGTGGGGCCCACGTGATTTCCGGGTGGGGCCCACGTGATTTCCCCGTGGGGCCCAAGTGATTTCCCCTGAGGGCCCACGTGATTTCCCCTGGGGGCCCAAGAGATTTCCCCGTGCGGCCCACGTGATTTCCGGGTGGGGCCCACTTGATTTCCCCGTGGGGCCCACGTGATTTCCGGGTGGGGCCCACGTGATTTCCCCGTGGGGCCCACGTGATTTCCCCTGGGGGCTCACGTGATTTCCCCGTGGGGCCCACGTGATTTCCCCGTGGGGCCCACGTGATTTCCCCGTGGGTCCCACGTGATTTCCGGGTGGGGCCCACGTGATTTCCCCTGGGGGCCCACGTGATTTCCCCGTGTGGCCCACGTGATTTCCCCATGGGGCCCACGTGATTTTCCCGTGGTGCCCACGTGATTTCCCCTGGGGGCCCACGTGATTTCCCCGTGGGGCCCACGTGAATTCCCCGTGGGGCCCACGTGATTTCCCCATGGGGTCCACGTGATTTCAACTGAGGGCCCACGTGATTTCCCCGTGGGGCCCACGTGATTTCCCCTGGGTCCCACGTGATTTACGCTGGGGGCCCACGTGATTTCCCCTGGGGGCCCACGTGATTTCCCCTGGGGGCCCACGTGATTTCCGGGTGGGGCCCACGTGATTTCCCCTGGGGGCCCACGTCATTTCCCTGTGGGGCCCACGTGATTTCCCCTGGGGGCCCACGTGATTTACCCTGGGGGCCCACGTGATTTCCCCTGGGGGCCCAGGTGATTTCCCCGAGGGGCCCACGTGATTTCCGGGTGGGGCCCACGTGATTTCCCCGTGGGGCCCACGTGATTTCCCCTGGGGGCCCACGTGATTTCCCCTGGGGGCCCACGTGATTTCCCCGTGGGGCCCACCTCTTTTCCCCTGAGGGCCCACGTCATTTCCCCGTGGGGCCCACGTGATTTCCCCTGGGGGCACACGTGATTTCCCCGTGGGGCCCACGTGGTTTCCGGGTGGGGCCTCGTGATTTCCGGGTGGGGCCCACGTGATTTCCCCGTGGGGCCCACGTGATTTCCCCGTGGGGCCCACGTGATTTCCCCAGGGGGCCCACGTGATTTCCCCTCGGGGCCCACGTGACTTCCCCGTGGGGCCCACGTGATTTCCCCTGGGGGCCCACGTGATTTCCCCGTGGGGCCCACGTGATTTCCAGGTGGGTCCCACGTGATTTCCCCGTGGGGCCCACGTGATTTCCGGGTGGGGGCCACGTGATTTCCACTGGGGGCCCACGTGATTTCCCCGTGGGGCCCACGTGATTTCCCCTGGGGGCCCACGTGATTTCCCCGTGGGGCCCACGTGATTTCCCCGTGGGGCCCACCTGATTTCCGGGTGGGGCCCATGTGATTTCCGGGTGGGGCCGACGTGATTTCCCCTGGGGCCCCACGTGATTTCCCCTGGGGGCCCACGTGATTTCCCCGTGGGGCCCACGTGATTTCCCCATGGGGCCCACGTGATTTCCCCAGGGGGCCCACGTGATTTCCCCTGGGGGCCCACGTTATTTCCCCGTGGGGCCCACGTGATTTCCCCTGGGGGCCCCGGTGATTTCCCCTGGGGGCCCACGTGATTTCCCCGTGGGGCCCACGTGATTTCCCCTGCAGGCCCACGTGATTTCCCCTGGGGGCCCACGTGATTTCCCCTGGGGGCGCACGTGATTTCCCCTGGGGGCCCACGTGATTTCGCCGTGGGGCCCACGTGATTTCCGGGTGGGGCCCACGTGATTTCCCCTGAGGTCCCACGTGATTTCCCCGTGGGGCCCACGTGATTTCCCCTGGGGGCCCACGTGATTTCCCCTGAGGGGCCACGTGATTTCCCCATGGGGCCCACGTGATTTCCCCTGGGGGCCCACGTGATTTCCCCGTGGGGCCCACTTGATTTCCCCGTGGGGCCCACGTGATTTCCGGGTGGGGCCCACGTGATTTCCCCTGAGGGCCCACGTGATTTCCCCGTGGGGCCCACGTGCTTTCCCCTGGGGTCCCACGTGATTTCCCCTGGGGGCTCACGTGATTTCCCCGTGGGGCCCACGTGATTTCCCCTGCGGGCCCACGTGATTTCCCCAGGGGGCCCACGTGATTTCCCCTGGGGGCCCACGTGATTTCCCCGTGGGGCCCACGTGATTTCCCCGTGGGGCCCACGTGATTTCCCCGTGGGTCCCACGTGATTTCCCCGTGGGGCCCACGTGATTTCCCCTGGGGACCCACGTGATTTCCCCTGGGGGCCGACGTGATTTCCCCGTGGGGCCCATGTGATTTCCCCGTGGGGCCCACGTGATTTCCCCGTGGGGCCCACGTGATTTCCCCTGGGGGCCCACGTGATTTCCCCGTGGGGCCCACGTGATTTCCCCGTTGGGCCCACGTGATTTCCCCGGGGGGCCCACGTGATTTCCCCTGGGGGCCCACGTGATTTCCCCGTGGGACCCACGTGATTTCCGGGTGGGGCCCACGTGATTTCCCCGTGGGGCCCACGTGATTTGCCCTGGGGGCCCACGTGATTTCCCCGTGGGGCCCACGTGATTTCAGGGTGGGGCCCACGTGATTTTCACGTGGGGCCCACGTGGTTTCCCCGTGGGGCCCACGTGATTTCCCCGTGGGGCCCACGTGATTTCCCCTGGGGGCCCACGTGATTTCCCCGTGGGGCCCACGTGATTTCCGGGTGGGGCCCACGTGATTTCCCCGTGGGGCCCAAGTGATTTCCCCTGAGGGCCCACGTGATTTCCCCTGGGGGCCCAAGAGATTTCCCCGTGCGGCCCACGTGATTTCCGGGTGGGGCCCACTTGATTTCCCCGTGGGGCCCACGTGATTTCCGGGTGGGGCCCACGTGATTTCCCCGTGGGGCCCACGTGATTTCCCCTGGGGGCTCACGTGATTTCCCCGTGGGGCCCACGTGATTTCCCCGTGGGGCCCACGTGATTTCCCCGTGGGTCCCACGTGATTTCCGGGTGGGGCCCACGTGATTTCCCCTGGGGGCCCACGTGATTTCCCCGTGTGGCCCACGTGATTTCCCCATGGGGCCCACGTGATTTTCCCGTGGTGCCCACGTGATTTCCCCTGGGGGCCCACGTGATTTCCCCGTGGGGCCCACGTGAATTCCCCGTGGGGCCCACGTGATTTCCCCATGGGGTCCACGTGATTTCAACTGAGGGCCCACGTGATTTCCCCGTGGGGCCCACGTGATTTCCCCTGGGTCCCACGTGATTTCCGCTGGGGGCCCACGTGATTTCCCCTGGGGGCCCACGTGATTTCCCCGTGGGGCCCACGTGATTTCCCCAGGGGGCCCACGTGATTTCCCCTGGGGCCACACGTGATTTCCCCGTGGGGCCCACGTGATTTCCGGGTGGGGCCCACGTGATTTCCCCGTGGGGCCCACGTGATTTCCCCGTGGGGCCCACGTGATTTCCCCGTGGAGCCCACGTGATTTCCCCTGAGGGCCCACGTGATTTCCCCGTGGGGCCCACGTGATTTCCCCTGGGGTCCCACGTGATTTCCCCTGGGGGCTCTCGTGATTTCCCCTGGGGGCCCACGTGATTTCCCCTGGGGGCCCACGTGATGTCCCCAGGGGGCCCACGTGATTTCCCCTGGGGGCCCACGTGATTTCCCCGTGGGGCCCACCTGATTTCCCCGTGGGGCCCACGTAATTTCCGGGTGGGGCTCACGTGATTTCCGGGTGGCGCCCACGTGATTTCCCCGTGGGGCCCACCTGATTTCCGGGTGGGGCCCACGTGATTTCCCCCGGTGGCCCACGTGATTTCCCCCTGGGGCCGACGTGATTTCCCCTTGGGGCCCACGTGATTTCCGGGTGGGGCCCACGTGATTTCCCCGTGGGGCCTACGTGATTTCCCCGTGGGGCCCACGTGATTTCCCCGTGGGGCCTACGTGATTTCCCCGTGGGGCCCACGTGATTTCCCCGTGGGGCCCACGTGATTTCCCCGTGGGGCCCACGTGATTTCCCCGTGTGGCCCACGTGATTTCCCCTGGGGGCCCCCTTGTTTTTCCCGTGGGGCCCACGTGATTTCCCCTGGGGGCCCACGTTATTTCCCCTGAGGGGCCACGTGATTTCCCCGTGGGGCCGACGTGATTTCCCCTGGGGGCCCACGTGATTTCCCCTGGGGGCCCACGTGATTTCACCTGGGGGCCCACGTGATTTCCGGGTGGGGCCCTCGTGATTTCCCCGTGGGGCCCACGTGATTTCCCCTGGGGGCCCACGTGATTTCCCCGTGGGGCCCACGTGATTTCCGGGTGGGGCCCACGTGATTTCCCCGTGGGGCCCACGTGATTTCCCCTGGGGGCCCACGTGATTTCCCCGTTGGGCCCACGTGATTTCCCCTGGGGGCCCACGTGATTTCCCCTGGGGGCCCACGTGATTTCCCCGTGGGGCCCACGTGATTTCCCCAGGGGGCCCACGTGATTTTCCCGTGGTGCCCACGTGATTTCCCCTTGGGGGCCCACGTGATTTCCCCGTGGGGCCCACGTGATTCCCCCATGGGGCCCACGTGATTTCCCCGTTGGTCCCACGTGATTTCCCCTGGGGGCCCAAGTGATTTTCCCTGGGGGCCCACGTGATTTCCCCGTGGGGCCCACGTGATTTCCGGGTGGTGCCCACGTGATTTCCCCCGGGGGCCGACGTGATTTCCCCGTGTGGCCCACGTGATTTCCCCGGGGGCCCCGGTGATTTCCCCTGAGGTCCCACGTGATTTCCCCGTGGGGCCCACGTGATTTCCCCTGGGGGCCCACGTGATTTCCCCTGAGGGGCCACGTGATTTCCCCAAGGGGCCCACGTGATTTCCCCTGGGGGCCCACGTGATTTCCCCGTGGGGCCCACGTGATTTCCGGGTGGGGCCCACGTGATTTCCACTGGGGGCCCACGTGATTTCCCCATGGGGCCCACGTGATTTCCCCGTGGGGCCCACGTGGTTTCCCCTGGGGGCCCACGTGATTTCCCCTGGGGGCCCACGTGATTTCCCCTGGGGGCCCACGTGATTTCCCCTGGGGGCCCACGTGATTTCCCCGTGTGGCCCACGTGATTTCCCAGTGGGGCCCACGTGATTTCCCCGTGGGGCCCACGTGATTTCCCCTGGGGGCCCACGTGATTTCCCCGTGGGGCCCACGTGATTTCCCCTGGGGGCCCACGTGATTTCCCCTGGGGGCCCACGTGATTTCCCCTGGGGGCCCACGTGGTTTCCCCTGGGGGCCCACGTGATTTCCCCTGGGGGCCCACGTGATTTCCCCGTGGGGCCCACGTGATTTCCGGGTGGGGCCCACGTGATTTCCCCGTGGGACCCACGTGATTTCCGGGTGGGGCCCACGTGATTTCCCCGTGGGGCCCACGTGATTTCCCCTGGGGGCCCACGTGATTTCCCCGTTGGGCCCACGTGATTTCCCCTGGGGGCCCACGTGATTTCCCCTGGGGGCCCACGTGATTTCCCCTGGGGGCCCAGGTGATTTCCCCGAGGGGCCCACGTGATTTCCGGGTGGGGCCCACGTGATTTCCCCGTGGGGCCCACGTGATTTCCCCTGGGGGCCCACGTGATTTCCCCGTGGGACCCACGTCTTTTCCCCTGAGGGCCCACGTCATTTCCCCGTGGGGCCCACGTGATTTCCCCTGGGGGCACACGTGATTTCCCCGTGGGGCCCACGTGATTTCCGGGTGGGGCCTCGTGATTTCCGGGTGGGGCCCACGTGATTTCCCCGTGGGGCCCACGTGATTTCCCCGTGGGGCCCACGTGATTTCCCCAGGGGGCCCACGTGATTTCCCCTCGGGGCCCACGTGACTTCCCCGAGGGGCCCACGTGATTTCCCCTGGGGGCCCACGTGATTTCCCCGTGGGGCCCACGTGATTTCCAGGTGGGTCCCACGTGATTTCCCCGTGGGGCCCACGTGATTTCCGGGTGGGGGCCACGTGATTTCCACTGGGGGCCCACGTGATTTCCCCGTGGGGCCCACGTGATTTCCCCTGGGGGCCCACGTGATTTCCCCGTGGGGCCCTCGTGATTTCCCCGTGGGGCCCACCTGATTTCCGGGTGGGGCCCATGTGATTTCCGGGTGGGGCCGACGTGATTTCCTCTGGGGCCCCACGTGATTTCCCCTGGGGGCCCACGTGATTTCCCCGTGGGGCCCACGTGATTTCCCCATAGGGCCCACGTGATTTCCCCAGGGGGCCCACGTGATTTCCCCTGGGGGCCCACGTTATTTCCCCGTGGGCCCACGTGATTTCCACTGGGGGCCCCGGTGATTTCCCCTGGGGGTCCACGTGATTTCCCCGTGGGGCCCACGTGATTTCCCCTGCAGGCCCACGTGATTTCCCCTGGGAGCCCACGTGATTTCCCCTGGGGGCGCACGTGATTTCCCCTGGGGGCCCACGTGATTTCCCCGTGGGGCCCACGTGATTTCCGGGTGGGGCCCACGTGATTTCCCCTGAGGTCCCACGTGATTTCCCCTGGGGGCCCACGTGATTTCCCCTGGGGGCCCACGTGATTTCCCCTGAGGGGCCACGTGATTTCCCCATGGGGCCCACGTGATTTCCCCTGGGGGCCCACGTGATTTCCCCGTGGGGCCCACTTGATTTCCCCGTGGGGCCCACGTGATTTCCGGGTGGGGCCCACGTGATTTCCCCTGAGGGCCCACGTGATTTCCCCGTGGGGCCCACGTGATTTCCCCTGGGGTCCCACGTGATTTCCCCTGGGGGCTCTCGTGATTTCCCCGTGGGGCCCACGTGATTTCCCCTGCGGGCCCACGTGATTTCCCCAGGGGGCCCACGTGATTTCCCCTGGGGGCCCACGTGATTTCCCCGTGGGGCCCACGTGATTTCCCCGTGGGGCCCACGTGATTTCCCCGTGGGTCCCACGTGATTTCCCCGTGGGGCCCACGTGATTTCCCCTGGGGACCCACGTGATTTCCCCTGGGGGCCGACGTGATTTCCCCGTGGGGCCCATGTGATTTCCCCGTGGGGCCCACGTGATTTCCCCGTGGGGCCCACGTGATTTCCCCTGGGGGCCCACGTGATTTCCCCGTGGGGCCCACGTGATTTCCCCGTTGGGCCCACGTGATTTCCCCTGGGGGCCCACGTGATTTCCCCTGGGGGCCCACGTGATTTCCCCGTGGGACCCACGTGATTTCCGGGTGGGGCCCACGTGATTTCCCCGTGGGGCCCACGTGATTTGCCCTGGGGGCCCACGTGATTTCCCCGTGGGGCCCACGTGATTTCAGGGTGGGGCCCACGTGATTTTCACGTGGGGCCCACGTGGTTTCCCCGTGGGGTCCACGTGATTTCCCCGTGGGGCCCACGTGATTTCCCCTGGGGGCCCACGTGATTTCCCCGTGGGGCCCACGTGATTTCCGGGTGGGGCCCACGTGATTTCCCCGTGGGGCCCAAGTGATTTCCCCTGAGGGCCCACGTGATTTCCCCTGGGGGCCCAAGAGATTTCCCCGTGCGGCCCACGTGATTTCCGGGTGGGGTCCACTTGATTTCCCCGTGGGGCCCACGTGATTTCCGGGTGGGGCCCACGTGATTTCCCCGTGGGGCCCACGTGATTTCCCCTGGGGGCTCACGTGATTTCCCCGTGGGGCCCACGTGATTTCCCCGTGGGGCCCACGTGATTTCCCCGTGGGTCCCACGTGATTTCCGGGTGGGGCCCACGTGATTTCCCCTGGGGGCCCACGTGATTTCCCCGTGTGGCCCACGTGATTTCCCCATGGGGCCCACGTGATTTTCCCGTGGTGCCCACGTGATTTCCCCTGGGGGCCCACGTGATTTCCCCGTGGGGCCCACGTGAAGTCCCCGTGGGGCCCACGTGATTTCCCCATGGGGTCCACGTGATTTCAACTGAGGGCCCACGTGATTTCCCCGTGGGGCCCATGTGATTTCCCCTGGGTCCCACGTGATTTCCGCTGGGGGCCCACGTGATTTCCCCTGGGGGCCCACGTGATTTCCCCGTGGGGCCCACGTGATTTCCCCAGGGGGCCCACGTGATTTCCCCTGGGGCCACACATGATTTCCCCGTGGGGCCCACGTGATTTCCGGGTGGGGCCCACGTGATTTCCCCGTGGGGCCCACGTGATTTCCCCGTGGGGCCCACGTGATTTCCCCGTGGAGCCCACGTGATTTCCCCTGAGGGCCCACGTGATTTCCCCGTGGGGCCCACGTGATTTCCCCTGGGGTCCCACGTGATTTCCCCTGGGGGCTCTCGTGATTTCCCCTGGGGGCCCACGTGATTTCCCCTGGGGGCCCACGTCATTTCCCCAGGGGGCCCACGTGATTTCCCCTGGGGGCCCACGTGATTTCCCCGTGGGGCCCACCTGATTTCCCCGTGGGGCCCACGTAATTTCCGGGTGGGGCTCACGTGATTTCCGGGTGGCGCCCACGTGATTTCCCCGTGGGGCCCACCTGATTTCCGGGTGGGGCCCACGTGATTTCCCCCGGTGGCCCACGTGATTTCCCCCTGGGGCCGACGTGATTTCCCCTTGGGGCCCACGTGATTTCCGGGTGGGGCCCACGTGATTTCCCCGTGGGGCCTACGTGATTTCCCCGTGGGGCCCACGTGATTTCCCCGTGGGGCCTACGTGATTTCCCCGTGGGGCCCACGTGATTTCCGGGTGGGGCCCACGTGATTTCCCCGTGGGGCCCACGTGATTTCCCCGTGTGGCCCACGTGATTTCCCCTGGGGGCCCCCTTGTTTTTCCCGTGGGGCCCACGTGATTTCCCCTGGGGGCCCACGTTATTTCCCCTGAGGGGCCACGTGATTTCCCCGTGGGGCCCACGTGATTTCCCCTGGGGGCCCACGTGATTTCCCCTGGGGGCCCACGTGATTTCACCTGGGGGCCCACGTGATTTCCGGGTGGGGCCCTCGTGATTTCCCCGTGGGGCCCACGTGATTTCCCCTGGGGGCCCACGTGATTTCCCCGTGGGGCCCACGTGATTTCCGGGTGGGGCCCACGTGATTTCCCCGTGGGGCCCACGTGATTTCCCCTGGGGGCCCACGTGATTTCCCCGTTGGGCCCACGTGATTTCCCCTGGGGGCCCACGTGATTTCCCCTGGGGGCACACGTGATTTCCCCGTGGGGCCCACGTGATTTCCCCAGGGGGCCCACGTGATTTTCCCGTGGTGCCCACGTGATTTCCCCTTGGGGGCCCACGTGATTTCCCCGTGGGGCCCACGTGATTCCCCCATGGGGCCCACGTGATTTCCCCGTTGGTCCCACGTGATTTCCCCTGGGGGCCCAAGTGATTTTCCCTGGGGGCCCACGTGATTTCCCCGTGGGGCCCACGTGATTTCCGGGTGGTGCCCACGTGATTTCCCCTGGGGGCCGACGTGATTTCCCCGTGTGGCCCACGTGATTTCCCCGGGGGCCCCGGTGATTTCCCCTGAGGTCCCACGTGATTTCCCCGTGGGGCCCACGTGATTTCCCCTGGGGGCCCACGTGATTTCCCCTGAGGGGCCACGTGATTTCCCCAAGGGGCCCACGTGATTTCCCCTGGGGGCCCACGTGATTTCCCCGTGGGGCCCACGTGATTTCCGGGTGGGGCCCACGTGATTTCCACTGGGGGCCCACGTGATTTCCCCATGGGGCCCACGTGATTTCCCCGTGGGGCCCACGTGGTTTCCCCTGGGGGCCCACGTGATTTCCCCTGGGGGCCCACGTGATTTCCCCTGGGGGCCCACGTGATTTCCCCTGGGGGCCCACGTGATTTCCCCGTGTGGCCCACGTGATTTCCCAGTGGGGCCCACGTGATTTCCCCGTGGGGCCCACGTGATTTCCCCTGGGGGCCCACGTGATTTCCCCGTGGGGCCCACGTGATTTCCCCTGGGGGCCCACGTGATTTCCCCTGGGGGCCCACGTGATTTCCCCTGGGGGCCCACGTGGTTTCCCCTGGGGGCCCACGTGATTTCCCCTGGGGGCCCACGTGATTTCCCCGTGGGGCCCACGTGATTTCCGGGTGGGGCCCACGTGATTTCCCCGTGGGACCCACGTGATTTCCGGGTGGGGCCCACGTGATTTCCCCGTGGGGCCCACGTGATTTCCCCTGGGGGCCCACGTGATTTCCCCGTTGGGCCCACGTGATTTCCCCTGGGGGCCCACGTGATTTCCCCTGGGGGCCCACGTGATTTCCCCTGGGGGCCCAGGTGATTTCCCCGAGGGGCCCACGTGATTTCCGGGTGGGGCCCACGTGATTTCCCCGTGGGGCCCACGTGATTTCCCCTGGGGGCCCACGTGATTTCCCCGTGGGACCCACGTCTTTTCCCCTGAGGGCCCACGTCATTTCCCCGTGGGGCCCACGTGATTTCCCCTGGGGGCACACGTGATTTCCCCGTGGGGCCCACGTGATTTCCGGGTGGGGCCTCGTGATTTCCGGGTGGGGCCCACGTGATTTCCCCGTGGGGCCCACGTGATTTCCCCGTGGGGCCCACGTGATTTCCCCAGGGGGCCCACGTGATTTCCCCTCGGGGCCCACGTGACTTCCCCGAGGGGCCCACGTGATTTCCCCTGGGGGCCCACGTGATTTCCCCGTGGGGCCCACGTGATTTCCAGGTGGGTCCCACGTGATTTCCCCGTGGGGCCCACGTGATTTCCGGGTGGGGGCCACGTGATTTCCACTGGGGGCCCACGTGATTTCCCCGTGGGGCCCACGTGATTTCCCCTGGGGGTCCACGTGATTTCCCCGTGGGGCCCACGTGATTTCCCCGTGGGGCCCACCTGATTTCCGGGTGGGGCCCATGTGATTTCCGGGTGGGGCCGACGTGATTTCCTCTGGGGCCCCACGTGATTTCCCCTGGGGGCCCACGTGATTTCCCCGTGGGGCCCACGTGATTTCCCCATAGGGCCCACGTGATTTCCCCAGGGGGCCCACGTGATTTCCCCTGGGGGCCCACGTTATTTCCCCGTGGGCCCACGTGATTTCCACTGGGGGCCCCGGTGATTTCCCCTGGGGGTCCACGTGATTTCCCCGTGGGGCCCACGTGATTTCCCCTGCAGGCCCACGTGATTTCCCCTGGGAGCCCACGTGATTTCCCCTGGGGGCGCACGTGATTTCCCCTGGGGGCCCACGTGATTTCCCCGTGGGGCCCACGTGATTTCCGGGTGGGGCCCACGTGATTTCCCCTGAGGTCCCACGTGATTTCCCCTGGGGGCCCACGTGATTTCACCTGAGGGGCCACGTGATTTCCCCATGGGGCCCACGTGATTTCCCCTGGGGGCCCACGTGATTTCCCCGTGGGGCCCACGTGATTTCCGCGTGGGGCCCACGTGATTTCCCCGTGGGGCCCACGTGATTTCCCCGTGGGGCCCACGTGATTTCCCCTGGGGACCCACGTGATTTCCCCTGGGGCCCGACGTGATTTCCCCGTGGGGCCCACGTGATTTCCCCATGGGGCCCACGTGATTTCCCCGTGGGGCCCACGTGATTTCCCAGTGGGGCCCACGTGATTTCCCCGTGGGGCCCACGTGATTTCCCCTGGGGGCCCACGTGATTTCCCCGTGGGGCCCACGTGATTTCCCTTGGGGGCCCACGTGATTTCCCCTGGGGGCCCACGTGATTTCCCCGTGGGGCCCACGTGGTTTCCCCTGGGGGCCCACGTGATTTCCCCTGGGGGCCCACGTGATTTCCCCGTGAGGCCCACGTGATTTCCGGGTGGGGCCCACGTGATTTCCGGGTGGGGCCCACGTGATTTCCCCGTTGGGCCCACCTGATTTCCGGGTGGGGCCCACGTGATTTCCCCCGGGGGCCCACGTGATTTCCCCGTGGGGCCCACGTGATTTCCCCTGGGGGCCCACGTGATTTCCCCGTGGGGCCCACGTGATTTCCCCTGGGGGCCCACGTGATTTCACCTGGGGGCCCACGTGATTTCCCCGTGGGGCCCACGTGGTTTCCCCGGGGGGCCCACGGGATTTCCCCTGGGGGCCCACGTGATGTCCCCCGGGGGCCCACGTGATGTCCCCTGGGGGCCCACGTGATTTCCCCGTGTGGCCCACGTGATTTCCCCGTGGGGAGCACGTGATTTCCCCATGGGGCCCACGTGATTTCCCAAGGGGGCCCACGTGATTTTCCCTGGGGGCCCACGTTATTTCCCCTTGGGGCCCACGTGATTTCCCCTGGGGGCCCCCGTGATTTCCCCAGGGGGCCCACGTGATTTCCCCTAGGGGCCGACGTGATTTCCCCTGGGGACCCACGTGATTTCCCCTGGGGGCCCACGTGGTTTCCCCGTGGGGCCCACGTGATTTCCCCTGGGGGCGCACGTGATTTCCCCTGGGAGCCCACGTGATTTCCGCGTGGGGCCCACGTGATTTCCAGGTGGGGCCCACGTGATTTCCCCGTGGGGCCCACGTGATTTCCGCGTGGGGCCCACGTGATTTCCAGGTGGGGCCCACGTGATTTCCCCGTGGGGCCCACGTGATTTCCCCTGGGGCCCACCTGATTTCCCCTGGGGGCCCACGTGATTTCCCCGTGGGGCCCACGTGATTTCCGGGTGGGGCCCACGTGATTTCCCCGTGGGGTCCACGTGATTTCCCCTGGGGGCCCACGTGATTTCCCCTGGGGGCCCACGTGAGTTCCCCGTGGGGCCCACGTGATTTCCGGGTGGGGCCCACGTGATTTCCGGGTGGGGCCCACTTGAATTCCCTTGGGGGCCCACGTGATTTCCCCGTGGGGCCCACGTGATTTCGTCGTGGTGCCCACGTGATTTCCCCGTGGGGCCCACGTGATTTCCCCTGGGGGCCCACGTGATTTCCCCGTGGGGCCCACGTGATTTCCCCTGGGGGCCCACGTGATTTCCCCTGGGGGCCCAAGTGATTTCCCCGTGGGGCCCACGTGATTTCCCCTGGGGGCCCACCTGATTTCCCCGTGGGGCCCACGTGATTTACCCTGGGGGCCCACGTGATTTCCGGGTGGGGCCCACGTGATTTCCCCTGGGGGCCCACGTCATTTCCCTGTGGGGCCCACGTGATTTCCCCTGGGGGCCCAAGTGATTTACCCTGGGGGCCCACGTGATTTCCCCTGGGGGACCAGGTGATTTCCCCGAGGGGCCCACGTGATTTCTGGGTGGGGCCCACGTGATTTCCCCGTGGGGCCCACGTGATTTCCCCTGGGGGCCCACGTGATTTCCCCCGGGGGCCCACGTGATTTCCCCGTGGGGCCCACGTCTTTTCCCCTGAGGGCCCACGTCATTTCCCCGTGGGGCCCACGTGATTTCCCCTGGGGGCACACGTGATTTCCCCGTGGGGCCCACGTGATTTCCGGGTGGGGCCTCGTGATTTCCGGGTGGGGCCCACGTGATTTCCCCGTGGGGCCCACGTGATTTCCCCGTGGGGCCCACGTGATTTCCCCGTGGGGCCCACGTGATTTCCCCCGGGGGCCCACGTGATTTCCCCTCGGGGCCCACGTGACTTCCCCGTGGGGCCCACGTGATTTCCCCTGGGGGCCCACGTGATTTCCCCGTGGGGCCCACGTGATTTCCAGGTGGGTCCCACGTGATTTCCCCGTGGGGCCCACGTGATTTCCGGGTGGGGGCCACGTGATTTCCACTGGGGGCCCACGTGATTTCCCCGTGGGGCCCACGTGATTTCCCCTGGGGGCCCACGTGATTTCCCCGTGGGGCCCACGTGATTTCCCCGTGGGGCCCACCTGATTTCCGGGTGGGGCCCATGTGATTTCCGGGTGGGGCCGACGTGATTTCCTCTGGGGCCCCACGTGATTTCCCCTGGGGGCCCACGTGATTTCCCCGTGGGGCCCACGTGATTTCCCCATGGGGCCCACGTGATTTCCCCAGGGGGCCCACGTGATTTCCCCTGGGGGCCCACGTTATTTCCCCGTGGGGCCCACGTGATTTCCCCTGGGGGCCCCGGTGATTTCCCCTGGGGGCCCACGTGATTTCCCCATGGGGCCCACGTGATTTCCCCTGCAGGCCCACGTGATTTCCCCTGGGGGCCCACGTGATTTCCCCTGGGGGCGCACGTGATTTCCCCTGGGGGCCCACGTGATTTCCCCGTGGGGCCCACGTGATTTCCGGGTGGGGCCCACGTGATTTCCCCGTGGGGCCCATGTGATTTCCGCGTGGGGCCCACGTGATTTCCCGGTGGGGCCCACGTGATTTCCCCGTGGGGCCCACGTGATTTCCCCTGAGGTCCCACGTGATTTCCCCGTGGGGCCCACGTGATTTCCCCTGGGGGCCCACGTGATTTCCCCTGAGGGGCCACGTGATTTCCCCATGGGGCCCACGTGATTTCCCCTGGGGGCCCACGTGATTTCCCCTGAGGGGCCCACGTGATTTCCCCGTGGGGCCCACGTGATTTCCCCGTGGGGCCCACGTGATTTCCCCTGGGGACCCACGTGATTTCCCCTGGGGGCCGACGTGATTTCCCCTGGGGGCCGACGTGATTTCCCCGTGGGGCCCACGTGATTTCCCCGGGGGGCCCACGTGATTTCCCCATGGGGCCCAAGTGATTTCCCCTGGGGGCCCACGTGATTTTCCCGTGGGGCCCACGTGATTTCCCCTGGGGGCCGACGTGATTTCCCCGTGGGGCCCACGTGATTTCCCCTGGGGGCCCAGGTGATTTCCCCGTGGGGCCCACGTGATTTCCAATGGGGGCCCACGTGATTTCCCCTGGGGGCCCACGTGATTTCCCCGTGGGTCCACGTGGTTTCCCCTGGGGGCCCACGTGATTTCCCCTGGGGACCCACGTGATTTCCCCGTGGGGCCCACGTGATTTCTGGGTGGGGCCCACGTGATTTCCCCGTGGGACCCAACTGATTTCCGGGTGGGGCCCACGTGATTTCCCCGTGGGGCCCACGTGATTTGCCCTGGGGGCCCACGTGATTTCCCCGTGGGGCCCACGTGATTTCAGGGTGGGGCCCACGTGATTTTCACGTGGGGCCCACGTGGTTTCCCCGTGGGGCCCACGTGATTTCCCCGTGGGGCCCACGTGATTTCCCCTGGGGGCACACGTGTTTTCCCCGTGGGGCCCACGTGATTTCCGGGTGGGGCCCACGTGATTTCCCCGTGGGGCCCACGTGATTTCCGGGTGGGGCCCACGTGATTTACCCGTGGGGCCCAAGTGATTTCCCCTGAGGGCCCACGTGATTTCCCCTGGGGGCCCAAGTGATTTCCCCGTGCGGCCCACGTGATTTCCGGGTGGGGCCCACGTGATTTCCCAGTGGGGCCCACGTGATTTCCGGGTGGGGCCCACGTGATTTCCCCGTGGGGCCCACGTGATTTCCCCTGGGGGCTCACGTGATTTCCCCGTGGGGCCCACGTGATTTCCCCGTTGGGCCCACGTGATTTCCCCGTGGGTCCCACGTGATTTCCGGGTGGGGCCCACGTGATTTCCCCTGGGGTCCCACGTGATTTCCCCGTGTGGCCCACATGATTTCCCCATGGGGCCCACGTGATTTTCCCATGGTGCCCACGTGATTTCCCCTGGGGTCCCACGTGATTTCCCCGTGGGGCCCACGTGAATTCCCCGTGGGGCCCACGTGATTTCCCCGTGGGGTCCACGTGATTTCAACTGAGGGCCCACGTGATTGCCCCGTGGGGCCCACGAGATTTCCCCTGGGGCCCACGTGATTTCCGCTGGGGGCCCACGTGATTTCCCCTGGGGGCCCACGTGATTTCCCCGTGGGGCCCACGTGATTTCCCCAGGGGGCCCAAGTGAGTTCCCCTGGGGGCACACGTGATTTCCCCGTGGGGCCCACGTGATTTCCGGGTGGGGCCCACGTGATTTCCCCGTGGGGCCCACGTGATTTCCCCGTGGGGCCCACGTGATTTCCCCGTGGGGCCCACGTGATTTCCGGGTGGGGCCCACGTGATTTCCCCGTGGGGTCCACGTGATTTCAACTGAGGGCCCGCGTGATTTCCCCGTGGGGCCCACGTGATTTCCCCTGGGGCCCACGTGATTTCCGCTGGGGGCCCACGTGATTTCCCCTGGGGGCCCACGTGATTTCCACGTGGGGCCCACGTGATTTCCCCAGGGGGCCCACGTGATTTCCCCTGGGGGCACACGTGATTTCCCCGTGGGGCCCACGTGATTTCCGGGTGGGGCCCACGTGATTTCCCCGTGGGGCCCACGTGATTTCCCCGTGGGGCCCACGTGATTTCCCCGTGGAGCCCACGTGATTTCCCCTGAGGGCCCACGTGATTTCCCCGTGGGGCCCACGTGATTTCCCCTGGGGTCCCACGTGATTTCCCCTGGGGGCTCTCGTGATTTCCCCGTGGGGCCCACGTGATTTCCCCTGCGGGCCCACGTGATTTCCCCAGGGGGCCCACGTGATTTCCCCTGGGGGCCCACGTGATTTCCACGTGGGGCCCACCTGATTTCCCCGTGGGGCCCACGTAATTTCCGGTTGGGGCTCACGTGATTTCCGGGTGGCGCCCACGTGATTTCCCCGTGGGGCCCACCTGATTTCCGGGTGGGGCCCACGTGATTTCCCCCGGGGGCCCGCGTGATTTCCCCCTGGGGCCCACGTGATTTCCCCTTGGGGCCCACGTGATTTCCGGGTGGGGCCCACGTGATTTCCCCGTGGGGCCCACGTGATTTCCCCTGGGGACCCACGTGATTTCCCCTGGGGGCCGACGTGATTTCCCCGTGGGGCCCACGTGATTTCCCCGTGGGGCCCACGTGATTTCCCCATGGGGCCCACGTGATTTCCCCTGGGGGCCCACGTGATTTCCCCGTGGGGCCCACGTGATTTCCCCGTGGGGCCCACGTGATTTCCCCGTGGGGCCCACGTGGTTTCCCCTGGGGGCCCACGTGATTTCCCCTGGGGGCCCACGTGATTTCCCCGTGGGGCCCACGTGATTTCCGGGTGGGGCCCACGTGATTTTCCCGTGGGACCCAACTGATTTCCGGGTGGGGCCCACGTGATTTCCCCGTGGGGCCCACGTGATTTCCCCTGGGGGCCCACGTGATTTCCCCTGGGGGCCCACGTGATTTGCCCTGGGGGCCCACGTGATTTCCCCGTGGGGCCCACGTGATTTCAGGGTGGGGCCCACGTGATTTTCACGTGGGGCCCACGTGGTTTCCTCGTGGTTCCCACGTGATTTCCCCGTGGGGCCCACGTGATTTCCCCTGGGGGCCCACGTGATTTCCCCGTGGGGCCCACCTGATTTCCGGGTGGGGCCCACGTGATTTCCCCCGGGGGCCCGCGTGATTTCCCCCTGGGGCCCACGTGATTTCCCCGTGGGGCCCACGTGTTTTCCGGGTGGGGCCCACGTGATTTCCCCGTGGGGCCCACGTGATTTCCCCTGGGGACCCACGTGATTTCCCCTGGGGGCCGACGTGATTTCCCCGTGGGGCCCACGTGATTTCCCCGTGGGGCCCACGTGATTTCCCCATGGGGCCCACGTGATTTCCCCTGGGGGCCCACGTGATTTCCCCGTGGGGCCCACGTGATTTCCCCGTGGGGCCCACGTGATTTCCCCGTGGGGCCCACGTGATTTCCCCGTGGGGCCCACGTGATTTCCCCGTGGGGCCCACGTGATTTCCCCTGGGGACCCACGTGATTTCCCCTGGGGGCCGACGTGATTTCCCCGTGGGGCCCACGTGATTTCCCCTGGGGGCCCACGTGATTTCCCCGTGGGGCCCACGTGATTTCCCCTGGGGGCCCACGTGTTTTCCCCTGGGGGCCCACGTGATTTCCCCGTGGGGCCCACGTGGTTTCCCCTGGGGGCCCACGTGATTTCCCCTGGGGGCCCACGTGATTTCCCCGTGGGGCCCACGTGATTTCCGGGTGGGGCCCACGTGATTTTCCCGTGGGACCCAACTGATTTCCGGGTGGGGCCCACGTGATTTCCCCGTGGGGCCCACGTGATTTGCCCTGGGGGCCCACGTGATTTCCCCGTGGGGCCCACGTGATTTCAGGGTGGGGCCCACGTGATTTTCACGTGGGGCCCACGTGGTTTCCTCGTGGTTCCCACGTGATTTCCCCGTGGGGCCCACGTGATTTCCCCTGGGGGCCCACGTGATTTCCCCGTGGGGCCCACGTGATTTCCGGGTGGGGCCCACGTGATTTCCCCGTGGGGCCCACGTGATTTCCGGGTGGGGCCCACGTGATTTACCCGTGGGGCCCAAGTGATTTCCCCTGAGGGCCCACGTGATTTCCCCTTGGGGCCCACGTGATTTCCCCGTGCGGCCCACGTGATTTCCGGGTGGGTCCCACGTGATTTCCCCGTGGGGCCCACGTGATTTCCGGGTGGGGCCCACGTGATTTCCGGGTGGGGCCCACGTGATTTACCCTGGGCGCGCACGTGATTTCCCCTGGGGGCTCACGTGATTTCCCCGTGGGGCCCACGTGATTTCCCCGTGGGGCCCACGTGATTTCCCCGTGTGTCCCACGTGATTTCCGGGTGGGGCCCACGTGATGTCCGCTGGGGGCCCACGTGATTTCCCCGTGTGGCCCACGTGATTTCCCCATGGGGCCCACGTGATTTTCCCGTGGTGCCGACGTGATTTCCCCTGGTGTCCCACGTGATTTCCCCGTGGGGCCCACGTGAATTCCCCGTGGGGCCCACGTGATTTCCCCGTGGGGTCCACGTGATTTCCCCGTGGGGCCCACGTGATTTCCCCGTGGGGCCCACGTGATTTCCGGGTGGGGCCCACGTGATTTCCCCGTGGGGCCCACGTGATTTCCCCGTGGGGCCCACGTGATTTCCCCGTGGGGCCCACGTGATTTCCGGGTGGGGCCCACGGGATTTCCCCGTGGGGTCCACGTGATTTCAACTGAGGGCCCGCGTGATTTCCCCGTGGGGCCCACGTGATTTCCCCTGGGGCCCACGTGATTTCCGCTGGGGGCCCACGTGATTTCCCCTGCGGGCCCACGTGATTTCCACGTGGGGCCCACGTGATTTCCCCAGGGGGCCCACGTGATTTCCCCTGGGGGCACACGTGATTTCCCCGTGGGGCCCACGTGATTTCCGGGTGGGGCCCACGTGATTTCCCCGTGGGGCCCACGTGATTTCCCCGTGGGGCCCACGTGATTTCCCCGTGGAGCCCACGTGATTTCCCCTGAGGGCCCACGTGATTTCCCCGTGGGGCCCACGTGATTTCCCCTGGGGTCCCACGTGATTTCCCCTTGGGGCTCTCGTGATTTCCCCGTGGGGCCCACGTGATTTCCCCTGCGGGCCCACGTGATTTCCCCAGGGGGCCCACGTGATTTCCCCTGGGGGCCCACGTGATTTCCCCGTGGGGCCCACCTGATTTCCCCGTGGGGCCCACGTAATTTCCGGGTGGGGCTCACGTGATTTCCGGGTGGCGCCCACGTGATTTCCCCGTGGGGCCCACCTGATTTCCGGGTGGGGCCCACGTGATTTCCCCCGGGGGCCCACGTGATTTCCCCCTGGGGCCCACGTGATTTCCCCTTGGGGCCCACGTGATTTCCGGGTGGGGCCCACGTGATTTCCCCGTGGGGCCCACGTGATTTCCCCGTGGGGCCCACGTGATTTCCCCGTGGGGCCTACGTGATTTCCCCGTGGGGCCCACGTGATTTCCGGGTGGGGCCCACGTGATTTCCCCGTGGGGCCCACGTGATTTCCCCGTGTGGCCCACGTGATTTCCCCTGGGGGCCCCCGTGTTTTTCCCGTGGGGCCCACGTGATTTCCCCTGGGGGCCCACGTTATTTCCCCTGAGGGGCCACGTGATTTCCCCGTGGGGCCCACGTGATTTCCCCTGGGGGCCCACGTGATTTCCCCTGGGGGCCCACGTGATTTCTCCTGGGGGCCCACGTGATTTCCGGGTGGGGCCCTCGTGATTTCCCCGTGGGGCCCACGTGATTTCCCCTGGGGGCCCACGTGATTTCCCCGTGGGGCCCACGTGATTTCCCCTGGGGGCCCACGTGATTTCCCCGTGGGGCCCACGTGATTTCCCCCGGGGGCCCACGTGATTTCCCCGTTGGTCCCACGTGATTTCCCCTGGGGGCCTACGTGATTTTCCCTGGGGGCCCACGTGATTTCCCCGTGGGGCCGACGTGATTTCCCGGTGGTGCCCACGTGATTTCCCCTGGGGGCCGACGTGATTTCCCCGTGTGGCCCACGTGATTTCCCCGTGGGGCCCACGTGATTTCCCCGGGGGCCCCGGTGATTTCCCCTGGGGGCCCACGTGATTTCCCCGTGGGGCCCACGTGATTTCCCCTGGGGCCCACGTGATTTCCGCTGGGGGCCCACGTGATTTCCCCTGCGGGCCCACGTGATTTCCACCTGGGGCCCACGTGATTTCCCCAGGGGGCCCACGTGATTTCCCCTGGGGGCACACGTGATTTCCCCGTGGGGCCCACGTGATTTCCGGGTGGGGCCCACGTGATTTCCCCGTGGGGCCCACGTGATTTCCCCGTGGGGCCCACGTGATTTCCCCGTGGAGCCCACGTGATTTCCCCTGAGGGCCCACGTGATTTCCCCGTGGGGCCCACGTGATTTCCCCTGGGGTCCCACGTGATTTCCCCTTGGGGCTCTCGTGATTTCCCCGTGGGGCCCACCTGATTTCCCCTGCGGGCCCACGTGTTTTCCCCAGGGGGCCCACGTGTTTTCCCCTGGGGGCCCACGTGATTTCCCCGTGGGGCCCACCTGATTTCCCCGTGGGGCCCACGTAATTTCCGGGTGGGGCTCACGTGATTTCCGGGTGGCGCCCACGTGATTTCCCCGTGGGGCCCACCTGATTTCCGGGTGGGGCCCACGTGATTTCCCCCGGGGGCCCACGTGATTTCCCCCTGGGGCCCACGTGATTTCCCCTTGGGGCCCACGTGATTTCCGGGTGGGGCCCACGTGATTTCCCCGTGGGGCCTCCGGGATTTCCCCGTGGGGCCCACGTGATTTCCCCGTGGGGCCTACGTGATTTCCCCGTGGGGCCCACGTGATTTCCGGGTGGGGCCCACGTGATTTCCCCGTGGGGCCCACGTGATTTCCGCGTGGGGCCCACGTGATTTCCCCGTGGGGCCCACGTGATTTCCCCGTGGGGCCCACGTGATTTCCCCTGGGGGCCCACCTGATTTCCCCTGGGGGCCCACGTGATTTCCCCGTGGGGCCCACGTGATTTCCCCTGGGGGCCCACGTGATTTCCCCTGGGGGCCCACGTGATTTCCCCGTGGGGCCCACGTGATTTCCGGGTGGGGCCCACGTGATTTCCGGGTGGGGCCCACTTGAATTCCCCTGGGGGCCCACGTGATTTCCCCGTGGGGCCCACGTGATTTCGTCGTGGTGCCCACGTGATTTCCCCGTGGGGCCCACGTGATTTCCCCTGGGGGCCCACGTGATTTCCCCGTGGGGCCCACATGATTTCCCCTGGGGGCCCACGTGATTTCCCCTGGGGGCCCAAGTGATTTCCCCGTGGGGCCCACGTGATTTCCCCTGGGGGCCGACCTGATTTCCCCGTGGGGCCCACGTGATTTCCCCTGGGGGCCCACGTGATTTCCGGGTGGGGCCCACGTGATTTCCCCTGGGGGCCCACGTCATTTCCCTGTGGGGCCCACGTGATTTCCCCTGGGGGCCCACGTGATTTACCCTGGGGGCCCACGTGATTTCCCCTGGGGGCCCAGTTGATTTCCCCTGGGGGCCGACGTGATTTCCCCGTGTGGCCCACGTGATTTCCCCGTGGGGCCCACGTGATTTCCCCGGGGGCCCCGGTGATTTCCCCAGGGGGCCCACGTGATTTCCCCGTGGGGCCCACGTGATTTCCCCTGGGGCCCACGTGATTTCCGCTGGGGGCCCACGTGATTTCCCCTGCGGGCCCACGTGATTTCCACGTGGGGCCCACGTGATTTCCCCAGGGGGCCCACGTGATTTCCCCTGGGGGCACACGTGATTTCCCCGTGGGGCCCACGTGATTTCCGGGTGGGGCCCACGTGATTTCCCCGTGGGGCCCACGTGATTTCCCCGTGGGGCCCACGTGATTTCCCCGTGGAGCCCACGTGATTTCCCCTGAGGGCCCACGTGATTTCCCCGTGGGGCCCACGTGATTTCCCCTGGGGCCCACGTGATTTCCGCTGGGGGCCCACGTGATTTCCCCTGCGGGCCCACGTGATTTCCACGTGGGGCCCACGTGATTTCCCCCGGGGGCCCACGTGATTTCCCCTGGGGGCCGACGTGATTTCCCCGTGGGGCCCACGTGATTTCCCCGTGGGGCCCACGTGATTTCCCCATGGGGCCCACGTGATTTCCCCTGGGGGCCCACGTGATTTCCCCGTGGGGCCCACGTGATTTCCCCGTGGGGCCCACGTGATTTCTCCGTGGGGCCCACGTGATTTCCCCGTGGGGCCCACGTGATTTCCCCGTGGGGCCCACGTGATTTCCCCTGGGGACCCACGTGATTTCCCCTGGGGGCCGACGTTATTTCCCCGTGGGGCCCACGTGATTTCCCCTGGGGGCCCACGTGATTTCCCCGTGGGGCCCACGTGATTTCCCCTGGGGGCCCACGTGTTTTCCCCTGGGGGCCCACGTGATTTCCCCGTGGGGCCCACGTGGTTTCCCCTGGGGGCCCACGTGATTTCCCCTGGGGGCCCACGTGATTTCCCCGTGGGGCCCACGTGATTTCCGGGTGGGGCCCACGTGATTTTCCCGTGGGACCCAACTGATTTCCGGGTGGGGCCCACGTGATTTCCCCGTGGGGCCCACGTGATTTGCCCTGGGGGCCCACGTGATTTCCCCGTGGGGCCCACGTGATTTCAGGGTGGGGCCCACGTGATTTTTACGTGGGGCCCACGTGGTTTCCTCGTGGTTCCCACGTGATTTCCCCGTGGGGCCCACGTGATTTCCCCTGGGGGCCCACGTGATTTCCCCGTGGGGCCCACGTGATTTCCGGGTGGGGCCCACGTGATTTCCCCGTGGGGCCCACGTGATTTCCGGGTGGGGCCCACGTGATTTACCCGTGGGGCCCAAGTGATTTCCCCTGAGGGCCCACGTGATTTCCCCTGGGGGCCCAAGTGATTTCCCCGTGCGGCCCACGTGATTTCCGGGTGGGTCCCACGTGATTTCCCCGTGGGGCCCACGTGATTTCCGGGTGGGGCCCACGTGATTTCCGGGTGGGGCCCACGTGATTTACCCTGGGCACGCACGTGATTTCCCCTGGGGGCTCACGTGATTTCCCCGTGGGGCCCACGTGATTTCCCCGTGGGGCCCACGTGATTTCCCCGTGGGTCCCACGTGATTTCCGGGTGGGGCCCACGTGATTTCCGCTGGGGGCCCACGTGATTTCCCCGTGTGGCCCACGTGATTTCCCCATGGGGCCCACGTGATTTTCCCGTGGTGCCGACGTGATTTCCCCTGGTGTCCCACGTGATTTCCCCGTGGGGCCCACGTGAATTCCCCGTGGGGCCCACGTGATTTCCCCGTGGGGTCCACGTGATTTCCCCGTGGGGCCCACGTGATTTCCCCGTGGGGCCCACGTGATTTCCGGGTGGGGCCCACGTGATTTCCCCGTGGGGCCCACGTGATTTCCCCGTGGGGCCCACGTGATTTCCCCGTGGGGCCCACGTGATTTCCGGGTGGGGCCCACGTGATTTCCCCGTGGGGTCCACGTGATTTCAACTGAGGGCCCGCGTGATTTCCCCGTGGGGCCCACGTGATTTCCCCTGGGGCCCACGTGATTTCCGCTGGGGGCCCACGTGATTTCCCCTGCGGGCCCACGTGATTTCCACGTGGGGCCCACGTGATTTCCCCAGGGGGCCCACGTGATTTCCCCTGGGGGCACACGTGATTTCCCCGTGGGGCCCACGTGATTTCCGGGTGGGGCCCACGTGATTTCCCCGTGGGGCCCACGTGATTTCCCCGTGGGGCCCACGTGATTTCCCCGTGGAGCCCACGTGATTTCCCCTGAGGGCCCACGTGATTTCCCCGTGGGGCCCACGTGATTTCCCCTGGGGTCCCACGTGATTTCCCCTTGGGGCTCTCGTGATTTCCCCGTGGGGCCCACGTGATTTCCCCTGCGGGCCCACGTGATTTCCCCAGGGGGCCCACGTGATTTCCCCTGGGGGCCCACGTGATTTCCCCGTGGGGCCCACCTGATTTCCCCGTGGGGCCCACGTAATTTCCGGGTGGGGCTCACGTGATTTCCGGGTGGCGCCCACGTGATTTCCCCGTGGGGCCCACCTGATTTCCGGGTGGGGCCCACGTGATTTCCCCCGGGGGCCCACGTGATTTCCCCCTGGGGCCCACGTGATTTCCCCTTGGGGCCCACGTGATTTCCGGGTGGGGCCCACGTGATTTCCCCGTGGGGCCTACGTGATTTCCCCGTGGGGCCCACGTGATTTCCCCGTGGGGCCTACGTGATTTCCCCGTGGGGCCCACGTGATTTCCGGGTGGGGCCCACGTGATTTCCCCGTGGGGCCCACGTGATTTCCCCGTGTGGCCCACGTGATTTCCCCTGGGGGCCCCCGTGTTTTTCCCGTGGGGCCCACGTGATTTCCCCTGGGGGCCCACGTTATTTCCCCTGAGGGGCCACGTGATTTCCCCGTGGGGCCCACGTGATTTCCCCTGGGGGCCCACGTGATTTCCCCTGGGGGCCCACGTGATTTCTCCTGGGGGCCCACGTGATTTCCGGGTGGGGCCCTCGTGATTTCCCCGTGGGGCCCACGTGATTTCCCCTGGGGGCCCACGTGATTTCCCCGTGGGGCCCACGTGATTTCCGGGTGGGGCCCACGTGATTTCCCCGTGGGGCCCACGTGATTTCCCCTGGGGGCCCACGTGATTTCCCCGTTGGTCCCACGTGATTTCCCCTGGGGGCCTACGTGATTTTCCCTGGGGGCCCACGTGATTTCCCCGTGGGGCCGACGTGATTTCCCGGTGGTGCCCACGTGATTTCCCCTGGGGGCCGACGTGATTTCCCCGTGTGGCCCACGTGATTTCCCCGTGGGGCCCACGTGATTCCCCCGGGGGCCCCGGTGATTTCCCCTGGGGGCCCACGTGATTTCCCCGTGGGGCCCACGTGATTTCCCCTGGGGCCCACGTGATTTCCGCTGGGGGCCCACGTGATTTCCCCTGCGGGCCCACGTGATTTCCACGTGGGGCCCACGTGATTTCCCCAGGGGGCCCACGTGATTTCCCCTGGGGGCACACGTGATTTCCCCGTGGGGCCCACGTGATTTCCGGGTGGGGCCCACGTGATTTCCCCGTGGGGCCCACGTGATTTCCCCGTGGGGCCCACGTGATTTCCCCGTGGAGCCCACGTGATTTCCCCTGAGGGCCCACGTGATTTCCCCGTGGGGCCCACGTGATTTCCCCTGGGGTCCCACGTGATTTCCCCTTGGGGCTCTCGTGATTTCCCCGTGGGGCCCACGTGATTTCCCCTGCGGGCCCACGTGATTTCCCCAGGGGGCCCACGTGATTTCCCCTGGGGGCCCACGTGATTTCCCCGTGGGGCCCACCTGATTTCCCCGTGGGGCCCACGTAATTTCCGGGTGGGGCTCACGTGATTTCCGGGTGGCGCCCACGTGATTTCCCCGTGGGGCCCACCTGATTTCCGGGTGGGGCCCACGTGATTTCCCCCGTGGGCCCACGTGATTTCCCCCTGGGGCCCACGTGATTTCCCCTTGGGGCCCACGTGATTTCCGGGTGGGGCCCACGTGATTTCCCCGTGGGGCCTACGTGATTTCCCCGTGGGGCCCACGTGATTTCCCCGTGGGGCCTACGTGATTTCCCCGTGGGGCCCACGTGATTTCCGGGTGGGGCCCACGTGATTTCCCCGTGGGGCCCACGTGATTTCCGCGTGGGGCCCACGTGATTTCCCCGTGGGGCCCACGTGATTTCCCCGTGGGGCCCACGTGATTTCCCCTGGGGGCCCACCTGATTTCCCCTGGGGGCCCACGTGATTTCCCCGTGGGGCCCACGTGATTTCCCCTGGGGGCCCACGTGATTTCCCCTGGGGGCCCACGTGATTTCCCCGTGGGGCCCACGTGATTTCCGGGTGGGGCCCACGTGATTTCCGGGTGGGGCCCACTTGAATTCCCCTGGGGGCCCACGTGATTTCCCCGTGGGGCCCACGTGATTTCGTCGTGGTGCCCACGTGATTTCCCCGTGGGGCCCACGTGATTTCCCCTGGGGGCCCACGTGATTTCCCCGTGGGGCCCACATGATTTCCCCTGGGGGCCCACGTGATTTCCCCTGGGGGCCCAAGTGATTTCCCCGTGGGGCCCACGTGATTTCCCCTGGGGGCCGACCTGATTTCCCCGTGGGGCCCACGTGATTTCCCCTGGGGGCCCACGTGATTTCCGGGTGGGGCCCACGTGATTTCCCCTGGGGGCCCACGTCATTTCCCTGTGGGGCCCACGTGATTTCCCCTGGGGGCCCACGTGATTTACCCTGGGGGCCCACGTGATTTCCCCTGGGGGCCCAGTTGATTTCCCCGAGGGGCCCACGTGATTTCCGGGTGGGGCCCACGTGATTTCCCCGTGGGGCCCACGTGATTTCCCCTGGGGGCCCACGTGATTTCCCCTGGGGGCCCACGTGATTTCCCCGTGGGGCCCACGTCTTTTCCCCTGAGGGCCCACGTCATTTCCCCGTGGGGCCCACGTGATTTCCCCTGGGGGCACACGTGATTTCCCCGTGGGGCCCACGTGATTTCCGGGTGGGGCCTCGTGATTTCCGGGTGGGGCCCTCGTGATTTCCCCGTGGGGCCCACGTGATTTCCCCGTGGGGCCCCCGGGATTTCCCCGTGGGGCCCACGTGATTTCCCCAGGGGGCCCACGTGATTTCCCCTCGGGGCCCACGTGACTTCCCCGTGGGGCCCACGTGATTTCCCCTGGGGGCCCACGTGATTTCCCCGTGTGGCCCACGTGATTTCCAGGTGGGTCCCACGTGATTTCCCCGTGGGGCCCACGTGATTTCCGGGTGGGGGCCACGTGATTTCCACTGGGGGCCCACGTGATTTCCCCGTGGGGCCCACGTGATTTCCCCTGGGGTCCACGTGATTTCCCCGTGGGGCCCACGTGATTTCCCCGTGGGGCCCACCTGATTTCCGGGTGGGGCCCATGTGATTTCCGGGTGGGGCCGACGTGATTTCCTCTGGGGCCCCACGTGATTTCCCCTGGGGGCCCACGTGATTTCCCCGTGGGGCCCACGTGATTTCCCCATGGGGCCCACGTGATTTCCCCAGGGGGCCCACGTGATTTCCCCTGGGGGCCCACGTTATTTCCCCGTGGGGCCCACGTGATTTCCCCTGGGGGCCCCGGTGATTTCCCCTGGGGGCCCACGTGATTTCCCCGTCGGGCCCACGTGATTTCCCCTGCAGGCCCACGTGATTTCCCCTGGGGGCCCACGTGATTTCCCCTGGGGGCGCACGTGATTTCCCCGTGGGGCCCACGTAATTTCCGGGTGGGGCTCACGTGATTTCCGGGTGGCGCCCACGTGATTTCCCCGTGGGGCCCACCTGATTTCCGGGTGGGGCCCACGTGATTTCCCCCGGGGGCCCACGTGATTTCCCCGTGGGGCCCACGTAATTTCCCCTGGGGGCCCACGTGATTTCCCCGTGGGGCCCACGTGATTTCCCCTGGGGGCCCACGTGATTTCACCTTGGGGCAGACGTGATTTCCCCGTGGGGCCCACGTGGTTTCCCCTGGGGGCCCACGTGATTTCCCCTGGGGGCCCACGTGATTTCCCCTGGGGGCCCACGTGATTTCCCCTGGGGGCCCACGTGATTTCCGGGTGTGGCCCACGTGATTTCCCCGTGGGGAGCACGTGATTTCCCCATGGGGCCCACGTGATTTCCCCAGGGGGCCCACGTGATTTTCCCTGGGGGCCCACGTTATTTCCCCGTGGGGCCCCCGTGATTTCCCCTGGGGGCCCCCGTGATTTCCCCTGGGGGCCCACGTGATTTCCCAATGGGGCCCACGTGATTTCCCCTGGGGACCCACGTGATTTCCCCTGGGGGCCCACGTGGTTTCCCCGTGGGGCCCACGTGATTTCCCCTGGGGGCGCACGTGATTTCCCCTGGGGGCCCTCGTGATTTCCCCGTGGGGCCCACGTGATTTCCGGGTGGGGCCCACGTGATTTCCCCAGGGGGCCCACGTCATTTCCCTGTGGGGCCCACGTGATTTCCCCTGGGGGCCCACAAGATTTACCCTGGGGGCCCACGTGATTTCCCCTGGGGGCCCAGGTGATTTCCCCGAGGGGCCCACGTGATTTCCGGGTGGGGCCCACGTGATTTCCCCGTGGGGCCCACGTGATTTCCCCAGGGGGCCCACGTGATTTCCCCTGGGGGCCCACGTGATTTCCCCGTGGGGCCCACGTCTTTTCCCCTGAGGGCCCACGTCATTTCCCCGTGGGGCCCACGTGATTTCCCCTGGGGGCACACGTGATTTCCCCGTGGGGCCCACGTGATTTCCGGGTGGGGCCTCGTGATTTCCGGGTGGGGCCCACGTGATTTCCCCGTGGGGCCCACGTGATTTCCCCGTGGGGCCCACGTGATTTCCCCGTGGGGCCCACGTGATTTCCCCAGGGGGCCCACGTGATTTCCCCTCGGGGCCTACGTGACTTCCCCGTGGGGCCCACGTGATTTCCCCTGGGGGCCCACGTGATTTCCCCGTGGGGCCCACGTGATTTCCAGGTGGGTCCCACGTGATTTCCCCGTGGGGCCCACGTGATTTCCGGGTGGGGGCCACGTGATTTACACTGGGGGCCCACGTGATTTCCCCGTGGGGCCCACGTGATTTCCCCGTGGGGCCCACGTGATTTCCCCGTGGGGCCCACGTGATTTCCCCGTGGGGCCCACCTGATTTCCGGGTGGGGCCCATGTGATTTCCGGGTGGGGCCGACGTGATTTCCTCTGGGGCCCCACGTGATTTCCCCTGGGGGCCCACGTGATTTCCCCGTGGTGCCCACGTGATTTCCCCATGGGGCCCACGTGATTTCCCCAGGGGGCCCACGTGATTTCCCCAGGGGGCCCACGTGATTTCCCCGTGGGGCCCACGTGATTTCAGGGTGGGGCCCACGTGATTTTCACGTGGGGCCCACGTGGTTTCCCCGTGGGGCCCACGTGATTTCCCCGTGGGGCCCACGTGATTTCCCCTGGGGGCCCACGTTATTTCCCCGTGGGTCCCACGTGATTTCCGGGTGGGGCCCACGTGATTTCCCCGTGGGGCCCACGTGATTTCCGGGTGGGGCCCACGTGATTTCCCCGTGGGGCCCAAGTGATATCCCCTGAGGGCCCACGTGATTTCCCCTGGGGGCCCAAGTGATTTCCCCGTGCGGCCCACGTGATTTCTGGGTGGGGCCCACTTGATTTCCCCGTGGGGCCCACGTGATTTCCGGGTGGGGCCCACGTGATTTCCCCTGAGGGCCCACGTGATTTCCCCGTGGGGCCCACGTGATTACCCCTGGGGTCCCACGTGATTTCCCCTGGGGGCTCTCGTGATTTCCCCGTGGGGCCCACGTGATTTCCCCTGCGGGCCCACGTGATTTCCCCAGGGGGCCCACGTGATTTCCCCTGGGGGCCCACGTGATTTCCCCGTGGGGCCCACCTGATTTCCCTGTGGGGCCCACGTAATTTCCGGGTGGGGCTCACGTGATTTCCGGGTGGCGCCCACGTGATTTCCCCGTGGGGCCCACCTGATTTCCGGGTGGGGCCCACGTGATTTCCCCCGGGGGCCCACGTGATTTCCCCGTGGGGCCCACGTGGTTTCCCCTGGGGGCCCACGTGATTTCACCTGGGGGCCCACGTGATTTCCCCGTGTGGCCCACGTGATTTCCCCGTGGGGAGCACGTGATTTCCCCATGGGGCCCACGTGATTTTCCCAGGGGGCCCACGTGATTTTCAATGGGGGCCCACGTTATTTCCCCGTGGGGCCCACGTGATTTCCCCTGGGGGCCCCCGTGATTTCCCCTGGGGGCCCACGTGATTTCCCCATGGGGCCCACGTGATTTCCCCTGGGGACCCACGTGATTTCCCCTGGGGGCCCACGTGGTTTCCCCGTGGGGCCCACGTGATTTCCCCTGGGGGCGCACGTGATTTCCCCTGGGGGCCCACGTGATTTCCCCGTGGGGCCCACGTGATTTCCGGGTGGGGCCCACGTGATTTCCCCGTGGGGCCCACGTGATTTCCGCGTGGGGCCCACGTGATTTCCCCGTGGGGCCCACGTGATTTCCCCGTGGGGGCCACGTGATTTCCCCTGGGGGCCCACCTGATTTCCCCTGGGGGCCCACGTGATTTCCCCGTGGGGCCCACGTGATTTCCGGGTGGGGCCCACGTGATTTCCCCGTGGGGTCCACGTGATTTCCCCTGGGGGCCCACGTGATTTCCCCTGGGGGCCCACGTGATTTCCCCGTGGGGCCCACGTGATTTCCGGGTGGGGCCCACGTGATTTCCGGGTGGGGCCCACTTGAATTCCCCTGGGGGCCCACGTGATTTCCCCGTGGGGCCCACGTGATTTCGTCGTGGTGCCCACGTGATTTCCCCGTGGGGCCCACGTGATTTCCGGGTGGGGCCCACGTGATTTCCGGGTGGGGCCCACTTGAATTCCCCTGGGGGCCCACGTGATTTCCCCGTGGGGCCCACGAGATTTCGTCGTGGTGCCCACGTGATTTCCCCTGGGGGCCCACGTGATTTCCCCTGGGGGCCCAAGTGATTTCCCCGTGGGGCCCACGTGATTTCCCCTGGGGGCCCACCTGATTTCCCCGTGGGGCCCACGTGATTTCCCCTGGGGGCCCACGTCATTTCCCTGTGGGGCCCACGTGATTTCCCCTGGGGGCCCACGTGATTTACCCTGGGGGCCCACGTGATTTCCCCTGGGGGCCCAGGTGATTTCCCCGAGGGGCCCAGGTGATTTCCGGGTGGGGCCCACGTGATTTCCCCGTGGGGCCCACGTGATTTCCCCTGGGGGCCCACGTGATTTCCCCTGGGGGCCCACGTGATTTCCCCGTGGGGCCCACGTCTTTTCCCCTGAGGGCCCACGTCATTTCCCCGTGGGGCCCACGTGATTTCCCCTGGGGGCACACGTGATTTCCCCGTGGGGCCCACGTGATTTCCGGGTGGGGCCTCGTGATTTCCGGGTGGGGCCCACGTGATTTCCCCGTGGGGCCCACGTGATTTCCCCGTGGGGCCCACGTGATTTCCCCGTGGGGCCCACGTGATTTCCCCAGGGGGCCCACGTGATTTCCCCTCGGGGCCCACGTGACTTCCCCGTGGGGCCCACGTGATTTCCCCTGGGGGCCCACGTGATTTCCCCGTGGGGCCCACGTGATTTCCAGGTGGGTCCCACGTGATTTCCCCGTGGGGCCCACGTGATTTCCGGGTGGGGGCCACGTGATTTCCACTGGGGGCCCACGTGATTTCCCCGTGGGTCCCACGTGATTTCCCCTGGGGGCCCACGTGATTTCCCCGTGGGGCCCACGTGATTTCCCCGTGGGGTCCACCTGATTTCCGGGTGGGGCCCATGTGATTTGCGGGTGGGGCCGACGTGATTTCCTCTGGGGCCCCACGTGATTTCCCCTGGGGGCCCACGTGATTTCCCCGTGGGGCCCACGTGATTTCCCCATGGGGCCCACGTGATTTCCCGAGGGGGCCCACGTGATTTCCCCTAGGGGCCCACGTTATTTCCCCGTGGGGCCCACGTGATTTCCCCTGGGGGCCCCGGTGATTTCCCCTGGGGGCCCACGTGATTTCCCCGTGGGGCCCACGTGATTTCCCCTGCAGGCCCACGTGATTTCCCCTGGGGGCCCACGTGATTTCCCCTGGGGGCGCACGTGATTTCCCCTGGGGGCCCACGTGATTTCCCCGTGGGGCCCACGTGATTTCCGGGTGGGGCCCACGTGATTTCCCCTTGGGGCCCACGTGATTTCCGCGTGGGGCCCACGTGATTTCCCCGTGGGGCCCACGTGATTTCCCCGTGGGGCCCACGTGATTTCCCCTGAGGTCCCACGTGATTTCCCCGTGGGGCCCACGTGATTTCCCCTGGGGGCCCACGTGATTTCCCCTGAGGGGACACGTGATTTCCCCATGGGGCCCACGTGATTTCCCCTGGGGGCCCACGTGATTTCCCCGTGGGGCCCACGTGATTTCCGCGTGGGGCCCACGTGATTTCCCCGTGGGGCCCACGTGATTTCCCCGTGGGACCAACGTGATTTCCCCTGGGGACCCACGTGATTTCCCCTGGGGGCCCACGTGATTTCCCCGTGGGGCCCACGTGATTTCCCCATGGGGCCCACGTGATTTCCCCATGGGGCCCACGTGATTTCCCCTGGGGGTCCACGTGATTTCCCCTGGGGGCCCACGTGATTTCCCCTGGGGGCCCACGTGATTTCCCCTTGTGGCCCACGTGATTTCCCCTTGCGGCCCACGTGATTTCCGCGTGGGGCCCACGTGATTTCCCCGTGGGGCCCACGTGATTTCCCCGTGGGGCCCACGTGATTTCCCCTGGGGACCCACGTGATTTCCCCTGGGGGCCGACGTGATTTCCCCGTGGGCCCCACGTGATTTCCCCTGGGGGCCCACGTGATTTCCCCGTGGGGCCCACGTGATTTCCCCTGGGGGCCCACGTGATTTCCCCTGGGGGCCCACGTGATTTCCCCGTGGGGCCCACGTGGTTTCCCCTGGGGGCCCACGTGATTTCCCCTGGGGGCCCACGTGATTTCCCCGTGGGGCCCACGTGATTTCCGGGTGGGGCCCACGTGATTTCCCCGTGGGACCCACGTGATTTCCGGGTGGGGCCCACGTGATTTCCCCGTGGGGCCCACGTGATTTGCCCTGGGGGCCCACGTGATTTCCCCGTGGGGCCCACGTGATTTCAGGGTGGGGCCCACGTGATTTTCACGTGGGGCCCACGTGGTTTCCCTGTGGGGCCCACGTGATTTCCCCGTGGGGCCCACGTGATTTCCCCTGGGGGCCCACGTGATTTCCCCGTGGGGCCCACGTGATTTCCGGGTGGGGCCCACGTGATTTCCCCGTGGGGCCCACGTGATTTCCGGGTGGGGCCCACGTGATTTACCCGTGGGGCCCAAGTGATTTCCCCTGAGGGCCCACGTGATTTCCCCTGGGGGCCCAAGTGATTTCCCCGTGCGGCCCACGTGATTTCCGGGTGGGGCCCACGTGATTTCCCCGTGGGGCCCACGTGATTTCCGGGTGGGGCCCACGTGATTTCCCCGTGGGGCCCACGTGATTTCCCCTGGGGGCCCACGTGATTTCCCCTGGGGGCCCACGTGATTTCCCCGTGGGGCCCACGTGATTTCCGGGTGGGGCCCACGTGATTTACGGGTGGGGCCCACTTGATTTCCCAGTGGGGCCCACGTGATTTCCCCGTGGGGCCCACGTGATTTCCCCTGGGGGCCCACGTGATTTCCCCGTGGGGCCCACGTGATTTCCCCTGGGGGCCCACGTGATTTCCCCTGGGGGCCCACGTGATTTCCCCTGGGGGCCCACGTGGTTTCCCCTGGGGGTCCACGTGATTTCCCCTGGGGGCCCACGTGATTTCCCCGTGGGGCCCACGTGATTACCGGGTGGGGCCCACGTGATTTCCCCGTGGGACCCACGTGATTTCCGGGTGGGGCCCACGTGATTTCCCCGTGTGGCCCACGTTATTTGCCCTGGGGGCCCACGTGATTTCCCCGTGGGGCCCACGTGATTTCAGGGTGGGGCCCACGTGATTTTCACGTGGGGCCCACGTGGTTTCCCCGTGGGGCCCACGTGATTTCCCCGTGGGGCCGACGTGATTTCCCCTGGGGGCCCACGTGATTTCCCCGTGGGGCCCACGTGATTTCCCCTGGGGGCCCACGTGATTTCACCTGGGGGCCCACGTGATTTCCCCGTGGGGCCCACGTGATTTCCCCTGGGGGCCCACGTGATTTCCCCTGGGGGCCCACGTGATTTCCCCGTGGGGCCCACGTGATTTCCGGGTGGGGCCCACGTGATTTCCGGGTGGGGCCCACTTAAATTCCCCTGGGGGCCCACGTGATTTCCCCGTGGGGCCCACGTGATTTCGTCGTGGTGCCCACGTGATTTCCCCGTGGGGCCCACGTGATTTCCCCTGGGGGCCCACGTGATTTCCCCGTGGGGCCCACATGATTTCCCCTGGGGGCCCACGCGATTTCCCCTGGGGGCCCAAGTGATTTCCCCGTGGGGCCCACGTGATTTCCCCTGGGGGCCGACCTGATTTCCCCGTGGGGCCCACGTGATTTCCCATGGGGGCCCACGTGATTTCCGGGTGGGGCCCACGTGATTTCCCCTGGGGGCCCACGTCATTTCCCTGTGGGGCCCACGTGATTTCCCCTGGGGGCCCACGTGATTTACCCTGGGGGCCCACGTGATTTCCCCTGGGGGCCCAGGTGATTTCCCCGAGGGGCCCACGTGATTTCCGGGTGGGGCCCACGTGATTTCCCCGTGGGGCCCACGTGATTTCCCCTGGGGGCCCACGTGATTTCCCCTGGGGGCCCACGTGATTTCCCCGTGGGGCCCACGTCTTTTCCCCTGAGGGCCCACGTCATTTCCCCGTGGGGCCCACGTGATTTCCCCTGGGGGCACACGTGATTTCCCCGTGGGGCCCACGTGATTTCCGGGTGGGGCCTCGTGATTTCCGGGTGGGACCCACGTGATTTCCGGGTGGGGCCCACGTGATTTCCCCGTGGGGCCCACGTGATTTCCCCAGGGGGCCCACGTGATTTCCCCTCGGGGCCCACGTGACTTCCCCGTGGGGCCCACGTGATTTCCCCTGGGGGCCCACGTGATTTCCCCGTGGGGCCCACGTGATTTCCAGGTGGGTCCCACGTGATTTCCCCGTGGGGCCCACGTGATTTCCGGGTGGGGGCCACGTGATTTCCACTGGGGGCCCACGTGATTTCCCCGTGGGGCCCACGTGATTTCCCCTGGGGGCCCACGTGATTTCCCCGTGGGGCCACGTGATTTCCCCGTGGGGCCCACCTGATTTCCGGGTGGGGCCCATGTGATTTCCGGGTGGGGCCGACGTGATTTCCTCTGGGGCCCCACGTGATTTCCCCTGGGGGCCCACGTGATTTCCCCGTGGGGCCCACGTGAATTCCCCATGGGGCCCACGTGATTTCCCAAGGGGGCCCACGTGATTTCCCCTGGGGGCCCACGTTATTTCCCCGTGGGGCCCACGTGATTTCCCCTGGGGGCCCCGGTGATTTCCCCTGGGGGCCCACGTGATTTCCCCGTGGGGCCCACGTGATTTCCCCTGCAGGCCCACGTGATTTCCCCTGGGGGCCCACGTGATTTCCCCTGGGGGCGCACGTGATTTCCCCTGGGGGCCCACGTGATTTCCCCGTGGGGCCCACGTGATTTCCGGGTGGGGCCCACGTGATTTCCCCTGAGGTCCCACGTGATTTCCCCGTGGGGACCACGTGATTTCCCCTGGGGGCCCACGTGATTTCCCCTGAGGGGCCACGTGATTTCCCCATGGGGCCCACGTGATTTCCCCTGGGGGCCCACGTGATTTCCCCGTGGGGCCCACGTGATTTCCGCGTGGGGCCCACGTGATTTCCCCGTGGGGCCCACGTGACTTCCCCGTGGGGCCCACGAGATTTCCCCGTGGGGCCCACGTGATTTCCCCTGTGGACCCACGTGATTTCCCCTGGGGGCCGACGTGATTTCCCCGTGGGGCCCACGTGATTTCCCCGTGGGGCCCACGTGATTTCCCCGTGGGGCCCACGTGATTTCCCAGTGGGGCCCACGTGATTTCCCCGTGGGGCCCACGTGATTTCCCCTGGGGGCCCACGTGATTTCCCCGTGGGGCCCACGTGATTTCCCCTGGGGGCCCACGTGATTTCCCCTGGGGGCCCACGTGATTTCCCCTGGGGGCCCACGTGGTTTCCCCTGGGGGCCCACGTGATTTCCCCTGGGGGCCCACGTGATTTCCCCGTGGGGCCCACGTGATTTCCTGGTGGGGCCCACGTGATTTCCCCGTGGGTCCCACGTGATTTCCGGGTGGGGCCCACGTGATTTCCCCGTGGGGCCCACGTGATTTGCCCTGGGGGCCCACGTGATTTCCCCGTGGGGCCCACGTGATTTCAGGGTGGGGCCCACGTGATTTTCACGTGGGGCCCACGTGGTTTCCCCGTGGGGCCCACGTGATTTCCCCGTGGGGCCGACGTGATTTCCCCTGGGGGCCCACGTGATTTCCCCGTGGGGCCCACGTGATTTCCGGGTGGGGCCCACGTGATTTCCCCGTGGGGCCCACGTGATTTCCCCGTGGGGCCCACGTGATTTCCCCGTGGGGCCCAAGTGATTTCCCCTGAGGGCCCACGTGATTTCCCCTGGGGGCCCAAGTGATTTCCCCGTGCGGCCCACGTGATTTCCGGGTGGGGCCCACTTGATTTCCCCGTGGGGCTCACGTGATTTCCGGGTGGGGCCCACGTGATTTCCCCTTGGGGCCCACGTGATTTCCCCTGGGGGCTCTCGTGATTTCCCCGTGGGGCCCACGTGATTTCCCCTGCGGGCCCACGTGATTTCCCCAGGGGGCCCACGTGATTTCCCCTGGGGGCCCACGTGATTTCCCCGTGGGGCCCACCTGATTTCCCCGTGGGGCCCACGTAATTTCCGGGTGGGGCTCACGTGATTTCCGGGTGGCGCCCACGTGATTTCCCCGTGGGGCCCACCTGATTTCCGGGTGGGGCCCACGTGATTTCCCCCGGGGGCCCACGTGATTTCCCCGTGGGGCCCACGTGATTTCCCCTGGGGGCCCACGTGATTTCCCCGTGGGGCCCACGTGATTTCCCCTGGGGGCCCACGTGATTTCACTTGGGGGCAGACGTGATTTCCCCGTGGGGCCCACGTGGTTTCCCCTGGGGGCCCACGTGATTTCCCCTGGGGGCCCACGTGATTTCCCCTGGGGGCCCACGTGATTTCCCCTGGGGGCCCACGTGATTTCCCCGTTTGGCCCACGTGATTTCCCCGTGGGGAGCACGTGATTTCCCCATGGGGCCCGCGTGATTTTCCCAGGGGGCCCACGTGATTTTCCCTGGGGGCCCACGTTATTTCCCCGTGGGGCCCCCGTGATTTCCCCTGGGGGCCCCCGTGATTTCCCCTGGGGGCCCACGTGATTTCCCAATGGGGCCCACGTGATTTCCCCTGGGGACCCACGTGATTTCCCCTGGGGGCCCACGTGGTTTCCCCGTGGGGCCCACGTGATTTCCCCTGGGGGCGCACGTGATTTCCCCTGGGGGCCCACGTGATTTCCCCGTGGGGCCCATGTGATTTCCGGGTGGGGCCCACGTGATTTCCCCAGGGGGCCCACGTCATTTCCCTGTGGGGCCCACGTGATTTCCCCTGGGGGCCCACAAGATTTACCCTGGGGGCCCACGTGATTTCCCCTGGGGGCCCAGGTGATTTCCCCGAGGGGCCCACGTGATTTCCGGGTGGGGCCCACGTGATTTCCCCGGGGGGCCCCCGTGATTTCCCCTGGGGGCCCACGTGATTTCCCCTGGGGGCCCACGTGATTTCCCCGTGGGGCCCACGTCTTTTCCCCTGAGGGCCCACGTCATTTCCCCGTGGGGCCCACGTGATTTCCCCTGGGGGCACACGTGATTTCCCCGTGGGGCCCACGTGATTTCCGGGTGGGGCCTCGTGATTTCCGGGTGGGGCCCACGTGATTTCCCCGTGGGGCCCACGTGATTTCCCCGTGGGGCCCACGTGATTTCCCCGTGGGACCCACGTGATTTCCCCAGGGGGCCCACGTGATTTCCCCTCGGGGCCCACATGACTTCCCCGTGGGGCCCACGTGATTTCCCCTGGGGGCCCACGTGATTTCCCCGTGGGGCCCACGTGATTTCCAGGTGGGTCCCACGTGATTTCCCCGTGGGGCCCACGTGATTTCCGGGTGGGGGCCACGTGATTTCCACTGGGGGCCCACGTGATTTCCCCGTGGGGCCCACGTGATTTCCCCTGGGGGCCCACCTGATTTCCCCGTGGGGCCCACGTGATTTCCCCGTGGGGCCCACCTGATTTCCGGGTGGGGCCCATGTGATTTCCGGGTGGGGCCGACGTGATTTCCTCTGGGGCCCCACGTGATTTCCCCTGGGGGCCCACGTGATTTCCGGGTGGGGCCCACGTGATTTCCCCAGGGGGCCCACGTGATTTCGCCTGGGGGCCCACGTTATTTCCCCGTGGGGCCCACGTGATTTCCCCTGGGGGCCCCGGAGATTTCCCCTGGGGGCCCACGTGATTTCCCCGTGGGGCCCACGTGATTTTCCCTGCAGGCCCACGTGATTTCCCCTGGGGGCCCACGTGATTTCCCCTGGGGGCGCACGTGATTTCCCCTGGGGGCCCACGTGATTTCCCCGTGGGGCCCACGTGATTTCCGGGTGGGGCCCACGTGATTTCCCCTGAGGTCACACGTGATTTCCCCGTGGGGCCCACGTGATTTCCCCTGGGGGCCCACGTGATTTCCCCTGAGGGGCCACGTGATTTCCCCAGGGGGCCCACGTGATTTCCCCTGGGGGCCCACGTGATTTCCCCGTGGGGCCCACCTGATTTCCCCGTGGGGCCCACGTAATTTCCGGGTGGGGCTCACGTGACTTCCGGGTGGCGCCCACGTGATTTCCCCGTGGGGCCCACCTGATTTCCGGGTGGGGCCCATGTGATTTCCCCCGGGGGCCCACGTGATTTCCCCGTGGGGCCCACGTGATTTCCCCTGGGGGCCCACGTGCGTTCCCCGTGGGGCCCACGTGATTCCCCCTGGGGGCCCACGTGATTTCACCTGGGGGCAGACGTGATTTCCCCGTGGGGCCCACGTGGTTTCCCCTGGGGGCCCACGTGATTTCCCCTGGGGGCCCACGTGATTTCCCCTGGGGGCGCACGTGATTTCCCCTGGGGGCCCACGTGATTTCCCCGTGGGGCCCACGTGATTTCCGGGTGGGGCCCACGTGATTTCCCCTGAGGTCCCACGTGATTTCCCCGTGGGGACCACGTGATTTCCCCTGGGGGCCCACGTGATTTCCCCTGAGGGGCCACGTGATTTCCCCATGGGGCCCACGTGATTTCCCCTGGGGGCCCACGTGATTTCCCCGTGGGGCCCACCTGATTTCCGCGTGGGGCCCACGTGATTTCCCCGTGGGGCCCACGTGACTTCCCCGTGGGGCCCACGAGATTTCCCCGTGGGGCCCACGTGATTTCCCCTGTGGACCCACGTGATTTCCCCTGGGGGCCGACGTGATTTCCCCGTGGGGCCCACGTGATTTCCCCATGGGGCCCACGTGATTTCCCCGTGGGGCCCACGTGATTTCCCAGTGGGGCCCACGTGATTTCCCCGTGGGGCCCACGTGATTTCCCCTGGGGGCCCACGTGATTTCCCCGTGGGGCCCACGTGATTTCCCCTGGGGGCCCACGTGATTTCCCCTGGGGGCCCACGTGATTTCCCCTGGGGGCCCACGTGGTTTCCCCTGGGGGCCCACGTGATTTCCCCTGGGGGCCCACGTGATTTCCCCGTGGGGCCCACGTGATTTCCTGGTGGGGCCCACGTGATTTCCCCGTGGGACCCACGTGATTTCCGGGTGGGGCCCACGTGATTTCCCCGTGGGGCCCACGTGATTTGCCCTGGGGGCCCACGTGATTTCCCCGGGGGGCCCACGTGATTTCGGGGTGGGGCCCACGTGATTTTCACGTGGGGCCCACGTGGTTTCCCCGTGGGGCCCACGTGATTTCCCCGTGGGGCCGACGTGATTTCCCCTGGGGGCCCACGTGATTTCCCCGTGGGGCCCACGTGATTTCCGGGTGGGGCCCACGTGATTTCCCCGTGGGGCCTAAGTGATTTCCGGGTGGGGCCCACGTGATTTCCCCGTGGGGCCCAAGTGATTTCCCCTGAGGGCCCACGTGATTTCCCCTGGGGGCCCAAGTGATTTCCCCGTGCGGCCCACGTGATTTCCGGGTGGGGCCCACTTGATTTCCCCGTGGGGCTCACGTGATTTCCGGGTGGGGCCCACGTGATTTCCCCTGAGGGCCCACGTGATTTCCCCGTGGGGCCCACGTGATTTCCCCTGGGGTCCCACGTGATTTCCCCTGGGGGCTCTCGAGATTTCCCCGTGGGGCCCACGTGATTTCCCCTGCGGGCCCACGTGATTTCCCCAGGGGGCCCACGTGATTTCCCCTGGGGGCCCACGTGATTTCCCCGTGGGGCCCACCTGATTTCCCCGTGGGGCCCACGTAATTTCCGGGTGGGGCTCACGTGATTTCCGGGTGGCGCCCACGTGATTTCCCCGTGGGGCCCACCTGATTTCCGGGTGGGGCCCACGTGATTTCCCCCGGGGGCCCACGTGATTTCCCCGTGGGGCCCACGTGATTTCCCCCGGGGGCCCACGTGATGTCCCCGTGGGGCCCACGTGATTTCCCCTGGGGGCCCACGTGATTTCACCTGGGGGCAGACGTGATTTCCCCGTGGGGCCCACGTGGTTTCCCCTGGGGGCCCACGTGATTTCCCCTGGGGGCCCACGTGATTTCCCCTGGGGGCCCACGTGATTTCCCCTGGGGGCCCACGTGATTTCCCCGTTTGGCCCACGTGATTTCCCCGTGGGGAGCACGTGATTTCCCCATGGGGCCCGCGTGATTTTCCCAGGGGGCCCACGTGATTTTCCCTGGGGGCCCACGTTATTTCCCCGTGGGGCCCCCGTGATTTCCCCTGGGGGCCCCCGTGATTTCCCCTGGGGGCCCACGTGATTTCCCAATGGGGCCCACGTGATTTCCCCTGGGGACCCACGTGATTTCCCCTGGGGGCCCACGTGGTTTCCCCGTGGGGCCCACGTGATTTCCCCTGGGGGCGCACGTGATTTCCCCTGGGGGCCCACGTGATTTCCCCGTGGGGCCCATGTGATTTCCGGGTGGGGCCCACGTGATTTCCCCAGGGGGCCCACGTCATTTCCCTGTGGGGCCCACGTGATTTCCCCTGGGGGCCCACAAGATTTACCCTGGGGGCCCACGTGATTTCCCCTGGGGGCCCAGGTGATTTCCCCGAGGGGCCCACGTGATTTCCGGGTGGGGCCCACGTGATTTCCCCGTGGGGCCCACGTGATTTCCCCTGGGGGCCCACGTGATTTCCCCTGGGGGCCCACGTGATTTCCCCGTGGGACCCACGTCTTTTCCCCTGAGGGCCCACGTCATTTCCCCGTGGGGCCCACGTGATTTCCCCTGGGGGCACACGTGATTTCCCCGTGGGGCCCACGTGATTTCCGGGTGGGGCCTCGTGATTTCCCGGGTGGGGCCCACGTGATTTCCCCGAGGGGCCCACGTGATTTCCGGGTGGGGCCCACGTGATTTCCCCGTGGGACCCACGTGATTTCCCCAGGGGGCCCACGTGATTTCCCCTCGGGGCCCACATGACTTCCCCGTGGGGCCCACGTGATTTCCCCTGGGGGCCCACGTGATTTCCCCGTGGGGCCCACGTGATTTCCAGGTGGGTCCCACGTGATTTCCCCGTGGGGCCCACGTGATTTCCGGGTGGGGGCCACGTGATTTCCACTGGGGGCCCACGTGATTTCCCCGTGGGGCCCACGTGATTTCCCCTGGGGGCCCACGTGATTTCCCCGTGGGGCCCACGTGATTTCCCCGTGGGGCCCACCTGATTTCCGGGTGGGGCCCATGTGATTTCCGGGTGGGGCCGACGTGATTTCCTCTGGGGCCCCACGTGATTTCCCCTGGGGGCCCACGTGATTTCCCCGTGGGGCCCACGTGATTTCCCCATGGGGCCCACGTGATTTCCCCAGGGGGCCCACGTGATTTCGCCTGGGGGCCCACGTTATTTCCCCGTGGGGCCCACGTGATTTCCCCTGGGGGCCCCGGAGATTTCCCCTGGGGGCCCACGTGATTTCCCCGTGGGGCCCACGTGATTTTCCCTGCAGGCCCACGTGATTTCCCCTGGGGGACCACGTGATTTCCCCTGGGGGCGCACGTGATTTCCCCTGGGGGCCCACGTGATTTCCCCGTGGGGCCCACGTGATTTCCGGGTGGGGCCCACGTGATTTCCCCTGAGGTCCCACGTGATTTCCCCGTGGGGCCCACGTGATTTCCCCTGGGGGCCCACGTGATTTCCCCTGAGGGGCCACGTGATTTCCCCAGGGGGCCCACGTGATTTCCCCTGGGGGCCCACGTGATTTCCCCGTGGGGCCCACCTGATTTCCCCGTGGGGCCCACGTAATTTCCGGGTGGGGCTCACGTGACTTCCGGGTGGCGCCCACGTGATTTCCCCGTGGGGCCCACCTGATTTCCGGGTGGGGCCCATGTGATTTCCCCCGGGGGCCCACGTGATTTCCCCGTGGGGCCCACGTGATTTCCCCTGGGGGCCCACGTGATTTCCCCGTGGGGCCCACGTGATTTCCCCTGGGGGCCCACGTGATTTCACCTGGGGGCAGACGTGATTTCCCCGTGGGGCCCACGTGGTTTCCCCTGGGGGCCCACGTGATTTCCCCTGGGGGCCCACGTGATTTCCCCTGGAGGCCCACGTGATTTCCCCTGGGGGCCCACGTGATTTCCCCGTGTGGCCCACGTGATTTCCCCGTGGGGAGCACGTGATTTCCCCATGGGGCCCACGTGATTTTCCCAGGGGGCCGACGTGATTTTCCCTGGGGGCCCACGTTATTTCCCCGTGGGGCCCACGTGATTTCCCCTGGGGGCCCCCGTGATTTCCCCTGGGGGCCCACGTGATTTCCCCATGGGGCCCACGTGATATCCCCTGGGGACCCACGTGATTTCCCCTGGGGGCCCACGTGGTTTCCCCGTGGGGCCCACGTGATTTCCCCTGGGGGCGCACGTGATTTCCCCTGGGGGCCCACGTGATTTCCCCGTGGGGCCCACGTGATTTCCGGGGGGGGCCCACGTGATTTCCCCGTGGGGCCCACGTGATTTCCGCGTGGGGCCCACGTGATTTCCCCGTGGGGCCCACGTGATTTCCCCGTGGGGCCCACGTGATTTCCCCTGGGGGCCCACCTGATTTCCCCTGGGGGCCCACGTGATTTCCCCGTGGGGCCCACGTGATTTCCGGGTGGGGCCCACGTGATTTCCCCGTGGGGTCCACGTGATTTCCCCTGGGGGCCCACGTGATTTCCCCTGGGGGCCCACGTGATTTCCCCGTGGGGCCCACGTGATTTCCGGGTGGGGCCCACGTGATTTCCGGGTGGGGCCCACTTGAATTCCCCTGGGGGCCCACGTGATTTCCCCGTGGGGCCCACGTGATTTCGTCGTGGTGCCCACGTGATTTCCCCGTGGGGCCCACGTGATTTCCCCTGGGGGCCCACGTGATTTCCCCGTGGGGCCCACGTGATTTCCCCTGGGGGCCCACGTGATTTCCCCTGGGGGCCCAAGTGATTTCCCCGTGGGGCCCACGTGATTTCCCCTGGGGGCCCACCTGATTTCCCCGTGGGGCCCACGTGATTTCCCCTGGGGGCCCACGTGATTTCCGGGTGGGGCCCACGTGATTTCCCCTGGGGGCCCACGTCATTTCCCTGTGGGGCCCACGTGATTTCCCCTGGGGGCCCACGTGATTTACCCTGGGGGCCCACGTGATTTCCCCTGGGGGCCCAGGTGATTTCCCCGAGGGGCCCACGTGCTTTCCGGGTGGGGCCCACGTGTTTTCCCCGTGGGGCCCACGTGATTTCCCCTGGGGGCCCACGTGATTTCCCCTGGGGGCCCACGTGATTTCCCCGTGGGGCCCACGTCTTGTCCCCTGAGGGCCCACGTCATTTCCCCGTGGGGCCCACGTGATTTCCCCTGGGGGCACACGTGATTTCCCCGTGGGGCCCACGTGATTTCCGGGTGGGGCCTCGTGATTTTCGGTTGGGGCCCACGTGATTTCCCCGTGGGGCCCACGTGATTTCCCCGTGGGGCCCACGTGATTTCCCCTGGGGGCCCACGGCATTTCCCTGTGGGGCCCACGTGATTTCCCCAGGGGGCCCACGTGATTTCCCCTCGGGGCCCACGTGACTTCCCCGTGGGGACCACGTGATTTCCCCTGGGGGCCCACGTGATTTCCCCGTGGGGCCCACGTGATTTCCGGGTGGGGGCCACGTGATTTCCACTGGGGGCCCACGTGATTTCCCCGTGGGGCCGACGTGATTTCCCCTGGGGGCCCACGTGATTTCCCCGTGGGGCCCACGTGATTTCCCCGTGGGTCCCACCTGATTTCCGGGTGGGGCCCAGGTGATTTCCGGGTGGGGCCGACGTGATTTCCTCTGGGGCCCCACGTGATTTCCCCTGGGGGCCCACGTGATTTCCCCGTGGGGCCCACGTGATTTCCCCGTGGGGCCCACGTGATTTCCCCAGGGGGCCCACGTGATTTCCCCTGGGGGCCCACGTTATTTCCCCGTGGGGCCCACGTGATTTCCCCTGGGGGCCCCGGTGATTTCCCCTGGGGGCCCACGTGATTTCCCCGTGGGGCCCACGTGATTTCCCCTGCAGGCCCACGTGATTTCCCCTGGGGGCCCACGTGATTTCCACTGGGGGCGCACGTGATTTCCCCTGGGGGCCCACGTGATTTCCCCGTGGGGCCCACGTGATTTCCGGGTGGGGCCCACGTGATTTCCCCGTGGGGCCCACGTGATTTCCGCGTGGGGCCCACGTGATTTCCCCGTGGGGCCCACGTGATTTCCCCTGAGGTCCCACGTGATTTCCCTGTGGGGCCCACGTGATTTCCCCTGGGGGCCCACGTGATTTCCCCTGAGGGGCCACGTGATTTCCCCATGGGGCCCACGTGATTTCCCCTGGGGGCCCACGTGATTTCCCCTGGGGGCCGACGTGATTTCCGCGTGGGGCCCACGTGATTTCCCCGTGGGGCCCACGTGATTTCCCCGTGGGGCCCACGTGATTTCCCCGTGGGGCCCACGTGATTTCCCCTGGGGGCCCACGTGATTTCCCCGTGGGGCCCACGTGATTTCCCCTGGGGGCCCACGTGATTTCCCCGTGGGGCCCACGTGATTTCCCCGTGGGGCCCACGTGATTTCCCCTGGGGGCCCACGTGATTTCCCCGTGGGGCCCACGTGATTTCCGGGTGGGGCCCACGTGATTTCCCCGTGGGGCCCAAGTGATTTCCCCTGAGGGCCCACGTGATTTCCCCTGGGGGCCCAAGTGATTTCCCCGTGCGGCCCACGTGATTTCCGGGTGGGGCCCACTTGCTTTCCCCGTGGGGCCCACGTGATTTCCGGGTGGGGCCCACGTGATTTCCCCGTGGGGCCCACGTGATTTCCCCTGGGGGCTCACGTGATTTCCCCGTGGGGCCCACGTGATTTCCCCGTGGGGCCCACGTGATTTCCCCGTGGGTCCCACGTGATTTCCGGGTGGTGCCCACGTGATTTCCCCGTGGGGCCCACGTGATTTCCCCGTGGGGCCCACGTGATTTCCCCAGGGGGCCCACGTGATTTCCCCTCGGGGCCCACATGACTTCCCCGTGGGGCCCACGTGATTTCCCCTGGGGGCCCACGTGATTTCCCCGTGGGGCCCACGTGATTTACAGGTGGGTCCCACGTGATTTCCCCGTGGGGCCCACGTGATTTCCGGGTGGGGGCCACGTGATTTCCCCTGGGGGCCCACGTGATTTCCCCGTGGGGCCCACGTGATTTCCCCTGGGGGCCCACGTGATTTCCCCGTGGGGCCCACGTGATTTCCCCTGGGGGCCCACGTGGTTTCCCCTGGGGGCCCACGTGATTTCCCCTGGGGGCCCACGTGATTTCCCCGTGGGGCCCACGTGATTACCGGGTGGGGCCCACGTGATTTCCCCGTGGGACCCACGTGATTTCCGGGTGGGGCCCACGTGATTTCCCCGTGTGGCCCACGTGATTTGCCCTGGGGGCCCACGTGATTTCCCCGTGGGGCCCACGTGATTTCAGGGTGGGGCCCACGTGATTTCCCCTGGGGGCCCACGTGGTTTCCCCGTGGGGCCCACGTGATTTCCCCGTGGGGCCCACGTGATTTCCCCTGGGGGCCCACGTTATTTCCCCGTGGGTCCCACGTGATTTCCGGGTGGGGCCCACGTGATTTCCCCGTGGGGCCCACGTGATTTCCGGGTGGGGCCCACGTGATTTCCCCGTGGGACCCAAGTGATATCCCCTGAGGGCCCACGTGATTTCCCCTGGGGGCCCAAGTGATTTCCCCGTGCGGCCCACGTGATTTCCGGGTGGGGCCCACTTGATTTCCCCGTGGGGCCCACGTGATTTCCGGGTGGGGCCCACGTGATTTCCCCTGAGGGCCCACGTGATTTCCCCGTGGGGCCCACGTGATTTCCCCTGGGGTCCCACGTGATTTCCCCTGGGGGCTCTCGTGATTTCCCCGTGGGGCCGACGTGATTTCCGCTGCGGGCCCACGTGATTTCCCCAGGGGGCCCACGTGATTTCCCCTGGGGGCCCACGTGATTTCCCCGTGGGGCCCACCTGATTTCCCCGTGGGGCCCACGTAATTTCCGGGTGGGGCTCACGTGACTTCCGGGTGGCGCCCACGTGATTTCCCCGTGGGGCCCACCTGATTTCCGGGTGGGGCCCATGTGATTTCCCCCGGGGGCCCACGTGATTTCCCCGTGGGGCCCACGTGATTTCCCCTGGGGGCCCACGTGATTTCCCCGGGGGGCCCACGTGATTTCCCCTGGGGGCCCACGTGATTTCACCTGGGGGCAGACGTGATTTCCCCGTGGGGCCCACGTGGTTTCCCCTGGGGGCCCACGTGATTTCCCCTGGGGGCCCACGTGAGTTCCCCTGGAGGCCCACGTGATTTCCCCTGGGGGCCCACGTGATTTCCCCGTGTGGCCCACGTGATTTCCCCGTGGGGAGCACGTGATTTCCCCATGGGGCCCACGTGATTTTCCCAGGGGGCCCACGTGATTTTCCCTGGGGGCCCACGTTATTTCCCCGTGGGGCCCACGTGATTTCCCCTGGGGGCCCCCGTGATTTCCCCTGGGGGCCCACGTGATTTCCCCATGGGGCCCACGTGATTTCCCCTGGGGACCCACGTGATTTCCCCTGGGGGCCCACGTGGTTTCCCCGTGGGGCCCACGTGATTTCCCCTGGGGGCGCACGTGATTTCCCCTGGGGGCCCAGGTGATTTCCCCGTGGGGCCCACGTGATTTCCGGGTGGGGCCCACGTGATTTCCCCGGGGGGCCCACGTGATTTCCGCGTGGGGCCCACGTGATTTCCCCGTGGGGCCCACGTGATTTCCCCGTGGGGCCCACGTGATTTCCCCTGGGGGCCCACCTGATTTCCCCTGGGGGCCCACGTGATTTCCCCGTGGGGCCCACGTGATTTCCGGGTGGGGCCCACGTGATTTCCCCGTGGGGTCCACGTGATTTCCCCTGGGGGCCCACGTGATTTCCCCTGGGGGCCCACGTGATTTCCCCGTGGGGCCCACGTGATTTCCGGGTGGGGCCCACTTGAATTCCCCTGGGGGCCCACGTGATTTCCCCGTGGGGCCCACGTGATTTCGTCGTGGTGCCCACGTGATTTCCCCGTGGGGCCCACGTGATTTCCCCTGGGGGCCCACGTGATTTCCCCGTGGGGCCCACGTGATTTCCCCTGGGGGCCCACGTGATTTCCCCTGGGGGCCCAAGTGATTTCCCCGTGGGGCCCACGTGATTTCCCCTGGGGGCCCACCTGATTTCCCCGTGGGGCCCACGTGATTTCCCCTGGGGGCCCACGTGATTTCCGGGTGGGGCCCACGTGATTTCCCCTGGGGGCCCACGTCATTTCCCTGTGGGGCCCACGTGATTTCCCCTGGGGGCCCACGTGATTTACCCTGGGGGCCCACGTGATTTCCCCTGGGGGCCCAGGTGATTTCCCCGAGGGGCCCACGTGATTTCCGGGTGGGGCCCACGTGATTTCCCCGTGGGGCCCACGTGATTTCCCCTGGGGGCCCACGTGATTTCCCCTGGGGGCCCACGTGATTTCCCCGTGGGGCCCACGTCTTTTCCCCTGAGGGCCCACGTCATTTCCCCGTGGGGCCCACGTGATTTCCCCTGGGGGCACACGTGATTTCCCCGTGGGGCCCACTTGATTTCCGGGTGGGGCCTCGTGATTTTCGGTTGGGGCCCACGTGATTTCCCCTTGGGGCCCACGTGATTTCCCCGTGGGGCCCACGTGATTTCCCCTGGGGGCCCACGGCATTTCCCTGTGGGGCCCACGTGATTTCCCCAGGGGGCCCACGTGATTTCCCCTCGGGGCCCACGTGACTTCCCCGTGGGGCCCACGTGATTTCCCCTGGGGGCCCACGTGATTTCCCCGTGGGGCCCACGTGATTTCCCCGTGGGTCCCACCTGATTTCCGGGTTGGGCCCATGTGATTTCCGGGTGGGGCCGACGTGATTTCCTCTGGGGCCCCACGTGATTTCCCCTGGGGGCCCACGTGATTTCCCCGTGGGGCCCACGTGATTTCCCCAGGGGGCCCACGTGATTTCCCCTGGGGGCCCACGTTATTTCCCCGTGGGGCCCACGTGATTTCCCCTGGGGGCCCCGGTGATTTCCCCTGGGGGCCCACGTGATTTCCCCGTGGGGCCCACGTGATTTCCCCTGCAGGCCCACGTGATTTCCCCTGGGGGCCCACGTGATTTCCCCTGGGGGCGCACGTGATTTCCCCTGGGGGCCCACGTGATTTCCCCGTGGGGCCCACGTGATTTCCGGGTGGGGCCCACGTGATTTCCCCGTGGGGCCCACGTGATTTCCGCGTGGGGCCCACGTGATTTCCCCGTGGGGCCCACGTGATTTCCCCTGAGGTCCCACGTGATTTCCCTGTGGGGCCCACGTGATTTCCCCTGGGGGCCCACGTGATTTCCCCTGAGGGGCCACGTGATTTCCCCATGGGGCCCACGTGATTTCCCCTGGGGGCCCACGTGATTTCCCCGTGGGGCCCACGTGATTTCCGCGTGGGGCCCACGTGATTTCCCCGTGGGGCCCACGTGATTTCCCCGTGGGGCCCACGTGATTTCCCCTGGGGACCCACGTGATTTCCCCTGGGGGCCGACGTGATTTCTCCGTGGGGCCCACGTGATTTCCCCATGGGGCCCACGTGATTTCCCCTGGGGGCCCACGTGATTTCCCCGTGGGGCCCACGTGATTTCCCCGTGGGGCCCACGTGATTTCCCCTGGGGGCCCACGTGATTTCCCCGGGGGGCCCACGTGATTTCCCCGTGGGGCCCACGTGATTTCCCCGTGGGGCCCAAGTGATTTCCCCTGAGGGCCCACGTGATTTCCCCTGGGGGCCCAAGTGATTTCCCCGTGCGGCCCACGTGATTTCCGGGTGGGGCCCACTTGCTTTCCCCGTGGGGCCCACGTGATTTCCGGGTGGGGCCCACGTGATTTCCCCGTGGGGCCCACGTGATTTCCCCTGGGGGCTCACGTGATTTCCCCGTGGGGCCCACGTGATTTCCCCGTGGGGCCCACGTGATTTCCCCGTGGGTCCCACGTGATTTCCGGGTGGGGCCCACGTGATTTCCCCTGGGGGCCCACGTGATTTCCCCGTGTGGCCCACGTGATTTCCCCATGGGGCCCACGTGATTTTCCCGTGGTGCCCACGTGATTTCCCCTGGGGGCCCACGTGATATCCCCGTGGGGCCCACGTGAATTCCCCGTGGGGCCCACGTGATTTCCCCGTGGGGTCCACGTGATTTCAACTGAGGGCCCACGTGATTTCCCCGTGGGGCCCACGTGATTTCCCCGTGGGGCCCACGTGATTTCCCCGTGGGGCCCACGTGATTTCCCCAGGGGGCCCACGTGATTTCCCCTCGGGGCCCACGTGACTTCCCCGTGGGGCCCACGTGATTTCCCCTGGGTCCCACGTGATTTCCCCGTGGTGCCCACGTGATTTCCAGGTGGGTCCCACGTGATTTCCCCGTGGGGCCCACGTGATTTCCGGGTGGGGGCCACGTGATTTCCACTGGGGGCCCACGTGATTTCCCCGTGGGGCCCACGTGATATCCCCTGGGGGCCCACGTGATTTCCCCGTGGGGCCCACGTGATTTCCCCGTGGGGCCCACCTGATTTCCGGGTGGGGCCCATGTGATTTCCGGGTGGGGCCGACGTGATTTCCTCTGGGGCCCCACGTGATTTCCCCTGGGGGCCCACGTGATTTCCCCGTGGGGCCCACGTGATTTCCCCGTGGGGCCCACGTGATTTCCCCAGGGGGCCCACGTGATTTCCCCTGGGGGCCCACGTTGTTTCCCCGTGGGGCCCACGTGATTTCCCCTGGGGGCCCACGTGATTTCCCCGTGGGGCCCACGTGATTTCCCCTGCAGGCCCACGTGATTTCCGCTGGGGGCCCACGTGATTTCCCCTGGGGGCGCACGTGATTTCCCCTGGGGGCCCACGTGATTTCCCCGTGGGGCCCACGTGATTTCCGGGTGGGGCCCACGTGATTTCCCCGTGGGGCCCACGTGATTTCCGCGTGGGGCCCACGTGATTTCCCCGTGGGGCCCACGTGATTTCCCCTGAGGTCCCACGTGATTTCCCCGTGGGGCCCACGTGATTTCCCCTGGGGGCCCACGTGATTTCCCCTGAGGGGCCACGTGATTTCCCCATGGGGCCCACGTGATTTCCCCTGGGGGCCCACGTGATTTCCCCGTGGGGCCCACGTGATTTCCGCGTGGGGCCCACGTGATTTCCCCGTGGGGACCACGTGATTTCCCCGTGGGGCCCACGTGATTTCCCCTGGGGACCCACGTGATTTCCCCTGGGGGCAGACGTGATTTCCCCGTGGGGCCCACGTGATTTCCCCGTGGGGCCCACGTGATTTCCCCATGGGGCCCACGTGATTTCCCCTGGGGGCCCACGTGATTTCCCCGTGGGGCCCACGTGATTTCCCCGTGGGGCCCACGTGATTTCCCCTGGGGGCCCACGTGATTTCCCCGTGGGGCCCACGTGATTTCCGGGTGGGGCCCACGTGATTTCCCCGTGGGGCCCAAGTGATTTCCCTGAGGGCCCACGTGATTTCCCCTGGGGGCCCAAGTGATTTCCCCGTACGGCCCACGTGATTTCCGGGTGGGGCCCACTTAATTTCCCCGTGGGGCCCACGTGATTTCCGGGTGGGGCCCACGTGATTTCCCCGTGGGGCCCACGTGATTTCCGGGTGGGGGCTCACGTGATTTCCCCGTGGGGCCCACGTGATTTCCGGGTGGGGCCCACGTGATTTCCCCTGGGGGCCCACGTGATTTCCCCGTGTGGCCCACGTGATTTCCCCATGGGGCCCACGTGATTTTCCCGTGGTGCCCACGTGATTTCCCCTAGGGGCCCAAGTGATATCCCCGTGGGGCCCACGTGAATTCCCCGTGGGGCCCACGTGATTTCCCCGTGGGGTCCACGTGATTTCAACTGAGGGCCCACGTGATTTCCCCGTGTGGCCCACGTGATTTCCCCTGGGGCCCACGTGATTTCCGCTGGGGGCCCACGTGATTTCCCCTGGGGGCCCACGTGATTTCCCCGTGGGGCCCACGTGATTTCCCCAGGGGGCCCACGTGATTTCCCCGTGGGGCCCACGTGATTTCCCCTGGGGCCCACGTGATTTCCGCTGGGGGCCCACGTGATTTCCCCGTGGGGCCCACGTGATTTCCCCGTGGGGCCCACCTGATTTCCGGGTGGGGCCCATGTGATTTCCGGGTGGGGCCGACGTGATTTCCTCTGGGGCCCCACGTGATTTCCCCTGGGGGCCCACGTGATTTCCCCGTGGTGCCCACGTGATTTCCCCATGGGGCCCACGTGATTTCCCCAGGGGGCCCACGTGATTTCGCCTGGGGGCCCACGTTATTTCCCCGTGGGGCCCACGTGATTTCCCCTGGGGGCCCCGGAGATTTCCCCTGGGGGCCCACGTGATTTCCCCGTGGTGCCCACGTGATTTCCCCATGGGGCCCACGTGATTTCCCCAGGGGGCCCACGTGATTTCCCCTGGGGGCCCACGTGATTTCCCCGTGGGGCCCACGTGATTTCCGGGTGGGGCCCACGTGATTTCCCCTGAGGTCCCACGTGATTTCCCCGTGGGGACCACGTGATTTCCCCTGGGGGCCCACGTGATTTCCCCTGAGGGGCCACGTGATTTCCCCATGGGGCCCACGTGATTTCCCCTGGGGGCCCACGTGATTTCCCCGTGGGGCCCACGTGATTTCCGCGTGGGGCCCACGTGATTTCCGGGTGGGGCCCACGTGATTTCCCCTGAGGTCCCACGTGATTTCCCCGTGGGGCCCACGTGATTTCCCCTGGGGGCCCACGTGATTTCCCATGAGGGGCCACGTGATTTCCCCATGGGGCCCACGTGATTTCCCCTGGGGGCCCACGTGATTTCCCCGTGGAGCCCACGTGATTTCCGCGTGGGGCCCACGTGATTTCCCCGTGGGGCCCACGTGATTTCCCCGTGGGGCCCACGTGATTTCCCCGTGGGGCCCACGTGATTTCCCCTGGGGACCCACGTGATTTCCCCTGGGGGCCGACGTGATTTCCCCGTGGGGCCCACGTGATTACCCCGTGGGGCCCACGTGATTTCCCCGTGGGGCCCACGTGATTTCCCAGTGGGGCCCACGTGATTTCCCCGTGGGGCCCACGTGATTTCCCCTGGGGGCCCACGTGATTTCCCCGTGGGGCCCACGTGATTTCCCCTGGGGGCCCACGTGATTTCCCCTGGGGGCCCACGTGATTTCCCCTGGGGGCCCACGTGGTTTCCCCTGGGGGCCCACGTGATTTCCCCTGGGGGCCCACGTGATTTCCCCGTGTGGCCCACGTGATTTGATCTGGGGGCCCACGTGATTTTCCCGTGGGGCCCACGTGATTTCAGGGTGGGGCCCACGTGCTTTTCACGTGGGGCCCACGTGGTTTCCCCGTGGGGCCCACGTGATTTCCCCGTGGGGCCCACGTGATTTCCCCTGGGGGCCCACGTTATTTCCCCGTGGGTCCCACGTGATTTCCGGGTGGGGACCACGTGATTTCCCCGTGGGGCCCACGTGATTTCCGGGTGGGGCCCACGTGATTTCCCCGTGGGGCCCAAGTGATATCCCCTGAGGGCCCACGTGATTTCCCCTGGGGGCCCAAGTGATTTCCCCGTGCGGCCCACGTGATTTCCGGGTGGGGCCCACTTGATTTCCCCGTGGGGCCCACGTAATTTCCGGGTGGGGCCCACGTGATTTCCCCTGAGGGCCCACGTGATTTCCCCGTGGGGCCCACGTGATTTCCCCTGGGGTCCCACGTGATTTCCCCTGGGGGCTCTCGTGATTTCCCCGTGGGGCCGACGTGATTTCCCCTGCGGGCCCACGTGATTTCCCCAGGGGGCCCACGTGATTTCCCCTGGGGGCCCACGTGATTTCCCCGTGGGGCCCACCTGATTTCCCCGTGGGGCCCACGTAATTTCCGGGTGGGGCTCACGTGACTTCCGGGTGGCGCCCACGTGATTTCCCCGTGGGGCCCACCTGATTTCCGGGTGGGGCCCATGTGATTTCCCCCGGGGGCCCACGTGATTTCCCCGTGGGGCCCACGTGATTTCCCCTCGGGGCCCACGTGATTTCCCCGTGGGGCCCACGTGATTTCCCCTGGGGGCCCACGTGATTTCACCTGGGGGCAGACGTGATTTCCCCGTGGGGCCCACGTGGTTTCCCCTGGGGGCCCACGTGATTTCCCCTGGGGGCCCACGTGATTTCCCCTGGGGGCCCACGTGATTTCCCCTGGGGGCCCACGTGATTTCCCCGTGTGGCCCACGTGATTTCCCCGTGGGGAGCACGTGATTTCCCCATGGGGCCCACGTGATTTTCCCAGGGGGCCCACTTGATTTTCCCTGGGGGCCCACGTTATTTCCCCGTGGGGCCCACGTGATTTCCCCTGGGGGCCCCCGTGATTTCCCCTGGGGGCCCACGTGATTTCCCCATGGGGCCCACGTGATTTCCCCTGGGGACCCACGTGATTTCCCCTGGGGGCCCACGTGGTTTCCCCGTGGGGCCCACGTGATTTCCCCTGGGGGCGCACGTGATTTCCCCTGGGGGCCCACGTGATTTCCCCGTGGGGCCCACGTGATTTCCGGGTGGGGCCCACGTGATTTCCCCGTGGGGCCCACGTGATTTCCGCGTGGGGCCCACGTGATTTCCCCGTGGGGCCCACGTGATTTCCCCGTGGGGCCCACGTGATTTCCCCTGGGGGCCCACCTGATTTCCCCTGGGGGCCCACGTGATTTCCCCGTGGGGCCCACGTGATTTCCGGGTGGGGCCCACGTGATTTCCCCGTGGGGTCCACGTGATTTCCCCTGGGGGCCCACGTGATTTCCCCTGGGGGCCCACGTGATTTCCCCGTGGGGCCCACGTGATTTCCGGGTGGGGCCCACGTGATTTCCGGGTGGGGCCCACTTGAATTCCCCTGGGGGCCCACGTGATTTCCCCGTGGGGCCCACGTGATTTCGTCGTGGTGCCCACGTGATTTCCCCGTGGGGCCCACGTGATTTCCCCTGGGGGCCCACGTGATTTCCCCGTGGGGCCCATGTGATTTCCCCTGGGGGCCCACGTGATTTCCCCTGGGGGCCCAAGTGATTTCCCCGTGGGGCCCACGTGATTTCCCCTGGGGGCCCACCTGATTTCCCCGTGTGGCCCACGTGATTTCCCCTGGGGGCCCACGTGATTTCCGGGTGGGGCCCACGTGATTTCCCCTGGGGGCCCACGTCATTTCCCTGTGGGGCCCACGTGATTTCCCCGTGGGGCCCACGTGATTTCCCCTGGGGGCCCACGTGATTTCCCCGTGGGGCCCACGTGATTTCCGCGTGGGGCCCACGTGATTTCCCCGTGGGGCCCACGTGATTTCCCCGTGGGGCCCACGTGATTTCCCCTGGGGACCCACGTGATTTCCCCTGGGGGCCGACGTGATTTCTCCGTGGGGCCCACGTGATTTCCCCATGGGGCCCACGTGATTTCCCCTGGGGGCCCACGTGATTTCCCCGTGGGGCCCACGTGATTTCCCCGTGGGGCCCACGTGATTTCCCCTGGGGGCCCACGTGATTTCCCCGTGGGGCCCACGTGATTTCCGGGTGGGGCCCACGTGATTTCCCCGTGGGGCCCACGTGATTTCCGGGTGGGGCCCACGTGATTTCCCCTGGGGGCCCAAGTGATTTCCAGGTGGGTCCCACGTGATTTCCCCGTGGGGCCCACGTGATTTCCGGGTGGGGGCCACGTGATTTCCCCGTGGGGCCCACGTGATTTCCCCGTGGGGCCCACGTGATTTCCCCAGGGGGCCCACGTGATTTCCCCTCGGGGCCCACATGACTTCCCCGTGGGGCCCATGTGATTTCCCCTGGGGGCCCACGTGATTTCCCCGTGGGGCCCACGTGATTTCCAGGTGGGTCCCACGTGATTTCCCCGTGGGGCCCACGTGATTTCCGGGTGGGGGCCACGTGATTTCCACTGGGGGCCCACGTGATTTCCCCGTGGGGCCCACGTGATTTCCCCTGGGGGCCCACGTGATTTCCCCGTGGGGTTCACGTGATTTCCCCGTGAGGCCCACCTGATTTCCGGGTGGGGCCCATGTGATTTCCGGGTGGGGCCGACGTGATTTCCTCTGGGGCCCCACGTGATTTCCCCTGGGGGCCCACGTGATTTCCCCGTGGTGCCCACGTGATTTCCCCATGGGGCCCACGTGATTTCCCCAGGGGGCCCACGTGATTTCGCCTGGGGGCCCACGTTATTTCCCCGTGGGGCCCACGTGATTTCCCCTGGGGGCCCCGGAGATTTCCCCTGGGGGCCCACGTGATTTCCCCGTGGGGCCCACGTGATTTCCCCTGCAGGCCCACGTGATTTCCCCTGGGGGCCCACGTGATTTCCCCTGGGGGCGCACGTGATTTCCCCTGGGGGCCCACGTGATTTCCCCGTGGGGCCCACGTGATTTCCGGGTGGGGCCCACGTGATTTCCCCTGAGGTCCCACGTGATTTCCCCGTGGGGCCCACGTGATTTCCCCTGGGGGCCCACGTGATTTCCCCTGAGGGGCCACGTGATTTCCCCATGGGGCCCACGTGATTTCCCCTGGGGGCCCACGTGATTTCCCCGTGGGGCCCACGTGATTTCCGCGTGGGGCCCACGTGATTTCCGGGTGGGGCCCACGTGATTTCCCCTGAGGTCCCACGTGATTTCCCCGTGGGGCCCACGTGATTTCCCCTGGGGGCCCACGTGATTTCCCATGAGGGGCCACGTGATTTCCCCATGGGGCCCACGTGATTTCCCCTGGGGGCCCACGTGATTTCCCCGTGGGGCCCACGTGATTTCCGCGTGGGGCCCACGTGATTTCCCCGTGGGGCCCACGTGATTTCCCCGTGGGGCCCACGTGATTTCCCCGTGGGGCCCACGTGATTTCCCCTGGGGACCCACGTGATTTCCCCTGGGGGCCGACGTGATTTCCCCGTGGGGCCCACGTGATTTCCCCGTGGGGCCCACGTGATTTCCCCGTGGGGCCCACGTGATTTCCCAGTGGGGCCCACGTGATTTCCCCGTGGGGCTCACGTGATTTCCCCTGGGGGCCCACGTGATTTCCCCGTGGGGCCCACGTGATTTCCCCTGGGGGCCCACGTGATTTCCCCTGGGGGCCCACGTGATTTCCCCTGGGGGCCCACGTGGTTTCCCCTGGGGGCCCACGTGATTTCCCCTGGGGGCCCACGTGATTTCCCCGTGGGGCCCACGTGATTTGCCCTGGGGGCCCACGTGATTTCCCCGTGGGGCCCACGTGATTTCAGGGTGGGGCCCACGTGATTTTCACGTGGGGCCCACGTGGTTTCCCCGTGGGGCCCACGTGATTTCCCCGTGGGGCCCACGTGATTTCCCCTGGGGGCCCACGTTATTTCCCCGTGGGTCCCACGTGATTTCCGGGTGGGGCCCACGTGATTTCCCCGTGGGGCCCACGTGATTTCCCCGTGGGACCCAAGTGATATCCCCTGAGGGCCCACGTGATTTCCCCTGGGGGCCCAAGTGATTTCCCCGTGCGGCCCACGTGATTTCCGGGTGGGGCCCACTTGATTTCCCCGTGGGGCCCACGTGATTTCCGGGTGGGGCCCACGTGATTTCCCCTGAGGGCCCACGTGATTTCCCCGTGGGGCCCACGTGATTTCCCCTGGGGTCCCACGTGATTTCCCCTGGGGGCTCTCGTGATTTCCCCGTGGGGCCCACGTGATTTCCCCGGCGGGCCCACGTGATTTCCCCAGGGGGCCCACGTGATTTCCCCTGGGGGCCCACGTGATTTCCCCGTGGGGCCCACCTGATTTCCCCGTGGGGCCCACGTAATTTCCGGGTGGGGCTCACGTGACTTCCGGGTGGCGCCCACGTGATTTCCCCGTGGGGCCCACCTGATTTCCGGGTGGGGCCCATGTGATTTCCCCCGGGGGCCCACGTGATTTCCCCGTGGGGCCCACGTGATTTCCCCTGGGGGCCCACGTGATTTCCCCGTGGGGCCCACGTGATTTCCCCTGGGGGCCCACGTGATTTCACCTGGGGGCAGACGTGATTTCCCCGTGGGGCCCACGTGGTTTACCCTGGGGGCCCACGTGATTTCCCCTGGGGGCCCACGTGAGTTCCCCTGGGGGCCCACGTGATGTCCCCTGGGGGCCCACGTGATTTCCCCGTGTGGCCCACGTGATTTCCCCGTGGGGAGCACGTGATTTCCCCATGGGGCCCACGTGATTTTCCCAGGGGGCCCACGTGATTTTCCCTGGGGGCCCACGTTATTTCCCCGTGGGGCCCACGTGATTTCCCCTGGGGGCCCCCGTGATTTCCCCTGGGGGCCCACGTGATTTCCCCATGGGGCCCACGTGATTTCCCCTGGGGACCCACGTGATTTCCCCTGGGGGCCGACGTGATTTCCCCGTGGGGCCCACGTGATTTCCCCGTGGGGCCCACGTGATTTCCCCGTGGGGCCCACGTGATTTCCCCTGGGGGCCCACGTGATTTCCCCGTGGGGCCCACGTGATTTCCCCGTGGGGCCCACGTGATTTCCCCTGGGGGCCCACGTGATTTCCCCGTGGGGCCCACGTGATTTCCGGGTGGGGCCCACGTGATTTCCCCGTGGGGCCCAAGTGATTTCCCTGAGGGCCCACGTGATTTCCCCTGGGGGCCCAAGTGATTTCCCCGTGCGGCCCACGTGATTTCCGGGTGGGGCCCACTTAATTTCCCCGTGGGGCCCACGTGATTTCCGGGTGGGGCCCACGTGATTTCCCCGTGGGGCCCACGTGATTTCCCCTGGGGGCTCACGTGATTTCCCCGTGGGGCCCACGTGATTTCCGGGTGGGGCCCACGTGATTTCCCCTGGGGGCCCACGTGATTTCCCCGTGTGGCCCACGTGATTTCCCCATGGGGCCCACGTGATTTTCCCGTGGTGCCCAGGTGATTTCCCCTAGGGGCCCAAGTGATATCCCCGTGGGGCCCACGTGAATTCCCCGTGGGGCCCACGTGATTTCCCCGTGGGGTCCACGTGATTTCAACTGAGGGCCCACGTGATTTCCCCGTGTGGCCCACGTGATTTCCCCTGGGGCCCACGTGATTTCCGCTGGGGGCCCACGTGATTTCCCCTGGGGGCCCACGTGATTTCCCCGTGGGGCCCACGTGATTTCCCCAGGGGGCCCACGTGATTTCCCCGTGGGGCCCACGTGATTTCCCCTGGGGCCCACGTGATTTCCGCTGGGGGCCCACGTGATTTCCCCGTGGGGCCCACGTGATTTCCCCGTGGGGCCCACCTGATTTCCGGGTGGGGCCCATGTGATTTCCGGGTGGGGCCGACGTGATTTCCTCTGGGGCCCCACGTGATTTCCCCTGGGGGCCCACGTGATTTCCCCGTGGTGCCCACGTGATTTCCCCATGGGGCCCACGTGATTTCCCCAGGGGGCCCACGTGATTTCGCCTGGGGGCCCACGTTATTTCCCCGTGGGGCCCACGTGATTTCCCCTGGGGGCCCCGGAGATTTCCCCTGGGGGCCCACGTGATTTCCCCGTGGTGCCCACGTGATTTCCCCTGAGGGCCCACGTGATTTCCCCAGGGGGCCCACGTGATTTCCCCTGGGGGCCCACGTGATTTCCCCGTGGGGCCCACGTGATTTCCGGGTGGGGCCCACGTGATTTCCCCTGAGGTCCCACGTGATTTCCCCGTGGGGCCCACGTGATTTCCCCTGGGGGCCCACGTGATTTCCCCTGAGGGGCCACGTGATTTCCCCATGGGGCCCACGTGATTTCCCCTGGGGGCCCACGTGATTTCCCCGTGGGGCCCACGTGATTTCCGCGTGGGGCCCACGTGATTTCCGGGTGGGGCCCACGTGATTTCCCCTGAGGTCCCACGTGATTTCCCCGTGGGGCCCACGTGATTTCCCCTGGGGGCCCACGTGATTTCCCATGAGGGGCCACGTGATTTCCCCATGGGGCCCACGTGATTTCCCCTGGGGGCCCACGTGATTTCCCCGTGGAGCCCACGTGATTTCCGCGTGGGGCCCACGTGATTTCAGCGTGGGGCCCACGTGATTTCCCCGTGGGGCCCACGTGATTTCCCCGTGGGGCCCACGTGATTTCCCCTGGGGACCCACGTGATTTCCCCTGGGGGCCGACGTGATTTCCCCGTGGGGCCCACGTGATTACCCCGTGGGGCCCACGTGATTTCCCCGTGGGGCCCACGTGATTTCCCAGTGGGGCCCACGTGATTTCCCCGTGGGGCCCACGTGATTTCCCCTGGGGGCCCACGTGATTTCCCCGTGGGGCCCACGTGATTTCCCCTGGGGGCCCACGTGATTTCCCCTGGGGGCCCACGTGATTTCCCCTGGGGGCCCACGTGGTTTCCCCTGGGGGCCCACGTGATTTCCCCTGGGGGCCCACGTGATTTCCCCGTGTGGCCCACGTGATTTGATCTGGGGGCCCACGTGATTTTCCCGTGGGGCCCACGTGATTTCAGGGTGGGGCCCACGTGATTTTCACGTGGGGCCCACGTGGTTTCCCCGTGGGGCCCACGTGATTTCCCCGTGGGGCCCACGTGATTTCCCCTGGGGGCCCACGTTATTTCCCCGTGGGTCCCACGTGATTTCCGGGTGGGGACCACGTGATTTCCCCGTGGGGCCCACGTGATTTCCGGGTGGGGCCCACGTGATTTCCCCGTGGGGCCCAAGTGATATCCCCTGAGGGCCCACGTGATTTCCCCTGGGGGCCCAAGTGATTTCCCCGTGCGGCCCACGTGATTTCCGGGTGGGGCCCACTTGATTTCCCCGTGGGGCCCACGTGATTTCCGGGTGGGGCCCACGTGATTTCCCCTGAGGGCCCACGTGATTTCCCCGTGGGGCCCACGTGATTTCCCCTGGGGTCCCACGTGATTTCCCCTGGGGGCTCTCGTGATTTCCCCGTGGGGCCGACGTGATTTCCCCTGCGGGCCCACGTGATTTCCCCAGGGGGCCCACGTGATTTCCCCTGGGGGCCCACGTGATTTCCCCGTGGGGCCCACCTGATTTCCCCGTGGGGCCCACGTAATTTCCGGGTGGGGCTCACGTGACTTCCGGGTGGCGCCCACGTGATTTCCCCGTGGGGCCCACCTGATTTCCGGGTGGGGCCCATGTGATTTCCCCCGGGGGCCCACGTGATTTCCCCGTGGGGCCCACGTGATTTCCCCTGGGGGCCCACGTGATTTCCCCGTGGGGCCCACGTGATTTCCCCTGGGGGCCCACGTGATTTCACCTGGGGGCAGACGTGATTTCCCCGTGGGGCCCACGTGGTTTCCCCTGGGGGCCCACGTGATTTCCCCTGGGGGCCCACGTGATTTCCCCTGGGGGCCCACGTGATTTCCCCTGGGGGCCCACGTGATTTCCCCGTGTGGCCCACGTGATTTCCCCGTGGGGAGCACGTGATTTCCCCATGGGGCCCACGTGATTTTCCCAGGGGGCCCACGTGATTTTCCCTGGGGGCCCACGTTATTTCCCCGTGGGGCCCACGTGATTTCCCCTGGGGGCCCCCGTGATTTCCCCTGGGGGCCCACGTGATTTCCCCATGGGGCCCACGAGATTTCCCCTGGGGACCCAGGTGATTTCCCCTGGGGGCCCACGTGGTTTCCCCGTGGGGCCCACGTGATTTCCCCTGGGGGCGCACGTGATTTCCCCTGGGGGCCCACGTGATTTCCCCGTGGGGCCCACGTGATTTCCGGGTGGGGCCCACGTGATTTCCCCGTGGGGCCCACGTGATTTCCGCGTGGGGCCCACGTGATTTCCCCGTGGGGCCCACGTGATTTCCCCGTGGGGCCCACGTGATTTCCCCTGGGGGCCCACCTGATTTCCCCTGGGGGCCCACGTGATTTCCCCGTGGGGCCCACGTGATTTCCGGGTGGGGCCCACGTGATTTCCCCGTGGGGTCCACGTGATTTCCCCTGGGGGCCCACGTGATTTCCCCTGGGGGCCCACGTGATTTCCCCGTGGGGCCCACGTGATTTCCGGGTGGGGCCCACGTGATTTCCGGGTGGGGCCCACTTGAATTCCCCTGGGGGCCCACGTGATTTCCCCGTGGGGCCCACGTGATTTCGTCGTGGTGCCCACGTGATTTCCCCGTGGGGCCCACGTGATTTCCCCTGGGGGCCCACGTGATTTCCCCGTGGGGCCCACGTGATTTCCCCTGGGGGCCCACGTGATTTCCCCTGGGGGCCCAAGTGATTTCCCCGTGGGGCCCACGTGATTTCCCCTGGGGGCCCACCTGATTTCCCCGTGTGGCCCACGTGATTTCCCCTGGGGGCCCACGTGATTTCCGGGTGGGGCCCACGTGATTTCCCCTGGGGGCCCACGTCATTTCCCTGTGGGGCCCACGTGATTTCCCCTGGGGGCCCACGTGATTTACCCTGGGGGCCCACGTGATTTCCCCTGGGGGCCCAGGTGATTTCCCCGAGGGGCCCACGTGATTTCCGGGTGGGGCCCACGTGATTTCCCCGTGGGGCCCACGTGATTTCCCCTGGGGGCCCACGTGATTTCCCCTGGGGGCCCACGTGATTTCCCCGTGGGGCCCACGTCTTTTCCCCTGAGGGCCCACGTCATTTCCCCGTGGGGCCCACGTGATTTCCCCTGGGGGCACACGTGATTTCCCCGTGGGGCCCACGTGATTTCCGGGTGGGGCCTCGTGATTTTCGGTTGGGGCCCACGTGATTTCCCCGTGGGGCCCACGTGATTTCCCCGTGGGGCCCACGTGATTTCCCCTGGGGGCCCACGGCATTTCCCTGTGGGGCCCACGTGATTTCCCCTGGGGGCCCACGTGATTTCCCCTCGGGGCCCACGTGACTTCCCCGTGGGGCCCACGTGATTTCCCGGGTGGGGCCCACGTGATTTCCCCGTGGGGCCCACGTGATTTCCGGGTGGGGGCCACGTGATTTCCACTGGGGGCCCACGTGATTTCCCCGTGGGGCCCACGTGATTTCCCCTGGGGGCCCACGTGATTTCCCCGTGGGGCCCACGTGATTTCCCCGTGGGTCCCACCTGATTTCCGGGTGGGGCCCATGTGATTTCCGGGTGGGGCCGACGTGATTTCCTCTGGGGCCCCACGTGATTTCCCCTGGGGGCCCACGTGATTTCCCCGTGGGGCCCACGTGATTTCCCCGTGGGGCCCACGTGATTTCCCCAGGGGGCCCACGTGATTTCCCCTGGGGGCCCACGTTATTTCCCCGTGGGGCCCACGTGATTTCCCCTGGGGGCCCCGGTGATTTCCCCTGGGGGCCCACGTGATTTCCCCGTGGGGCCCACGTGATTTCCCCTGCAGGCCCACGTGATTTCCCCTGGGGGCCCACGTGATTTCCACTGGGGGCGCACGTGATTTCCCCTGGGGGCCCACGTGATTTCCCCGTGGGGCCCACGTGATTTCCGGGTGGGGCCCACGTGATTTCCCCGTGGGGCCCACGTGATTTCCGCGTGGGGCCCACGTGATTTCCCCGTGGGGCCCACGTGATTTCCCCTGAGGTCCCACGTGATTTCCCTGTGGGGCCCACGTGATTTCCCCTGGGGGCCCACGTGATTTCCCCTGAGGGGCCACGTGATTTCCCCATGGGGCCCACGTGATTTCCCCTGGGGGCCCACGTGATTTCCCCTGGGGGCCGACGTGATTTCCGCGTGGGGCCCACGTGATTTCCCCGTGGGGCCCACGTGATTTCCCCGTGGGGCCCACGTGATTTCCCCTGGGGACCCACGTGATTTCCCCTGGGGGCCGACGTGATTTCTCCGTGGGGCCCACGTGATTTCCCCATGGGGCCCACGTGATTTCCCCTGGGGGCCCACGTGATTTCCCCGTGGGGCCCACGTGATTTCCCCGTGGGGCCCACGTGATTTCCCCTGGGGGCCCACGTGATTTCCCCGTGGGGCCCACGTGATTTCCGGGTGGGGCCCACGTGATTTCCCCGTGGGGCCCAAGTGATTTCCCCTGAGGGCCCACGTGATTTCCCCTGGGGGCCCAAGTGATTTCCCCGTGCGGCCCACGTGATTTCCGGGTGGGGCCCACTTGCTTTCCCCGTGGGGCCCACGTGATTTCCAGGTGGGTCCCACGTGATTTCCCCGTGGGGCCCACGTGATTTCCGGGTGGGGGCCACGTGATTTCCCCGTGGGGCCCACGTGATTTCCCCGTGGGGCCCACGTGATTTCCCCAGGGGGCCCACGTGATTTCCCCTCGGGGCCCACATGACTTCCCCGTGGGGCCCATGTGATTTCCCCTGGGGGCCCACGTGATTTCCCCGTGGGGCCCACGTGATTTCCAGGTGGGTCCCACGTGATTTCCCCGTGGGGCCCACGTGATTTCCGGGTGGGGGCCACGTGATTTCCACTGGGGGCCCACGTGATTTCCCCGTGGGGCCCACGTGATTTCCCCTGGGGGCCCACGTGATTTCCCCGTGGGGTTCACGTGATTTCCCCGTGAGGCCCACCTGATTTCCGGGTGGGGCCCATGTGATTTCCGGGTGGGGCCGACGTGATTTCCTCTGGGGCCCCACGTGATTTCCCCTGGGGGCCCACGTGATTTCCCCGTAGTGCCCACGTGATTTCCCCATGGGGCCCACGTGATTTCCCCAGGGGGCCCACGTGATTTCGCCTGGGGGCCCACGTTATTTCCCCGTGGGGCCCACGTGATTTCCCCTGGGGGCCCCGGAGATTTCCCCTGGGGGCCCACGTGATTTCCCCGTGGGGCCCACGTGATTTCCCCTGCAGGCCCACGTGATTTCCCCTGGGGGCCCACGTGATTTCCCCTGGGGGCGCACGTGATTTCCCCTGGGGGCCCACGTGATTTCCCCGTGGGGCCCACGTGATTTCCGGGTGGGGCCCACGTGATTTCCCCTGAGGTCCCACGTGATTTCCCCGTGGGGCCCACGTGATTTCCCCTGGGGGCCCACGTGATTTCCCCTGAGGGGCCACGTGATTTCCCCATGGGGCCCACGTGATTTCCCCTGGGGGCCCACGTGATTTCCCCGTGGGGCCCACGTGATTTCCGCGTGGGGCCCACGTGATTTCCGGGTGGGGCCCACGTGATTTCCCCTGAGGTCCCACGTGATTTCCCCGTGGGGCCCACGTGATTTCCCCTGGGGGCCCACGTGATTTCCCATGAGGGGCCACGTGATTTCCCCATGGGGCCCACGTGATTTCCCCTGGGGGCCCACGTGATTTCCCCGTGGGGCCCACGTGATTTCCGCGTGGGGCCCACGTGATTTCCCCGTGGGGCCCACGTGATTTCCCCGTGGGGCCCACGTGATTTCCCCTGGGGACCCACGTGATTTCCCCTGGGGGCCGACGTGATTTCCCCGTGGGGCCCACGTGATTTCCCCGTGGGGCCCACGTGATTTCCCCGTGGGGCCCACGTGATTTCCCAGTGGGGCCCACGTGATTTCCCCGTGGGGCCCACGTGATTTCCCCTGGGGGCCCACGTGATTTCCCCGTGGGGCCCACGTGATTTCCCCTGGGGGCCCACGTGATTTCCCCTGGGGGCCCACGTGATTTCCCCTGGGGGCCCACGTGGTTTCCCCTGGGGGCCCACGTGATTTCCCCTGGGGGCCCACGTGATTTCCCCGTGGGGCCCACGTGATTTGCCCTGGGGGCCCACGTGATTTCCCCGTGGGGCCCACGTGATTTCAGGGTGGGGCCCACGTGATTTTCACGTGGGGCCCACGTGGTTTCCCCGTGGGGCCCACGTGATTTCCCCGTGGGGCCCACGTGATTTCCCCTGGGGGCCCACGTTATTTCCCCGTGGGTCCCACGTGATTTCCGGGTGGGGCCCACGTGATTTCCCCGTGGGGCCCACGTGATTTCCCCGTGGGACCCAAGTGATATCCCCTGAGGGCCCACGTGATTTCCCCTGGGGGCCCAAGTGATTTCCCCGTGCGGCCCACGTGATTTCCGGGTGGGGCCCACTTGATTTCCCCGTGGGGCCCACGTGATTTCCGGGTGGGGCCCACGTGATTTCCCCTGAGGGCCCACGTGATTTCCCCGTGGGGCCCACGTGATTTCCCCTGGGGTCCCACGTGATTTCCCCTGGGGGCGCTCGTGATTTCCCCGTGGGGCCCACGTGATTTCCCCTGCGGGCCCACGTGATTTCCCCAGGGGGCCCACGTGATTTCCCCTGGGGGCCCACGTGATTTCCCCGTGGGGCCCACCTGATTTCCCCGTGGGGCCCACGTAATTTCCGGGTGGGGCTCACGTGACTTCCGGGTGGCGCCCACGTGATTTCCCCGTGGGGCCCACCTGATTTCCGGGTGGGGCCCATGTGATTTCCCCCGGGGGCCCACGTGATTTCCCCGTGGGGCCCACGTGATTTCCCCTGGGGGCCCACGTGATTTCCCCGTGGGGCCCACGTGATTTCCCCTGGGGGCCCACGTGATTTCACCTGGGGGCAGACGTGATTTCCCCGTGGGGCCCACGTGGTTTCCCCTGGGGGCCCACGTGATTTCCCCTGGGGGCCCACGTGATTTCCCCTGGGGGCCCACGTGATTTCCCCTGGGGGCCCACGTGATTTCCCCGTGTGGCCCACGTGATTTCCCCGTGGGGAGCACGTGATTTCCCCATGGGGCCCACGTGATTTTCCCAGGGGGCCCACGTGATTTTCCCTGGGGGCCCACGTTATTTCCCCGTGGGGCCCACGTGATTTCCCCTGGGGGCCCCCGTGATTTCCCCTGGGGGCCCACGTGATTTCCGCCGTGGGGCCCACGTGATTTCCCCTGGGGACCCACGTGATTTCCCCTGGGGGCCCACGTGGTTTCCCCGTGGGGCCCACGTGATTTCCCCTGGGGGCGCACGTGATTTCCCCTGGGGGCCCACGTGATTTCCCCGTGGGGCCCACGTGATTTCCGGGTGGGGCCCACGTGATTTCCCCGTGGGGCCCACGTGATTTCCGCGTGGGGCCCACGTGATTTCCCCGTGGGGCCCACGTGATTTCCCCTGGGGGCCCACCTGATTTCCCCTGGGGGCCCACGTGATTTCCCCGTGGGGCCCACGTGATTTCCGGGTGGGGCCCACGTGATTTCCCCGTGGGGTCCACGTGATTTCCCCTGGGGGCCCACGTGATTTCCCCTGGGGGCCCACGTGATTTCCCCGTGGGGCCCACGTGATTTCCGGGTGGGGCCCACGTGATTTCCGGGTGGGGCCCACTTGAATTCCCCTGGGGGCCCACGTGATTTCCCCGTGGGGCCCACGTGATTTCGTCGTGGTGCCCACGTGATTTCCCCGTGGGGCCCACGTGATTTCCCCTGGGGGCCCACGTGATTTCCCCGTGGGGCCCACGTGATTTCCCCTGGGGGCCCACGTGATTTCCCCTGGGGGCCCAAGTGATTTACCCTGGGGGCCCACGTGATTTCCCCTGGGGGCCCAGGTGATTTCCCCGAGGGGCCCACGTGATTTCTGGGGGGGGCCCACGTGATTTCCCCGGGGGGCCCACGTGATTTCCCCTGGGGGCCCACGTGATTTCCCCTGGGGGCCCACGTGATTTCCCCGTGGGGCCCACGTCTTTTCCCCTGAGGGCCCACGTCATTTCCCCGTGGGGCCCACGTGATTTCCCCTGGGGGCACACGTGATTTCCCCGTGGGGCCCACGTGATTTCCGGGTGGGGCCTCGTGATTTTCGGTTGGGGCCCACGTGATTTCCCCGTGGGGCCCACGTGATTTCCCCGTGGGGCCCACGTGATTTCCCCTGGGGGCCCACGGCATTTCCCTGTGGGGCCCACGTGATTTCCCCAGGGGGCCCACGTGATTTCCCCTCGGGGCCCACGTGACTTCCCCGTGGGGCCCACGTTATTTCCCCTGGGGGCCCACGTGATTTCCCCGTGGGGCCCACGTGATTTCCCCGTGGGTCCCACCTGATTTCCGGGTGGGGCCCAGGTGATTTCCGGGTGGGGCCGACGTGATTTCCTCTGGGGCCCCACGTGATTTCCCCTGGGGGCCCACGTGATTTCCCCGTGGGGCCCACGTGATTTCCCCGTGGGGCCCACGTGATTTCCCCAGGGGGCCCACGTGATTTCCCCTGGGGGCCCACGTTATTTCCCCGTGGGGCCCACGTGATTTCCCCTGGGGGCCCCGGTGATTTCCCCTGGGGGCCCACGTGATTTCCCCGGGGGGCCCACGTGATTTCCCCTGCAGGCCCACGTGATTTCCCCTGGGGGCCCACGTGATTTCCCCTGGGGGCGCACGTGATTTCCCCTGGGGGCCCCCGTGATTTCCCCGGGGGGCCCACGTGATTTCCCCTGGGGGCCCACGTGATGTCCCCGTGGGGCCCACGTGATTTCCGCGTGGGGCCCACGTGATTTCCCCGTGGGGCCCACGTGATTTCCCCTGAGGTCCCACGTGATTTCCCTGTCGGGCCCACGTGATTTCCCCTGGGGGCCCACGTGATTTCCCCTGAGGGGCCACGTGATTTCCCCATGGGGCCCACGTGATTTCCCCTGGGGGCCCACGTGATTTCCCCGTGGGGCCCACGTGATTTCCGCGTGGGGCCCACGTGATTTCCCCGTGGGGCGCACGTGATTTCCCCGTGGGGCCCACGTGATTTCCCCTGGGGACCCACGTGATTTCCCCTGGGGGCCGACGTGATTTCTCCGTGGGGCCCACGTGATTTCCCCATGGGGCCCACGTGATTTCCCCTGGGGGCCCACGTGATTTCCCCGTGGGGCCCACGTGATTTCCCCGTGGGGCCCACGTGATTTCCCCTGGGGGCCCACGTGATTTCCCCGTGGGGCCCACGTGATTTCCCCGTGGGGCCCACGTGATTTCCCCGTGGGGCCCAAGTGATTTCCCCTGAGGGCCCACGTGATTTCCCCTGGGGGCCCAAGTGATTTCCCCGTGCGGCCCACTTGATTTCCGGGTGGGGCCCACTTGCTTTCCCCGTGGGGCCCACGTGATTTCCGGGTGGGGCCCACGTGATTTCCCCGTGGGGCCCACGTGATTTCCCCTGGGGGCTCACGTGATTTCCCCGTGGGGCCCACGTGATTTCCCCGTGGGGCCCACGTGATTTCCCCGTGGGTCCCACGTGATTTCCGGGTGGGGCCCACGTGATTTCCCCTGGGGGCCCACGTGATTTCCCCGTGTGGCCCACGTGATTTCCCCATGGGGCCCACGTGATTTTCCCGTGGTGCCCACGTGATTTCCCCTGGGGGCCCACGTGATATCCCCGTGGGGCCCACGTGAATTCCCCGTGGGGCCCACGTGATTTCCCCGTGGGGTCCACGTGATTTCAACTGAGAGCCCACGTGATTTCCCCGTGGGGCCCACGTGATTTCCCCGTGGGGCCCACGTGATTTCCCCAGGGGGCCCACGTGATTTCCCCTCGGGGCCCACGTGACTTCCCCGTGGGGCCCACGTGATTTCCCCTGGGTCCCACGTGATTTCCCCGTGGTGCCCACGTGATTTCCAGGTGGGTCCCACGTGATTTCCCCGTGGGGCCCACGTGATTTCCGGGTGGGGGCCACGTGATTTCCACTGGGGGCCCACGTGATTTCCCCGTGGGGCCCACGTGATTTCCCCTGGGGGCCCACGTGATTTCCCCGTGGGGCCCACGTGATTTCCCCGTGGGGCCCACCTGATTTCCGGGTGGGGCCCATGTGATTTCCGGGTGGGGCCGACGTGATTTCCTCTGGGGCCCCACGTGATTTCCCCTGGGGGCCCACGTGATTTCCCCGTGGGGCCCACGTGATTTCCCCGTGGGGCCCACGTGATTTCCCCAGGGGGCCCACGTGATTTCCCCTGGGGGCCCACGTTGTTTCCCCGTGGGGCCCACGAGATTTCCCCTGGGGGCCCACGTGATTTCCCCGTGGGGCCCACGTGATTTCCCCTGCAGGCCCACGTGATTTCCGCTGGGGGCCCACGTGATTTCCCCTGGGGGCGCACGTGATTTCCCCTGGGGGCCCACGTGATTTCCCCGTGGGGCCCACGTGATTTCCGGGTGGGGCCCACGTGATTTCCCCGTGGGGCCCACGTGATTTCCGCGTGGGGCCCACGTGATTTCCCCGTGGGGCCCACGTGATTTCCCCTGAGGTCCCACGTGATTTCCCCGTGGGGCCCACGTGATTTCCCCTGGGGGCCCACGTGATTTCCCCTGAGGGGCCACGTGATTTCCCCATGGGGCCCACGTGATTTCCCCTGGGGGCCCACGTGATTTCCCCGTGGGGCCCACGTGATTTCCGCGTGGGGCCCACGTGATTTCCCCGTGGGGCCCACGTGATTTCCCCGTGGGGCCCACGTGATTTCCCCTGGGGACCCACGTGATTTCCCCTGGGGGCCGACGTGATTTCCCCGTGGGGCCCACGTGATTTCCCCGTGGGGCCCACGTGATTTCCCCATGGGGCCCACGTGATTTCCCCTGGGGGCCCACGTGATTTCCCCGTGGGGCCCACGTGATTTCCCCGTGGGGCCCACGTGATTTCCCCTGGGGGCCCACGTGATTTCCCCGTGGGGCCCACGTGATTTCCGGGTGGGGCCCACGTGATTTCCCCGAGGGGCCCAAGTGATTTCCCCTGAGGGCCCACGTGATTTCCCCTGGGGGCCCAAGTGATTTCCCCGTGCGGCCCACGTGATTTCCGGGTGGGGCCCACTTAATTTCCCCGTGGGGCCCACGTGATTTCCGGGTGGGGCCCACGTGATTTCCCCGTGGGGCCCACGTGATTTCCCCTGGGGGCTCACGTGATTTCCCCGTGGGGCCCACGTGATTTCCGGGTGGGGCCCACGTGATTTCCCCTGGGGGCCCACGTGATTTCCCCGTGTGGCCCACGTGATTTCCCCATGGGGCCCACGTGATTTTCCCGTGGTGCCCACGTGATTTCCCCTAGGGGCCCAAGTGATATCCCCGTGGGGCCCACATGAATTCCCCGTGGGGCCCACGTGATTTCCCCGTGGGGTCCACGTGATTTCAACTGAGGGCCCACGTGATTTCCCCGTGGGGCCCACGTGATTTCCCCTGGGGCCCACGTGATTTCCGCTGGGGGCCCACGTGATTTCCCCTGGGGGCCCACGTGATTTCCCCGTGGGGCCCACGTGATTTCCCCAGGGGGCCCACGTGATTTCCCCTGGGGGCACACGTGATTTCCCCGTGGGGCCCACGTGATTTCCGGGTGGGGCCCACGTGATTTCCCCGTGGGGCCCACGTGATTTCCCCGTGGGGCCCACGTGATTTCCCCGTGGAGCCCACGTGATTTCCCCTGAGGGCCCAGGTGATTTCCCCGTGGGGCCCACGTGATTTCCCCTGGGGTCCCACGTGATTTCCCCTGGGGGCTCTCGTGATTTCCCCGTGGGGCCCACGTGATTTCCCCTGCGGGCCCACGTGATTTCCCCAGGGGGCCCACGTGATTTCCCCTGGGGGCCCACGTGATTTCCCCGTGAGGCCCACCTGATTTCCCCGTGGGGCCCACGTAATTTCCGGGTGGGGCTCACGTGATTTCCGGGTGGCGCCCACGTGATTTCCCCGTGGGGCCCACCTGATTTCCGGGTGGGGCCCACGTGATTTCCCCGTGGGGCCCACGTGATTTCCCCTGGGGGCCCACGTGATTTCCCCGTGGGGCCCACGTGATTTCCCCTGGGGGCCCACGTGATTTCACCTGGGGGCCCACGTGATTTCCCCGTGGGGCCCACGTGGTTTCCCCTGGGGGCCCACGTGATTTCCCCTGGGGGCCCACGTGATTTCCCCTGGGGGCCCACGTGATTTCCCCTGGGGGCCCACGTGATTTCCCCGTGTGGCCCACGTGATTTCCCCGTGGGGAGCACGTGATATCCCCATGGGGCCCACGTGATTTCCCCAGGGGGCCCACGTGATTTTCCCTGGGGGCCCACGTTATTTCCCCGTGGGGCCCACGTGATTTCCCCTGGGGGCCCCCGTGATTTCCCCTGGGGGCCCACGTGATTTCCCCATGGGGCCCACGTGATTTCCACTGGGGACCCACGTGATTTCCCCTGGGGGCCCACGTGGTTTCCCCGTGGGGCCCACGTGATTTCCCCTGGGGGCGCACGTGATTTCCCCTGGGGGCCCACGTGATTTCCCCGTGGGGCCCACGTGATTTCCGGGTGGGGCCCACGTGATTTCCCCGTGGGGCCCACGTGATTTCCGCGTGGGGCCCACGTGATTTCCGGGTGGGGCCCACTTGAATTCCCCTGGGGGCCCACGTGATTTCCCCGTGGGGCCCACGTAATTTCGTCGTGGTGCCCACGTGATTTCCCCGTGGGGCCCACGTGATTTCCCCTGGGGGCCCACGTGATTTCCCCGTGGGGCCCACGTGATTTCCCCTGGGGGCCCACGTGATTTCCCCTGGGGGCCCAAGTGATTTCCCCGTGGGGCCCACGTGATTTCCCCTGGGGGCCCACCTGATTTCCCCGTGGGGCCCACGTGATTTCCCCTGGGGGCCCACGTGATTTCCGGGTGGGGCCCACGTGACTTCCCCTGGGGGCCCACGTCATTTCCCTGTGGGGCCCACGTGATTTCCCCTGGGGGCCCACGTGATTTACCCTGGGGGCCCACGTGATTTCCCCTGGGGGCCCAGGTGATTTCCCCGAGGGGCCCACGTGATTTCCGGGTGGGGCCCACGTGATTTCCCCGTGGGGCCCACGTGATTTCCCCTGGAGGCCCACGTGATTTCCCCTGGGGGCCCACGTGATTTCCCCGTGGGGCCCACGTCTTTTCCCCTGAGGGCCCACGTCATTTCCCCGTGGGGCCCACGTGATTTCCCCGTGGGGCCCACGTGATTTCCCCGTGGGGCCCACGTGATTTCCCCAGGGGGCCCACGTGATTTCCCCTCGGGGCCCACGTGACTTCCCCGTGGGGCCCACGTGATTTCCCCTGGGGGCCCACGTGATTTCCCCGTGGGGCCCAAGTGATTTCCAGGTGGGTCCCACGTGATTTCCCCGTGGGGCCCACGTGATTTCCGGGTGGGGGCCACGTGATTTCCACTGGGGGCCCACGTGATTTCCCCGTGGGTCCCACGTGATTTCCCCTGGGGGCCCACGTGATTTCCCCGTGGGGCCCACGTGATTTCCCCGTGGGGCCCACCTGATTTCCGGGTGGGGCCCATGTGATTTCCGGGTGGGGCCGACGTGATTTCCTCTGGGGCCCCACGTGATTTCCCCTGGGGGCCCACGTGATTTCCCCGTGGGGCCCACGTGATTTCCCGCATGGGGCCCACGTGATTTCCCCGGGGGGCCCACGTGATTTCCCCTAGGGGCCCACGTTATTTCCCCGTGGGGCCCACGTGATTTCCGCGTGGGGCCCACGTGATTTCCCCGTGGGGCCCACGTGATTTCCCCGTGGGGCCCACGTGATTTCCCCTGAGGTCCCACGTGATTTCCCCGTGGGGCCCACGTGATTTCCGGGTGGGGGCCCACGTGATTTCCCCTGAGGGGCCACGTGATTTCCCCAGGGGGCCCACGTGATTTCCCCTGGGGGCCCACGTGATTTCCCCGTGGGGCCCACGTGATTTCCGCGTGGGGCCCAGGTGATTTCCCCGTGGGGCCCACGTGATTTCCCCGTGGGACCAACGTGATTTCCCCTGGGGACCCACGTGATTTCCCCTGGGGGCCGACGTGATTTCCCCGTGGGGCCAACGTGATTTCCCCATGGGGCCCACGTGATTTCCCCATGGGGCCCACGTGATTTCCCCTGGGGGCCCACGTGATTTCCCCTGGGGGCCCACGTGATTTCCCCTGGGGGCCCACGTGATTTCCCCTTGTGGCCCACGTGATTTCCCCTTGGGGCCCACGTGATTTCCGCGTGGGGCCCACGTGATTTCCCCGTGGGGCCCACGTGATTTCCCCGTGGGGCCCACGTGATTTCCCCTGGGGACCCACGTGATTTCCCCTGGGGGCCGACGTGATTTCCCCTGGGGGCCCACGTAATTTCCCCGTGGGGCCCACGTGATTTCCCCTGGGGGCCCACGTGATTTCCCCTGGGGACCCACGTGATTTCCCCTGGGGGCCCACGTGATTTCCCCTGGGGGCCCACGTAATTTCCCCGTGGGGCCCACGTGATTTCCCCTGGGGGCCCACGTGATTTCCCCTGGGGGCCCACGTGATTTCCCCGTGGGGCCCACGTGGTTTCCCCTGGGGGCCCACGTGATTTCCCCTGGGGGCCCACGTGATTTCCCCGTGGGGCCCACGTGATTTCCGGGTGGGGCCCACGTGATTTCCCCGTGGGACCCACGTGATTTCCGGGTGGGGCCCACGTGATTTCCCCGTGGGGCCCACGTGATTTGCCCTGGGGGCCCACGTGATTTCCCCGTGGGGCCCACGTGATTTCAGGGTGGGGCCCACGTGATTTTCACGTGGGGCCCACGTGGTTTCCCCGTGGGGCCCACGTGATTTCCCCGTGGGGCCCACGTGATTTCCCCTGGGGGCCCACGTGATTTCCCCGTGGGGCCCACGTGATTTCCGGGTGGGGCCCACGTGATTTCCCCGTGGGGCCCACGTGATTTCCGGTGGGGCCCACGTGATTTCCCCGTGGGGCCCAAGTGATTTCCCCTGAGGGCCCACGTGATTTCCCCTGGGGGCCCAAGTGATTTCCCCGTGCGGCCCACGTGATTTCCGGGTGGGGCCCACGTGATTTCCCCGTGGGGCCCACGTGATTTCCGGGTGGGGCCCACGTGATTTCCCCGTGGGGCCCACGTGATTTCCCCTGGGGGACCACGTGATTTCCCGTGGGGGCCCAGGTGTTTTCCCCGTGGGGCCCACGTGATTTCCCCTGGGGCCCACGTGATTTCCGCTGGGGGCCCACGTGATTTCCCCTGGGGGCTCACGTGATTTCCCCGTGGGGCCCACGTGATTTCCCCAGGGGGCCCAAGTGATTTCCCCTGGGGGCACACGTGATTTCCCCGTGGGGCCCACGTGATTTCCGGGGGGGCCCACGTGATTTCCCCGTGGAGCCCACGTGATTTCCCCTGAGGGCCCACGTGATTTCCCCGTGGGGCCCACGTGATTTCCCCTGGGGGCCCACGTGATTTCCCCGTGGGGCCCACGTGATTTCCCCGTGGGGCCCACGTGATTTCACCTGGGGGCCCACGTGATTTCCCCGTGGGGCCCACGTGGTTTCCCCTGGGGGCCCACGTGATTTCCCCTGGGGGCCCACGTGATTTCCCCTGGGGGCCCACGTGATTTCCCCTGGGGGCCCACGTGATTTCCCCGTGTGGCCCACGTGATTTCCCCGTGGGGAGCACGTGATATCCCCATGGGGCCCACGTGATTTCCCCAGGGGGCCCACGTGATTTTCCCTGGGGGCCCACGTTATTTCCCCGTGGGGCCCACGTGATTTCCCCTGGGGGCCCCCGTGATTTCCCCTGGGGGCCCACGTGATTTCCCCATGGGGCCCACGTGATTTCCCCTGGGGACCCATGTGATTTCCCCTGGGGGCCCACGTGGTTTCCGCGTGGGGCCCACGTGATTTCCACTGGGGGCGCACGTTATTTCCCCTGGGGGCCCACGTGATTTCCCCGTGGGGCCCACGTGATTTCCGGGTGGGGCCCACGTGATTTACCCGTGGGGCCCACGTGATTTCCGCGTGGGGCCCACGTGATTTCCCCGTGGGGCCCACGTGATTTCCCCGTGGGGCCCACGTGATTTCCCCTGGGGGCCCACCTGATTTCCCCTGGGGGCCCACGTGATTTCCCCGTGGGGCCCACGTGATTTCCGGGTGGGGCCCACGTGATTTCCCCGTGGGGTCCACGTGATTTCCCCTGGGGGCCCACGTGATTTCCCCTGGGGGCCCACGTGATTTCCCCGTGGGGCCCACGTGATTTCCGGGTGGGGCCCACGTGATTTCCGTGTGGGGCCCACTTGAATTCCCCTGGGGGCCCACGTGATTTCCCCGTGGGGCCCACGTGATTTCCCCGTGGGGCCCACGTGATTTCCCCTGGGGGCCCACGTGATTTCCCCGTGGGGCCCACGTGATTTCCCCTGGGGGCCCACGTGATTTCCCCTGGGGGCCCAAGTGATTTCCCCGTGGGGCCCACGTGATTTCCCCTGGGGGCCCACCTGATTTCCCCGTGGGGCCCACGTGATTTCCCCTGGGGGCCCACGTGATTTCCGGGTGGGGCCCACGTGATTTCCCCTGGGGGCCCACGTCATTTCCCTGTGGGGCCCACGGGATTTCCCCGTGGGGCCCACGTGATTTCCCCGGGGGCCCACGTGATTTCCCCTGGGGGCCCACGTGATTTCCCCGTGGGGCCCACGTCTTTTCCCCTGAGGGCCCACGTCATTTCCCCGTGGGGCCCACGTGATTTCCCCTGGGGGCACACGTGATTTCCCCGTGGGGCCCACGTGATTTCCGGGTGGGGCCTCGTGATTTCCGGGTGGGGCCCACGTGATTTCCCCGTGGGGCCCACGTGATTTCCCCGTGGGGCCCCCGTGATTTCCCCGTGGGGCCCACGTGATTTCCCCAGGGGGCCCACGTGATTTCCCCTCGGGGCCCACGTGACTTCCCCGTGGGGCCCACGAGATTTCCCCTGGGGGCCCACGTGATTTCCCCGTGGGGCCCACGTGATTTCCAGGTGGGTCCCACGTGATTTCCCCGTGGGGCCCACGTGATTTCCGGGTGGGGGCCACGTGATTTCCACTGGGGGCCCACGTGATTTCCCCGTGGGTCCCACGTGATTTCCCCTGGGGGCCCACGTGATTTCCCCGTGGGGCCCACGTGATTTCCCCATGGGGCCCACCTGATTTCCGGGTGGGGCCCATGTGATTTCCGGGTGGGGCCGACGTGATTTCCTCTGGGGCCCCACGTGATTTCCCCTGGGGGCCCACGTGATTTCCTCGTGGGGCCCACGTGATTTCCCCATGGGGCCCACGTGATTTCCCCAGGGGGCCCACGTGATTTCCCCTGGGGGCCCACGTTATTTCCCCGTGGGGCCCACGTCATTTCCCCTGGGGGCCCCGGTGATTTCCCCTGGGGGCCCACGTGATTTCCCCGTGGGGCCCACGTGATTTCCCCTGCAGGCCCACGTGATTTCCCCTGGGGGCCCACGTGATTTCCCCTGGGGGTGCACGTGATTTCCCCTGGGGGCCCACGTGATTTCCCCGTGGGGCCCACGTGATTTCCGGGGGGGGCCCACGTGATTTCCCCGTGGGGCCCACGTGATTTCCGCGTGGGGCCCACGTGATTTCCCCGTGGGGCCCACGTGATTTCCCCGTGGGGCCCACGTGATTTCCCCTGAGGTCCCACGTGATTTCCCCGTGGGGCCCACGTGATTTCCCCTGGGGGCCCACGTGATTTCCCCTGAGGGGCCACGTGATTTCCCCATGGGGCCCACGTGATTTCCCCTGGGGGCCCACGTGATTTCCCCGTGGGGCCCACGTGATTTCCGCGTGGGGCCCACGTGATTTCCCCGTGGGGCCCACGTAATTTCCCCGTGGGGCCCACGTGGTTTCCCCTGGGGGCCCACGTGATTTCCCCTGGGGGCCCACGTGATTTCCCCGTGGGGCCCACGTGATTTCCGGGTGGGGCCCACGTGATTTCCCCGTGGGACCCACGTGATTTCCGGGTGGGGCCCACGTGATTTCCCCGTGGGGCCCACGTGATTTGCCCTGGGGGCCCACGTGATTTCCCCGTGGGGCCCACGTGATTTCAGGGTGGGGCCCACGTGATTTTCACGTGGGGCCCACGTGGTTTCCCCGTGGGGCCCACGTGATTTCCCCGTGGGGCCCACGTGATTTCCCCTGGGGGCCCACGTGATTTCCCCGTGGGGCCCACGTGATTTCCGGGTGGGGCCCACGTGATTTCCCCGTGGGGCCCACGTGATTTCCGGGTGGGGCCCACGTGATTTCCCCGTGGGGCCCAAGTGATTTCCCCTGAGGGCCCACGTGATTTCCCCTGGGGGCCCAAGTGATTTCCCCGTGCGGCCCACGTGATTTCCGGGTGGGGCCCACGTGATTTCCCCGTGGGGCCCACGTGATTTCCGGGTGGGGCCCACGTGATTTCCCCGTGGGGCCCACGTGATTTCCACAGGGGGCCCACGTGATTTCCCCTGGGGGCCCACGTGATTTCCCCGTGGGCCCCACGTGATTTCCCCTGGGGGCCCACCTGATTTCCCCTGGGGGCCCACGTGATTTCCCCGTGGGGCCCACGTGATTTCCGGGTGGGGCCCACGTGATTTCCCCGTGGGGTCCACGTGATTTCCCCTGGGGGCCCACGTGATTTCCCCTGGGGGCCCACGTGATTTCCCCGTGGGGCCCACGTGATTTCCGGGTGGGGCCCACGTGATTTCCGTGTGGGGCCCACTTGAATTCCCCTGGGGGCCCACGTGATTTCCCCGTGGGGCCCACGTGATTTCCCCGTGGGGCCCACGTGATTTCCCCTGGGGGCCCACGTGATTTCCCCGTGGGGCCCACGTGATTTCCCCTGGGGGCCCACGTGATTTCCCCTGGGGGCCCAAGTGATTTCCCCGTGGGGCCCACGTGATTTCCCCTGGGGGCCCACCTGATTTCCCCGTGGGGCCCACGTGATTTCCCCTGGGGGCCCACGTGATTTCCGGGTGGGGCCCACGTGATTTCCCCTGGGGGCCCACGTCATTTCCCTGTGGGGCCCACGTGATTTCCCCGTGGGGCCCACGTGATTTCCCCGGGGGCCCACGTGATTTCCCCTGGGGGCCCACGTGATTTCCCCGTGGGGCCCACGTCTTTTCCCCTGAGGGCCCACGTCATTTCCCCGTGGGGCCCACGTGATTTCCCCTGGGGGCACACGTGATTTCCCCGTGGGGCCCACGTGATTTCCGGGTGGGGCCTCGTGATTTCCGGGTGGGGCCCACGTGATTTCCCCGTGGGGCCCACGTGATTTCCCCGTGGGGCCCCCGTGATTTCCCCGTGGGGCCCACGTGATTTCCCCAGGGGGCCCACGTGATTTCCCCTCGGGGCCCACGTGACTTCCCCGTGGGGCCCACGAGATTTCCCCTGGGGGCCCACGTGATTTCCCCGTGGGGCCCACGTGATTTCCAGGTGGGTCCCACGTGATTTCCCCGTGGGGCCCACGTGATTTCCGGGTGGGGGCCACGTGATTTCCACTGGGGGCCCACGTGATTTCCCCGTGGGTCCCACGTGATTTCCCCTGGGGGCCCACGTGATTTCCCCGTGGGGCCCACGTGATTTCCCCATGGGGCCCACCTGATTTCCGGGTGGGGCCCATGTGATTTCCGGGTGGGGCCGACGTGATTTCCTCTGGGGCCCCACGTGATTTCCCCTGGGGGCCCACGTGATTTCCTCGTGGGGCCCACGTGATTTCCCCATGGGGCCCACGTGATTTCCCCAGGGGGCCCACGTGATTTCCCCTGGGGGCCCACGTTATTTCCCCGTGGGGCCCACGTCATTTCCCCTGGGGGCCCCGGTGATTTCCCCTGGGGGCCCACGTGATTTCCCCGTGGGGCCCACGTGATTTCCCCTGCAGGCCCACGTGATTTCCCCTGGGGGCCCACGTGATTTCCCCTGGGGGTGCACGTGATTTCCCCTGGGGGCCCACGTGATTTCCCCGTGGGGCCCACGTGATTTCCGGTTGGGGCCCACGTGATTTCCCCGTGGGGCCCACGTGATTTCCGCGTGGGGCCCACGTGATTTCCCCGTGGGGCCCACGTGATTTCCCCGTGGGGCCCACGTGATTTCCCCTGAGGTCCCACGTGATTTCCCCGTGGGGCCCACGTGATTTCCCCTGGGGGCCCACGTGATTTCCCCTGAGGGGCCACGTGATTTCCCCATGGGGCCCACGTGATTTCCCCTGGGGGCCCACGTGATTTCCCCGTGGGGCCCACGTGATTTCCGCGTGGGGCCCACGTGATTTCCCCGTGGGGCCCACGTAATTTCCCCGTGGGGCCCACGTGGTTTCCCCTGGGGGCCCACGTGATTTCCCCTGGGGGCCCACGTGATTTCCCCGTGGGGCCCACGTGATTTCCGGGTGGGGCCCACGTGATTTCCCCGTGGGACCCACGTGATTTCCGGGTGGGGCCCACGTGATTTCCCCGTGGGGCCCACGTGATTTGCCCTGGGGGCCCACGTGATTTCCCCGTGGGGCCCACGTGATTTCAGGGTGGGGCCCACGTGATTTTCACGTGGGGCCCACGTGGTTTCCCCGTGGGGCCCACGTGATTTCCCCGTGGGGCCCACGTGATTTCCCCTGGGGGCCCACGTGATTTCCCCGTGGGGCCCACGTGATTTCCGGGTGGGGCCCACGTGATTTCCCCGTGGGGCCCACGTGATTTCCGGGTGGGGCCCACGTGATTTACCCGTGGGGCCCAAGTGATTTCCCCTGAGGGCCCACGTGATTTCCCCTGGGGGCCCAAGTGATTTCCCCGTGCGGCCCACGTGATTTCCGGGTGGGGCCCACGTGATTTCCCCGTGGGGCCCACGTGATTTCCGGGTGGGGCCCACGTGATTTCCCCGTGGGGCCCACGTGATTTCCACAGGGGGCCCACGTGATTTCCCCTGGGGGCCCACGTGATTTCCCCGTGGGCCCCACGTGATTTCCCCTGGGGGCCCACGTGATTTCCCCTGGGGGCCCAAGTGATTTCCCCGTGGGGCCCACGTGATTTCCCCTGGGGGCCCACGTGATTTCCCCGTGGGGCCCACGTGATTTCCCCGTGGGGCCCACGTGATTTCCCCTGAGGGGACACGTGATTTCCCCATGGGGCCCACGTGATTTCCCCTGGGGGCCCACGTGATTTCCCCGTGGGGCCCACGTGATTTCCGCGTGGGGCCCACGTGATTTCCCCATGGGGCCCACGTGATTTCCCCGTGGGGCCCACGTGGTTTCCCCTGGGGGCCCACGTGATTTCCCCTGGGGGCCCACGTGATTTCCCCGTGGGGCCCACGTGATTTCCGGGTGGGGCCCACGTGATTTCCCCGTGGGACCCACGTGATTTCCGGGTGGGGCCCACGTGATTTCCCCGTGGGGCCCACGTGATTTGCCCTGGGGGCCCACGTGATTTCCCCGTGGGGCCCACGTGATTTCAGGGTGGGGCCCACGTGATTTTCACGTGGGGCCCACGTGGTTTCCCCGTGGGGCCCACGTGATTTCCCCGTGGGGCCCACGTGATTTCCCCTGGGGGCCCACGTGATTTCCGGGTGGGGCCCACGTGATTTCTCCGTGGGGCCCACGTGATTTCCCCTGGGGGCCCACGTGATTTCCCCTGGGGGCCCACGTGATTTCCCCGTGGGCCCCACGTGATTTCCCCTGGGGGCCCACGTGATTTCCCCTGGGGGCCCAAGTGATTTCCCCGTGCGGCCCACGTGATTTCCGGGTGGGGCCCACGTGATTTCCCCGTGGGGCCCACGTGATTTCCGGGTGGGGCCCACGTGATTTCTCCGTGGGGCCCACGTGATTTCCCCTGGGGGCCCACGTGATTTCCCCTGGGGGCCCACGTGATTTCCCCGTGGGCCCCACGTGATTTCCCCTGGGGGCCCACGTGATTTCCCCTGGGGGCCCAAGTGATTTCCCCGTGGGGCCCACGTGATTTCCCCTGGGGGCCCACGTGATTTCCCCATGGGGCCCACGTGATTTGCCCGTGGTGCCCACGTGATGTCCCCTGGGGGCCCACGTGATTTCCCCGTGGGGCCCACGTGAATTCCCCGTGGGGCCCACGTGATTTCCCCGTGGGGTCCACGTGATTTCAACTGAGGGCCCACGTGATTTCCCCTTGGGGCCCACATGATTTCCCCTGGGGCCCACGTGATTTCCGCTGGGGGCCCACGTGATTTCCCCTGGGGGCCCACGTGATTTCCCCGTGGGGCCCACGTGATTTCCCCAGGGGGCCCAAGTGATTTCCCCTGGGGGCACACGTGATTTCCCCGTGGGGCCCACGTGATTTCCGGGTGGGGCCCACGTGATTTCCCCGTGGGGCCCACGTGATTTCCCCGTGGGGCCCACGTGATTTCCCCGTGGAGCCCACGTGATTTCCCCTGAGGGCCCACGTGATTTCCCCGTGGGGCCCACGTGATTTCCCCTGGGGTCCCACGTGATTTCCCCTGGGGGCTCTCGTGATTTCCCCGTGGGGCCCACGTGATTTCCCCTGCTGGCCCACGTGATTTCCCCAGGGGGCCCACGTGATTTACCCTGGGGGCCCACGTGATTTCCCCGTGGGACCCACCTGATTTCCCCGTGGGGCCCACGTAATTTCCGGGTGGGGCTCACGTGATTTCCGGGTGGCGCCCACGTGATTTCCCCGTGGGGCCCACCTGATTTCCGGGTGGGGCCCACGTGATTTCCCCCGGGGGCCCACGTGATTTCCCCCTGGGGCCCACGTGATTTCCCCTTGGGGCCCACGTGATTTCCGGGTGGGGCCCACGTGATTTCCCCGTGGGGCCTACGTGATTTCCCCGTGGGGCCCACGTGATTTCCCTGTGGGGCCCACGTGATTTCCGGGTGGGGCCCACGTTATTTCCCCGTGGGGCCCACGTGATTTCCCCGTGGGGCCCACGTGATTTCCCCGTGGGGCCCACGTGATTTCCCCGTGTGGCCCACGTGATTTCCCCAGGGGGCCCCCGTGTTTTTCCCGTGGGGCCCACGTGATTTCCCCTGGGGGCCCACGTTATTTCCCCTGAGGGGCCACGTGATTTCCCCGTGGGGCCCACGTGATTTCCCCTGGGGGCCCACGTGATTTCCCCTGGGGGCCCACGTGATTTCACCTGGGGGCCCACGTGATTTCCGGGTGGGGCCCTCGTGATTTCCCCGTGGGGCCCACGTGATTTCCCCTGGGGGCCCACGTGATTTCCCCGTGGGGCCCACGTGATTTCCCCTGGGGGCCCACGTGATTTCCCCGTGGGGCCCACGTGATTTCCCCAGGGGGCCCACGTGATTTTCCCGTGGTGCCCACGTGATTTCCCCTGGGGGCCCACGTGATTTCCCCGTGGGGCCCACGTGATTCCCCCGTGGGGCCCACGTGATTTCCCCGTTGGTCCCACGTGATTTCCCCTGGGGGCCCACGTGATTTTCCCTGGGGGCCCACGTAATTTCCCCGTGGGGCCCACGTGATTTCCGGGTGGGGCCCACGTGATTTCCCCTGGGGGCCGACGTGATTTCCCCGTGTGGCCCACGTGATTTCCCCGTGGGGCCCACGTGATTTCCCCGGGGGCCCCGGTGATTTCCCCGTGGGGCCCACGTGATTTCCCCGTGGGTCCCACGTGATTTCCCCTGGGGGCCCACGTGATTTCCCCGTGGGGCCCACGTGATTTCCCCATGGGGCCCACCTGATTTCCGGGTGGGGCCCATGTGATTTCCGGGTGGGGCCGACGTGATTTTCTCTGGGGCCCCACGTGATTTCCCCTGGGGGCCCACGTGATTTCCTCGTGGGGCCCACGTGATTTCCCCATGGGGCCCACGTGAGTTCCCCAGGGGGCCCACGTGATGTCCCCTGGGGGCCCACGTTATTTCCCCGTGGGGCCCACGTGATTTCCCCTGGGGGCCCCGGTGATTTCCCCTGGGGGCCCACGTGATTTCCCCGTGGGGCCCACGTGATTTCCCCTGCAGGCCCACGTGATTTCCCCTGGGGGCCCACGTGATTTCCCCTGGGGGTGCACGTGATTTCCCCTGGGGGCCCACGTGATTTCCCCGTGGGGCCCACGTGATTTCCGGGTGGGGCCCACGTGATTTCCCCGTGGGGCCCACGTGATTTCCGCGTGGGGCCCACGTGATTTCCCCGTGGGGCCCACGTGATTTCCCCGTGGGGCCCACGTGATTTCCCCTGAGGTCCCACGTGATTTCCCCGTGGGGCCCACGTGATTTCCCCTGGGGGCCCACGTGATGTCCCCTGAGGGGACACGTGATTTCCCCATGGGGCCCACGTGATTTCCCCTGGGGGCCCACGTGATTTCCCCGTGGGGCCCACGTGATTTCCGCGTGGGGCCCACGTGATTTCCCCGTGGGGCCCACGTGATTTCCCCGTGGGGCCCACGTGGTTTCAGGGTGGGGCCCACGTGATTTTCACGTGGGGCCCACGTGGTTTCCCCGTGGGGACCACGTGATTTCCCCGTGGGGCCCACGTGATTTCAGGGTGGGGCCCACGTGATTTTCACGTGGGGCCCACGTGGTTTCCCCGTGGGGCCCACGTGATTTCCCCGTGGGGCCCACGTGATTTCCCCTGGTGGCCCACGTGATTTCCCCGTGGGGCCCACGTGATTTCCGGGTGGGGCCCACGTGATTTCCCCGTGGGCCCCACGTGATTTCCCCTGGGGGCCCACGTGATTTCCCCTGGGGGCCCAAGTGATTTCCCCGTGCGGCCCACGTGATTTCCGGGTGGGGCCCACGTGATTTCCCCGTGGGGCCCACGTGATTTCCGGGTGGGGCCCACGTGATTTCTCCGTGGGGCCCACGTGATTTCCCCTGGGGGCCCACGTGATTTCCCCTGGGGGCCCACGTGATTTCCCCGTGGGCCCCACGTGATTTCCCCTGGGGGCCCACGTGATTTCCCCTGGGGGCCCAAGTGATTTCCCCGTGGGGCCCACGTGATTTCCCCTGGGGGCCCACGTGATTTCCCCATGGGGCCCACGTGATTTTCCCGTGGTGCCCACGTGATGTCCCCTGGGGGCCCACGTGATTTCCCCGTGGGGCCCACGTGAATTCCCCGTGGGGCCCACGTGATTTCCCCGTGGGGTCCACGTGATTTCAACTGAGGGCCCACGTGATTTCCCCTTGGGGCCCACATGATTTCCCCTGGGGCCCACGTGATTTCCGCTGGGGGCCCACGTGATTTCCCCTGGGGGCCCACGTGATTTCCCCGTGGGGCCCACGTGATTTCCCCAGGGGGCCCAAGTGATTTCCCCTGGGGGCACACGTGATTTCCCCGTGGGGCCCACGTGATTTCCGGGTGGGGCCCACGTGATGTCCCCGTGGGGCCCACGTGATGTCCCCGTGGGGCCCACGTGATTTCCCCGTGGAGCCCACGTGATTTCCCCTGAGGGCCCACGTGATTTCCCCGTGGGGCCCACGTGATTTCCCCTGGGGTCCCACGTGATTTCCCCTGGGGGCTCTCGTGATTTCCCCGTGGGGCCCACGTGATTTCCCCTGCTGGCCCACGTGATTTCCCCAGGGGGCCCACGTGATTTACCCTGGGGGCCCACGTGATTTCCCCGTGGGACCCACCTGATTTCCCCGTGGGGCCCACGTAATTTCCGGGTGGGGCTCACGTGATTTCCGGGTGGCGCCCACGTGATTTCCCCGTGGGGCCCACCTGATTTCCGGGTGGGGCCCACGTGATTTCCCCCGGGGGCCCACGTGATTTCCCCCTGGGGCCCACGTGATTTCCCCTTGGGGCCCACGTGATTTCCGGGTGGGGCCCACGTGATTTCCCCGTGGGGCCTACGTGATTTCCCCGTGGGGCCCACGTGATTTCCCTGTGGGGCCCACGTGATTTCCGGGTGGGGCCCACGTTATTTCCCCGTGGGGCCCACGTGATTTCCGGGTGGGGCCCACGTGATTTCCCCGTGGGGCCCACGTGATTTCCCCGTGTGGCCCACGTGATTTCCCCAGGGGGCCCCCGTGTTTTTCCCGTGGGGCCCACGTGATTTCCCCTGGGGGCCCACGTTATTTCCCCTGAGGGGCCACGTGATTTCCCCGTGGGGCCCACGTGATTTCCCCTGGGGGCCCACGTGATTTCCCCTGGGGGCCCACGTGATTTCACCTGGGGGCCCACGTGATTTCCGGGTGGGGCCCTCGTGATTTCCCCGTGGGGCCCACGTGATTTCCCCTGGGGGCCCACGTGATTTCCCCGTGGGGCCCACGTGATTTCCCCTGGGGGCCCACGTGATTTCCCCGTGGGGCCCACGTGATTTCCCCAGGGGGCCCACGTGATTTTCCCGTGGTGCCCACGTGATTTCCCCTGGGGGCCCACGTGATTTCCCCGTGGGGCCCACGTGATTCCCCCGTGGGGCCCACGTGATTTCCCCGTTGGTCCCACGTGATTTCCCCTGGGGGCCCACGTGATTTTCCCTGGGGGCCCACGTAATTTCCCCGTGGGGCCCACGTGATTTCCGGGTGGGGCCCACGTGATTTCCCCTGGGGGCCGACGTGATTTCCCCGTGTGGCCCACGTGATTTCCCCGTGGGGCCCACGTGATTTCCCCGGGGGCCCCGGTGATTTCCCCGTGGGGCCCACGTGATTTCCCCGTGGGTCCCACGTGATTTCCCCTGGGGGCCCACGTGATTTCCCCGTGGGGCCCACGTGATTTCCCCATGGGGCCCACCTGATTTCCGGGTGGGGCCCATGTGATTTCCGGGTGGGGCCGATGTGATTTTCTCTGGGGCCCCACGTGATTTCCCCTGGGGGCCCACGTGATTTCCTCGTGGGGCCCACGTGATTTCCCCATGGGGCCCACGTGATTTCCCCAGGGGGCCCACGTGATTTCCCCTGGGGGCCCACGTTATTTCCCCGTGGGGCCCACGTGATTTCCCCTGGGGGCCCCGGTGATTTCCCCTGGGGGCCCACGTGATTTCCCCGTGGGGCCGACGTGATTTCCCCTGCAGGCCCACGTGATTTCCCCTGGGGGCCCACGTGATTTCCCCTGGGGGTGCACGTGATTTCCCCTGGGGGCCCACGTGATTTCCCCGTGGGGCCCACGTGATTTCCGGTTGGGGCCCACGTGATTTCCCCGTGGGGCCCACGTGATTTCCGCGTGGGGCCCACGTGATTTCCCCGTGGGGCCCACGTGATTTCCCCGTGGGGCCCACGTGATTTCCCCTGAGGTCCCACGTGATTTCCCCGTGGGGCCCACGTGATTTCCCCTGGGGGCCCACGTGATTTCCCCTGAGGGGACACGTGATTTCCCCATGGGGCCCACGTGATTTCCCCTGGGGGCCCACGTGATTTCCCCGTGGGGCCCACGTGATTTCCGCGTGGGGCCCACGTGATTTCCCCGTGGGGCCCACGTGATTTCCCCGTGGGGCCCACGTGGTTTCAGGGTGGGGCCCACGTGATTTTCACGTGGGGCCCACGTGGTTTCCCCGTGGGGCCCACGTGATTTCCCCGTGGGGCCCACGTGATTTCAGGGTGGGGCCCACGTGATTTTCACGTGGGGCCCTCGTGGTTTCCCCGTGGGGCCCACGTGATTTCCCCGTGGGGCCCACGTGATTTCCCCTGGTGGCCCACGTGATTTCCCCGTGGGGCCCACGTGATTTCCGGGTGGGGCCCACGTGATTTCCCCGTGGGGCCCACGTGATTTCCGGGTGGGGCCCACGTGATTTCCCCGTGGGGCCCAAGTGATTTCCCCTGAGGGCCCACGTGATTTCCCCTGGGGGCCCAAGTGATTTCCCCGTGCGGCCCACGTGATTTCCGGGTGGGGCCCACGTGCTTTCCCCGTGGGGCCCACGGGATTTCCGGGTGGGGCCCACGTGATTTCCCCGTGGGGCCCACGTGATTTCCCCTGGGGGCCCACGTGATTTCCCCTGGGGGCCCACGTGATTTCCCCGTGGGCCCCACGTGATTTCCCCTGGGGGCCCACGTGATTTCCCCTGGGGGCCCAAGTGATTTCCCCGTGGGGCCCACGTGATTTCCCCTGGGGGCCCACGTGATTTCCCCGTGGGGCCCACGTGATTTCCCCGTGGGGCCCACGTGATTTCCCCTGAGGGGACACGTGATTTCCCCATGGGGCCCACGTGATTTCCCCTGGGGGCCCACGTGATTTCCCCGTGGGGCCCACGTGATTTCCGCGTGGGGCCCACGTGATTTCCCCATGGGGCCCACGTGATTTCCCCGTGGGGCCCACGTGGTTTTCCCTGGGGGCCCACGTGATTTCCCCTGGGGGCCCACGTGATTTACCCGTGGGGCCCACGTGATTTCCGGGTGGGGCCCACGTGATTTCCCCGTGGGACCCACGTGATTTCCGGGTGGGGCCCACGTGATTTCCCCGTGGGGCCCACGTGATTTGCCCTGGGGGCCCACGTGATTTCCCCGTGGGGCCCACGTGATTTCAGGGTGGGGCCCACGTGATTTTCACGTGGGGCCCACGTGGTTTCCCCGTGGGGCCCACGTGATTTCCCCGTGGGGCCCACGTGATTTCCCCTGGGGGCCCACGTGATTTCCCCGTGGGGCCCACGTGATTTCCGGGTGGGGCCCACGTGATTTCCCCGTGGGGCCCACGTGATTTCCGGGTGGGGCCCACGTGATTTCCCCGTGGGGCCCAAGTGATTTCCCCTGAGGGCCCACGTGATTTCCCCTGGGGGCCCAAGTGATTTCCCCGTGCGGCCCACGTGATTTCCGGGTGGGGCCCACGTGATTTCCCCGTGGGGCCCACGTGATTTCCGGGTGGGGCCCACGTGATTTGGGCGTGGGGCCCACGTGATTTCCCCTGGGGGCCCACGTGATTTCCCCTGGGGGCCCACGTGATTTCCCCGTGGGCCCCACGTGATTTCCCCTGGGGGCCCACGTGATTTCCCCGTGGTGCCCACGTGATTTCCCCTGGGGGCCCACGTGATTTCCCCGTGGGGCCCACGTGAATTCCCCGTGGGGCCCACGTGATTTCCCCGTGGGGTCCACGTGATTTCAACTGAGGGCCCACGTGATTTCCCCGTGGGGCCCACGTGATTTCCCCTGGGGCCCACGTGATTTCCGCTGGGGGCCCACGTGATTTCCCCTGGGGGCCCCCGTGATTTCCCCGTGGGGCCCACGTGATTTCCCCAGGGGGCCCACGTGATTTCCCCTCGGGGCCCACGTGACTTCCCCGTGGGGCCCACGAGATTTCCCCTGGGGGCCCACGTGATTTCCCCGTGGGGCCCACGTGATTTCCAGGTGGGTCCCACGTGATTTCCCCGTGGGGCCCACGTGATTTCCGGGTGGGGGCCACGTGATTTCCACTGGGGGCCCACGTGATTTCCCCGTGGGTCCCACGTGATTTCCCCTGGGGGCCCACGTGATTTCCCCATTGGGCCCACGTGATTTCCCCGTGGGGCCCACCTGATTTCCGGGTGGGGCCCATGTGATTTCCGGGTGGGGCCGACGTGATTTCCCCGTGGGTCCCACGTGATTTCCCCTGGGGGCCCACGTGATTTCCCCTGGGGGCCCACGTGATTTCCCCGTGGGCCCCACGTGATTTCCCCTGGGGGCCCACGTGATTTCCCCTGGGGGCCCAAGTGATTTCCCCGTGGGGCCCACGTGATTTCCCCTGGGGGCCCACGTGATTTCCCCGTGGGGCCCACGTGATTTCCCCGTGGGGCCCACGTGATTTCCCCTGAGGGGACACGTGATTTCCCCATGGGGCCCACGTGATTTCCCCTGGGGGCCCACGTGATTTCCCCGTGGGGCCCACGTGATTTCCGCGTGGGGCACACGTGATTTCCCCATGGGGCCCACGTGATTTCCCCGTGGGGCCCACGTGGTTTTCCCTGGGGGCCCACGTGATTTCCCCTGGGGGCCCACGTGATTTCCCCGTGGGGCCCACGTGATTTCCGGGTGGGGCCCACGTGATTTCCCCGTGGGACCCACGTGATTTCCGGGTGGGGCCCACGTGATTTCCCCGTGGGGCCCACGTGATTTGCCCTGGGGGCCCACGTGATTTCCCCGTGGGGCCCACGTGATTTCAGGGTGGGGCCCACGTGATTTTCACGTGGGGCCCACGTGGTTTCCCCGTGGGGCCCACGTGATTTCCCCGTGGGGCCCACGTGATTTCCCCTGGGGGCCCACGTGATTTCCCCGTGGGGCCCACGTGATTTCCGGGTGGGGCCCACGTGATTTCCCCGTGGGGCCCACGTGATTTCGCGGGTGGGGCCCACGTGATTTCCCCGTGGGGCCCAAGTGATTTCCCCTGAGGGCCCACGTGATTTCCCCTGGGGGCCCAAGTGATTTCCCCGTGCGGCCCACGTGATTTCCGGGTGGGGCCCACGTGATTTCCCCGTGGGGCCCACGTGATTTCCCCTGGGGGCCCACGTGATTTCCCCTGGGGGCCCACGTGATTTCCCCGTGGGCCCCACGTGATTTCCCCTGGGGGCCCACGTGATTTCCCCGTGGTGCCCACGTGATTTCCCCTGGGGGCCCACGTGATTTCCCCGTGGGGCCCACGTGAATTCCCCGTGGGGCCCACGTGATTTCCCCTTGGGGTCCACGTGATTTCCACTGAGGGCCCACGTGATTTCCCCGTGGGGCCCACGTGATTTCCCCTGGGGCCCACGTGATTTCCGCTGGGGGCCCACGTGATTTCCCCTGGGGGCCCCCGTGATTTCCCCGTGGGGCCCACGTGATTTCCCCAGGGGGCCCACGTGATTTCCCCTCGGGGCCCACGTGACTTCCCCGTGGGGCCCACGAGATTTCCCCTGGGGGCCCACGTGATTTCCCCGTGGGGCCCACGTGATTTCCAGGTGGGTCCCACGTGATTTCCCCGTGGGGCCCACGTGATTTCCGGGTGGGGGCCACGTGATTTCCACTGGGGGCCCACGTGATTTCCCCGTGGGTCCCACGTGATTTCCCCTGGGGGCCCACGTGATTTCCCCATTGGGCCCACGTGATTTCCCCGTGGGGCCCACCTGATTTCCGGGTGGGGCCCATGTGATTTCCGGGTGGGGCCGACGTGATTTCCCCGTGGGGCCCACGTGATTTCCCCTGGGGGCCCACGTGATTTCCCCGTGGGGCCCACGTGATTTCCCCGTGGGGCCCACCTGATTTCCGGGTGGGGCCCATGTGATTTCCGGGTGGGGCCGACGTGATTTCCTCTGGGGCCCCACGTGATTTCCCCTGGGGGCCCAAGTGATTTCCCCGTGGGGCCCACGTGATTTCCGGGTGGGGCCCACGTGATTTCCCCGTGGGGCCCACGTGATTTCCGGGTGGGGCCCACGTGATTTCTCCGTGGGGCCCACGTGATTTCCCCTGGGGGCCCACGTGATTTCCCCTGGGGGCCCACGTGATTTCCCCGTGGGCCCCACGTGATTTCCCTTGGGGGCCCACGTGATTTCCCCTGGGGGCCCAAGTGATTTCCCCGTGGGGCCCACGTGATTTCCCCTGGGGGCCCACGTGATTTCCCCATGGGGCCCACGTGATTTTCCCGTGGGGCCCACGTGATGTCCCCTGGGGGCCCACGTGATTTCCCCGTGGGGCCCACGTGAATTCCCCGTGGGGCCCACGTGATTTCCCCGTGGGGTCCACGTGATTTCAACTGAGGGCCCACGTGATTTCCCCGTGGGGCCCACATGATTTCCCCTGGGGCCCACGTGATTTCCGCTGGGGGCCCACGTGATTTCCCCTGGGGGCCCACGTGATTTCCCCGTGGGGCCCACGTGATTTCCCCAGGGGGCCCAAGTGATTTCCCCTGGGGGCACACGTGATTTCCCCGTGGGGCCCACGTGATTTCCGGGTGGGGCCCACGTGATTTCCCCGTGGGGCCCACGTGATTTCCCCGTGGGGCCCACGTGATTTCCCCGTGGAGCCCACGTGATTTCCCCTGAGGGCCCACGTGATTTCCCCGTGGGGCCCACGTGATTTCCCCTGGGGTCCCACGTGATTTCCCCTGGGGGCTCTCGTGATTTCCCCGTGGGGCCCACGTGATTTCCCCTGCGGGCCCACGTGATTTCCCCAGGGGGCCCACGTGATTTACCCTGGGGGCCCACGTGATTTCCCCGTGGGACCCACCTGATTTCCCCGTGGGGCCCACGTAATTTCCGGGTGGGGCTCACGTGATTTCCGGGTGGCGCCCACGTGATTTCCCCGTGGGGCCCACCTGATTTCCGGGTGGGGCCCACGTGATTTCCCCCGGGGGCCCACGTGATTTCCCCCTGGGGCCCACGTGATTTCCCCTTGGGGCCCACGTGATTTCCGGGTGGGGCCCACGTGATTTCCCCGTGGGGCCTACGTGATTTCCCCGTGGGGCCCACGTGATTTCCCCGTTCGGCCCACGTGATTTTCCCGTGGTGCCCACGTGATTTCCCCGTGGGGCCCACGTGATTTCCCCTGGGGTCCCACGTGAATTCCCCTGGGGGCTCTCGTGATTTCCCCGTGGGGCCCACGTGATTTCCCCTGCGGGCCCACGTGATTTCCCCAGGGGGCCCACGTGATTTACCCTGGGGGCCCACGTGATTTCC